>NC_143512.1:69654379-69971380 GCF_031878675.1 Megascapheus bottae
GTTGAACGAGTTTGCACTCCCACCAGCAGTGTAGTAGGGATCCCTCCTGGCCACATCCCCTCCAGCATCTGTTGTTATTTGTTTTCCTGATCCTGGCCATTCTAACTGGAGTGAGGTGGAATCTTAGAGTTGTTTTGATTTGCATTTCTTTTATGACCAGAGATGTTGAGCATTTCTTCATATGTCTATAGGCCATTGTTATTTCTTCTTCAGAGAAGACTCTCTTTAGGTCTTTGGCCCATTTTTTAATGGGATGGTTGTTACTTTGGGGATTAGTTTTGGAGTGATTCAATTTTTTGAGCTGTTGATATATTTTAGATATGAGGCCTTTATACATTGTTTAGTTAGTGAAGATCTTCTCCCACTCTGTAGGCTTCCTAATTAATTTACTAGCTATGTCCTTTGCCATACAAAAGCTCTGCAGTTTAATGCAGTCCCACTTATCCAACCTTTTTCTTATTTGCTGTGATTCTTGGTCCTTATTAAGAAAGTTTCAACCTGTGCGAAGGAGGCCTAGTGTATCTCCTATTCCTTCTTGTAAAGTTTTCAATGTGTCAGCTTTTACCTCCAGGCCTTTGATCCATTTTGAGTGAATTCTAGTGCAGTGTGACAAAGAAAGATCCAGCTTTAGTTTTCTGCATGTGCTTAACCAGTTCTGCCAGCACAACTTGTGGAAGAGTCTGTCTTTCTTCCAGTCTATTTTTTTGGCTCCCTTGTCAAAGATTAGGTGGCTATAGGTCTGTGGTTTAATATCTGGATTCTCAGTTCTATTCCATTGGTATTCAGGCCTGTTCTTGTGCCAGTACTGAGCTGTTTTGAGAATTATAGCTCTGTAATAGAGTCTAAAGTTTGGAATTGAAATTCCTCCAGCGCTGTTCTTTCTGCTAAGAAGTGTTTTTCTATATGGGGTCTTTTATTATTCCATATGAAATTTTGGATTGCCTCTTCTATTTCTTTAAAGAATGCCATTGAGATGTTGATGGGTATTGCGTGGAATTTGTAGATAGCCCTTGGCAACATTGTCATTTTCACAATGTTGATTCTTCCAATCCAGGAACATGGGAGGTTTTTCCATTTCCTTAGTTCTGCTTTAATTTCCTTTTTTTAGTGTTTTAAAGTTTTCATCAAAAAGGTCCTTCACATTCTTAATTAAAGTAATTCCTAGGTACTTTATTTTCTTTGAGGCTATTGTGAAAGGAGTTGCTTTCCTGATTATTGCCTCGTTCCTCTCACTGTTGGCATAGAGGAAGGCAGTTGATTTTTGAGAGTTAATTTTATAGCCTGCTACTCTTCCAAAGTTTTGAATCAGCTCCAGGAGCTTGGGAATAGAGTCTATAGGATTCTTACTTTAGTGTGTGAATTTATTTGGAAACACAGCCTTTGTAGATTTTTTTAAGATACTCCTGGGCACTTGTGACTCAAGAGGCTGAAATCTGAGAATCTCTAAAAGATAATCTAAAAACCTCAAATCCATCAGACATCACAAACACACACACACACACACACACACACACAAACACACACACACACACATGCACATATGCTAAGGATCCTAGTTTCTGGAGAGACTGACAGCAGGAATACCTTGATTCAAGGCAGCCTAAGCAAAAAAGTTCTTTAAAACCTTTTATTAATATCTGGATGCCATGTTGAATACATGTTAGTTTAAGCTAACTATTTAAGAGGCCAAGTTTGGGAGTATTTAGGATCTAGTCTTGCCTGGGGAGGAATATATGTGACAGTCAACCTCAAACCATGGCTGGATATGGTAACACATGCAAGTCATTGTAGCAACTACTGGAAAGCCTAAAACATAGACATTTTAGTTCAGCAATGAGCTCAGGCAAAAAGCAAATCCATCTCTTAAAAATAACCAAGAAAGAATAGAGCTGGCAATATAGATCAAGAGGTAGAGTATTAGCATAGTAAATGTAAAGGCGCTGAGCATAAATCCCACTATCAATGCAAAACAAAATGGTAGAAAATAAACAAATGCTTATGCTCAGAATTAATAAATGAAGTACTACAGATATCAAGTAATGTATATTTTACTTTAACTATGAAGGTACATATATTTATGAATGGCAGGTATAACCCTACATTAATTAAAAGACAAGAAATTCACATCCCACTCAAAACCTCATTAAGGAAAAGGGAGAAACTAAATGAAATTCTAACCTCTTACAAATCAGCAGAAGATAAGGTCATTTTATGAAACAATGATGAATTTCAAATTTAGTTTATCTAATTCAACTCAGAATTCAGCGTAGATTTCTTTTTAGATTTATGATATAAGGATTTTACTTCTGTTGATAGGAATGTTTCTCATGGCAAATGATTGAGAAGATAATATTAAATTGATAAATATGTGCAATTGTTTTGGCAAATGTATTAGAATATGTTACATGTTTTTCTTTCACGTATAGGTAATTATACAAACAGGCAAAGAAAGAGGGAGAAAAAGAAAGGGAGAAACCAAGAGCCAGATTAATAGATATGGTCAGAGACAAAGACAGAGACAGAGACAGGAGAAACGCCTTACCACAGCTCTGTGGATGTACACACATATGACACATATGTGTGTGCACGCATACATATCTGTGTGTATTTGTTGTATGCCTTTCAATTTCTTGGAACAATTGGCAAATATCATCTTCTATTTAGGAGAAGGAGTATGTATGTAAATTCAAAGACCTACATTTCCAGATGTCTTGTCCTAAGGGTGGTTGGATCTGCCTGTAGCACATAAGGATCACAGCTAGGAATTTAATGCATCATTTATGCTGGGTTATATTTATGAAGACCAGATTGAACTATTGACTCATCATATTGAGTAAAATTTCTCTAAGTTCCCACATCTGCTCAAATTTACATAGAGACCACAGGCAGAAGCAAGAGGTATTCTTCCCATATTGTAATCATTTTCTGCTAGAATTTGTCCAATATTCACAATGGAACCAACAGTCCTCTTTCAGGCACCTTACACCCTTGCAGAAACTTCTATTTCTTTCATTTCCAGGAATTTTGCAATTGGCTTGCAAGGAAAAATGTTACAAAGTGACTTGAAACCAAGACAAATATTCACAATTGAAACCCAATCCAGAAAATAAGAAGCTCAGGCCTGGTGCCAGAGGCTTGCACCAGTAATTCTGGCTCCTCAAGATGCTGAGTCTTTGAGGCCTGTGGTTTCTTGGGAGATTGGTCAGAAATGTCTGTGACATTACATCTGAAATTATCCAGCAAAATGCTGAATTGGAGGTGAGGCTCCAGTGGCAGATTAACAGCCATGAGTGAGCAAGCTCAGCTCTTGAGTTTCAGTTATAGCGTTAAGGTGGGAGGGAATTGGAGAAGGGATTAGGGGAGAGAGGTAAGGGAAAAGAAAGAGAAAGAGAGAGGAGAGAAGGGAATGAGACTTACATATCAGCGGTTTCAACGTATTTTAGTAAAATTTAAAAATATATATATTAAAAATGAACTGTACATACAAGTTCAATGAAGCCATTTAAATGACTTGAACTTTTTGCTTGAAGTGAAAGAATAAGGACAATCAGATTCATTCTGAATTTGATGTCACTTAAGGGATTAGGGGAGAGAGGTAAGGGAAAAGAAAGAGAAAGAGAGAGGAGAGAAGGGAATGAGACTTACATATCAGCGGTTTCAACGTATTTTAGTAAAATTTAAAAATATATATATTAAAAATGAACTGTACATACAAGTTCAATGAAGCCACTTAAATGACTTGAACTTTTTGCTTGAAGTGAAAGAATAAGGACAATCAGATTCATTCTGAATTTGATGTCACTTTTAGTATAATGATGATATAAAGCAGTGATTTCTGTTTTCCAAGATTATACTTAAGTCACCAGGCCATTTCTAAATGAAACCAAATAAAGACAATATTAAACAGGAAAAAAATTTAAAAACACAGACATCTCAGTATCAAATATTACTCAGTTTGTCTGTGTTTGTATATTATATATCTCCAAAATAGATTTTCAGTAATGTGTAACATTTTATTTGTATAATTAACATGTGTGTGTTAAGTTTAACTATGGAATGAAATTAAATGGCAATCAGAACATTTTTTCTCATTTTACTCAATAAATATTTCATCAGTTATCTAATTACTTTGACACTTTGCTGAGGAATGTGTATTTAAGGGAACTGGTTATGGTAAGAGATGTTGAGCGGAAACATTTTATTTTAATATAAATAAGTATCTGTAAGCAATAGTATAGATGCATTCCTTACTTTCTAGTCCTGACACCTAAATATCTGACACTAGCTTTTATACAGAGATGAAATTGACCTGCTAATTTATAAAATTTTATACATAGTTGTTTTATAGAGAAGAACATCAAGCCCTCAGAAATTTCATGATACGGTGTCAACTTTGGAAACTTTAAGTGCTAAGCATGTTTTTGTGAGGCCATTACTTAGTCAGCTACTATTAAACATTTTTTAAATTAATGATTAGGGTGATGAACCGAAGTGTATCTTTATTAAATTTGCTGATGACACCAATTTGGTAGGACAATTAGCACATTTAAAAGCTGGTTTAAAATTCAAAATGACCTTGATGAGCTGGAGAGGAGCCTGGATATAAACAAGATGAAACTGATTAAGTTCATGTGCTGTAATTCATTTAGACTATTTCTCATTCACAGTAGCCAAACCATTATGCAACTCTGATGTGAACTTTTAATCACAATACCTTGAATAATCTGTCTTCATTGTACTGCAGTCACAGCAAAAACGAAGTCAAGATTCTTGGCCATCCAAATGGCTTTAAACCAAAGCTGTTAGATTAATCAAAGTGATTGTACTGTCAACTATCATCAAGATATGAAGGCTGAAGTTTAGAATGAAAATATATGTGTCCAAAATCACATGGGTTGGGCAATTTTTTTTTTAAATCTTGTGGAGTGAAAATATCAACAAAAAATCTGTACTTAGGAATTAACTAAGAATGTAAAAGACATTTATAATGAAAATTTTAAAACCTAGAAAAAAGAAATTAAAACAGAACTGAGGAAATGTAAAAACCTCCCAAGCTCCTGGATTGGAATAATTAACATTGTGAAAATGGCAATCATTCCAAGGGCTATTTAAAATTCAGTGCAATAGCCATCAATATCCCAATGTCATCCTTTTAAGAAACAGAAGAGACAATCCAAAATTTCATATAGAATAATACAAAAAAAACTGTACAGCAAAAACAATTCTCAGCAGAAAATACAGTGCAGGAGGAATATCAATACCAAAATTTAAACTCTATTACAGAGCTACAATAACTAAAATGACTTGGTACTGGCATAAGAACAGGACTGAGGAACAATAGAATGGAATTGAAGACCCAAACATCAACTCACAGACCTATGGCCGTGTAATCTGTGATAAGGGAGCCAAAAATGTAGAATGGAAGAAAGACAGCCTCTTCAAAAGTGGTGCTGGCAGAACTGGTTAAGGACCTGCAGAAAAATAAAGTTGGATCCTTCTTTGTCACCCTACACCAGGAATAATTCCAAATAGATTAAAGAACCTCGAGGTAAAATCAGACACCCTAAAAACTTTACAAGAAGGAATAGGAGATACACTAGGCCTCTTTGGCACAGGTCAAAACCTACTTCATAAAGACCCCAAAAAACAACAAATCAAAGATAGCTTGGACAAATGGGACTGCATTAAACTTCAGAGCTTCTGTATGCCAAGGACATAGCTAGCAAGTAAAATAGAAAGCCCATAGAGTGGGAGAAGATCTTCTCTAACCATACAACAGAAAAAGACCTCAGATCTAAAATATATCAACAGCTCCAAAAAATTGAATCACGCCAAAACAAATCTCCAAAGAAACACCATCACATTAAAAGATGGGCCAAAGACTGAAAGAGAGACCTCTTTTAAAACAAATGATGACATACTCTTTCTTCTAAAGAACAAATAATGATAAAAATGAGTAAACGAATCACTGACATATTTCAGCATTCAAATTAATTCATCCCCCTTACAACACTGAAAAAAGTACTTTAGGATTCGGAGAATTTGTCTGCATTCTCAAGGCAAAGCTGCACAAATATATGTGAATGTGTGTAATGGTGTTTTTAGGTACCCATTCTGTATTTCTCTCAGTTGATTGCATTTCACTCAGTTCAGTTAAAACCACACTCACAAGAAGATGAAGAGTTCATTTCTAACCCCAGCATTTGAGTACTGGTGGGAACAAATTTGGAGGCAATTCACAGTGCAGAGGATTTTACTTGTAGGAGAAAGGAATTCATCTGCCATTTCATTTAATTCCTCATAAGTCCTGGGTAATTAATTTGTCTGGGAGAACTTCCATTACACTTCTTTCATCATAAAAGTAATGATATTTAAAATCTTTCATTTGATATTGATCAGCCTTTTTCATAAATCAATATTGTCTTCTCAACATGATTGGTCTAACCTTTAGAGTGGATTTTACATTTCTCTGCTTGATTAAAAATATTTTGATATTCCTTATAAAAATAGTAAGAAGAAACTCCAATCATTCAAAATATTTTCTCAAATATTGTCCATATTTCCCTAAAATAGCTTTCAAAAGAATTTTTTTAAAAAGCAATCTTCCTAGTTTGTGGAAGGCAAGATAAAATGTTTTGACACATTTTCTTTTTCTCCTTAATGAGATAATCAAATCAATATTTTCAATGCTCAATAAAATTAGTCTGAGTCTATTACAAAAGATTTAGTGTAGCTTTAATTTGGATTTGTGCAAAGATACCTAATTTAAGCTATACCTATCATCTCCACATCAGAAAAGTACAAAGAAACTTCATATAAATATTCTGATGCAGTTTAAGAGATAAGTTACAATAGAAATGCCAAATATGTGAATATATGTATTCATTCCAGTGGTTCCTGAATGTTAAAAACAACAGTATATATTATATATAATAATTAACTACAGAAACAGCAAGATGAATAGAGAAAGCCAGTGAGGAGAGCTCAGATATGTTGTTTTATGCGTTTTCGTTCAGGTGTGAAATTGCAGAAACTGATCAAGACTCATTATAACAACAATCATAAGGGACTCAGTAAAGTGATTTAAAAACATTTCTGATGTTTTATTTCAATGATGAGTAGTTTATCTGATGTTTTAGTTCAATGATGAGTAGTTTATCTTTAATATCCATTGAAAGTCTTTCATAGCTCATCAGAAAAATCTGCTTGTAAAACCACACCAGGATGAGGCCTTTGGCTTTGTGTGTGTGTCTGTGTTTGAGAAGGGGCATCTGCAGTCATCACCACGGAAAATAAATGTGGAACATAGTTCGTTGCAAGGATTCTGTCCTGTAGGAAGGTCCATGGTCGCGGATCATACCCAGCCAGTCAAAATGAGTCACAGAAAACTTCAAACATTCAAATCAATTAAATGAATATAAATATTTGTGGCATAATCTAGTTTGAACTCAGACTATTACATCTTTTTTTTCTTTTCATTTCTGTTTAAGCATTTTTGGCTATTGAAGAGCTTTAGTTTTGTTTAGTTTAAAGAGCAGGTTTAATATTTTTTCTCCTGGGCTGGATCAGGACCACTCTCCTCCTACTTGCAGCCATCTATGTAGCTAAGACTACAGGGAGAAAATCACACAATGAACACACAGAGACCAAGTTTTTCAAACTTCCTTTCTGAACCTGACCTGAAGCCATATCATCAAGATTTTCACCTCATGAACAGCTGGTTTGAAGATCTAAATGGCAGTGCCCTAGGTCAAAAACTTCTTGAAAAACTCCATAAATTGTAACCAGGTTCCTGAACTAATGGACTTGTTTTCCATAGTCAATCCAACCATTCCCAAGATAAACAGATCTGTTTCTTACCCAGGAAAAATGATGCAGCCAAAATATACTATAACTACCTCAAAATCAAATACCTATAAATCGAAAGGAAGAGCTCTCCACACAGGAAGTACAACTTGATGAATCAGGAAAATTATACCTTCATAGAAAATGAAGAGTATTGGGGTATGGAAGACTTTTTGGTCCACAGAATTTTATAACAGAAATAGTAATCACAGAGATATCCATTCTGTTCTGATAAACAGGATAAACTTTTGTTCAGAGGCCCTACACTTTACTGTCATAGGTTCAACTTTTCTATTGCCCCTATTGTCACATATGAAGTGGAAAAAAATCTACTTCAAAAAAGTGGACAATATTTTTATCTTACAAGATCACTTGAAAGGTGACAACTGGCTCAAATGATTGTTACACTATGGAAACATAGTTGTATACCCAGAAACCCCATTTCAGGTAGTAGTTTACTTCTCTATATACAGGGCAAAATTTGTATTGTCTTCTTTTCAGGGCTATGGACCAATAGAAAGATGACAGAAATTTATTGACATATTTTTTGTATATGTTTTTTTGGAGAGTGGGGTTTTCTATAGAGAAGTTAAGAATAATTAATCCTTTAATATCATACCCTGATCATTTTTTCACCAGTAAGTTTATATATTGACATTTAATTTACACACGTTTTTGTAAGTAATTCTTAATGATCTAGTTGCAAATTACTCTAGTTCTCGGAACATTTCAGCTGTCTTTTTATTAAAGATACATTTGTTTCCAATTTTATTTTTTGTTAATTATAGCAATCAACAAGTGAATACTGACAAATAAATAGTATGAAAAAAGATAACCTAGGACTATGTGACTGAGAATAAGCAAAGATACAATCCATTTTCTATGTACTCAACACTAAAGAAAGGACAAAGAATAAAAACATGCACACAAATACACTACAAAATACACTATAAAAACATGTCATTCACAGGAAAAATGAAATGGGAGATCATTAGGTTATGCAATTTTCTCAAGCTCAAATATCAAGGTTCACGTATTTTTTTTTTTACACAGTATCTCCCCACTCCCCACCCCCAGGCACTGGTGGCTCTTGCCTGCAAACTCAGGTAGTCAGGAGGCTGAAATCTGAGGATCGAGATTCAAAGCCAGCCTGGGAACCAAAGTCCCTGAGACACTTATCTCCAATTAACCACCAAAAAACAGGAAGTGGCTCTGTGGCTCAGGTGGTAGAGTAAAGCCATAGCTTTGAGCTAAAGAGCTCAGGGAAAGCACCCAGGCACAGAGTTCAAGCCCTACAACAGAAAAGATGTTCTATATATAGAAAACCAACACAAATATAATACAGAGAAAGAAATGGCACCTAAAACTCATACCATCTAAGTACCACAAGAACTGTCAAGACATAGGACATAATGAAAGCTCTTAAAAATGCAGTAACTAATAAATATTTCTCAATCATGACTCTCAATATCAATGGACTTAAATCTCCAATTAAACAACATAGCCTATCTAGTTGGATGAAAAAGCAAGATCCATTGTTCTGCTGTCTTCAAGAGACATATCTTACACCCAAAAAACACATTTTTTGAAAGTGAGAGGTTGGAAGAAAGTATATCAAGCTAACAGCCCCCATGAACAGGCTGGAGTTGCCATTCTCATATCAGATAAAATAGACTTCAAACTAAAATTAGTGAGAAAAGACCAAGAAGGTTACTACATACTACTAAAGGGAGCTATCCTCCAGGAGGACATAACCATCCTAAATATCTACAACCTTAATCCCGGAGCACGGAACTTCATCAAGCAAACTTCACTTTCACTGAAACCATACATAGATTGAAACACACTGATTGTTGGTGACTTTAACACACAACTCTCACCTATGGAGAGATCAACCAGGCAAAAACTCAACAGAGAAACCTTATATTTGAACAACTGTATAGACCAAATAGATCTAACAGACATCTGCAGACAACCCAGCAGCAACACAATATAAATCTTTTTCAGCAGCACATGGAACATTTTCCAAAACAGGCCACATTTTAGGCCATAAAACAAACCTGGAAAGATTCAGAAACACTGAAATTATCAGACCACAAGGACATCAAATTGGAACTGAACACACATCGCAACCAATGAAAACCCTGTAAATCATGGAGACTGAACAACACATTGTTGAATCACCAATGGGTCATTGAAGAGATCAGAACAGAAATCCAACAGTTTATGAAATTTAACAAAAAGAAGCACACAAAATACCAGCTCATTTGGGACACGGCAAAGGCAGTACTCAGAGGAAAATTTATAGTGCTGAGTGCATACAATAACAAATTGGAAAAATTGCAAACCAACAATTTAATGTGTCACCTTAAGCGCCTGGAAAAAGAGCAACAAACCAACCTAATCCCAGTAGAAGGAAGCAAATTATTAAAATCAAAGCAGAATTAAATGAATTGGACTCCAAAAAAACTATAGAAAGAATCAACAAAACATGGAGTTGGATCTTTGAAAAAATTAACAAAATTGACAGGCCCTTAGCGAATCTTACCAAAAAAAGAAGGGAGCATACTGAAATAAACAAAATAACAGACCAAAATGGTAATATCATGTCAGAAATTACCAGGATCCAGAGCACTGCGAGGGAACACTTCTCAAACCTTTACGCCAACAAATTTGAGAATCTAGAAGAAATGGATGAATTTATAGCCAACATTAACATACCCACACTGAACCAAGAAGAACTAACCCAACTAAACAGGCCTATTTCAAGCACTGAAATAGAAATGGCAATAAGAGACCTTCCACCTAAGAAAAGCCCAGGGCCAGACATATTCACAGCTGAATTCACAGGGAGGCAAAGCTGGATCAACATACGCAAATCAATATAATTCAACACATCAACAGGAGCAAGGACAAAAATCACATGATTGTCTCAATAGATGCAGAAAAGGCACTTGACAAGATCCAACACCCCTTTATGTTAAAAGTTCTGGAGAAACTAGGAATCCATGGAACATTCCTCAGTATAATAAAGGCTGTGTATGACAAACCCACAGACAGCTAGTATTATACTTCATGGCAAAAAGCTAAAGCCATTCCCTCTAAAATCAGGAAGGAGACAAGGATGCACAATCTCTCCACTCCTCTTTGACATAGTATTAGAATTCCTAGCCACTGCAATTAGGCAAGAAGCAAGCATAAAGGGATCCAAATAGGGAAAGAGGAAGTGAAACATTCCGTCTTTGCAGATGACATGATCCTGTATTTAAAGGATCCTATAGACTCCACGCCCAAGCTCCCTGAGCTGATTCAAAACTTTGGAAAGGTAGCAGAGTATAAAATTAATCCTCAAAAATCAACTACCTTCCTCTATGCCAACAGTGAGAGGAATGAGGCAACAATCAGGAAAGCAACTCCTTTTGCAATAGCCTCAAAGAAAATAAAGTACTTAGGAATTACCTTAACTAAGAATGCAAAGGACCTTTTTGATGAAAACATTAAAACGTTGAAAAGGAAATTAAAGCAGAACTGAGGAAATGGAAAACCTCCCATGCTCCTGCATTGGAAGAATCAACATTGTGAAAATGACAATGTTGCCAAGGGCTATCTACAAATTCAACGCAATACCCATTAATATCCCAATGTCATTCTTTAAAGAAATAGAAGAGGCAATCCAAAATTTCATATGGAATAATAAAAGAGCCTGTATAGCAAAAACATTTCTTAGCAGAAAGAACAGCACAGGAGGATTTTCAATACCATACTTTAGACTCTATTACAGACATATAATTATCAAAACAGCTTGGTACTGGGACAAGAACAGGCCTGAAGACCAATGGAATAGAACTGAAGACCAAGATATTAAACCACAGACCTATAGCCAACTAATCTTTGACAAGGGAGCCAAAAAAATAGAATGGAAGAAAGCCTCCTCAACAAATGGTGCTGGCAGAACTGGTAAAGCACCTGCAGGAAACTTAAGTTGGATCCTTCTTTGTCAACCTGCATTAGAATTAACTCCAAATGGGTCAAAGACCTGGCGGTAAAAACTGCCACACTGAATACTTTACAAGAAGGAATAGGAGATAAACTAGGCCTCCTTGGCACAGGGAGAAACTTTCTTAATAAGGACCAAGAATCACAACAAATCAGAGAAAGGCTGAGGAAGTGGGACTGCATTAAACTGCAGAGCTTCTTTAGGGCCAAAGACATAGCTAGTAAATTAATTAGGAAGCTTAAAGAATGTGAGAAGATCTTCACTAACCATACAATGGACAAAGGCCTCATATCTAAAATATATCAACAGCTGAAAAAATTGAATCACTCTAAAACTAATCTCCAAAGAAACAACCATCCCATTAAAAGATGGGCCAAAGCCTTAAAGAGAGTCTTCTGTGAAGAAGAAATAAAAATGGCCTATAGACATATGAAGAAATGCTCAATATCTCTGGTCATAAAAGAAATGCAAATCAAAACAACTCTGACATTCCACCTCACTCCAGTTAGAATGGCCAGGATCAAGAAATCTAATAACAAGAGATGCTGGAGGGGTGTGGCCAGGAGGGATCACTACTACACTGCTGGTGGGAGTGCAAACTCATTCAACCACTATGGAAAGCAGTATGGCAGTTCCTCAAAAGACTAAACATAGAGCTCCCCCATGACCCAAAAATTCCACTACTAGGCATTTACCCAATTGTCCAGAAACAAGGACATACTAAATCCACTAGCAAAACGATGTTCATTGCAGCACTATTTACCATAGCAAGTATATGGAACCAACCCAGAAGTCCCTCAGTTGATGAGTGGATCAACAAGATGTGGTATTTGTACACAATGGAATTCTATGCTGCTGTCAGAAAGAACGACATCGCCCCATTTGTTAGGAAATGGAAAGACTTTGAAAAAATCATATTAAGTGAAGTAAGCCAGACTCAAATAACATCGGCTCAATGGTTTCCCTCAGTTTCATAATCAGTAGAAACCTTGGACTCTTCTAGCAGAGATTTTCAATAGAGCAAAACCTAGATACATAGGCCATATAGTATGACGCTAAATGAAAGGACCTCTAGCATATAGAAACAAAAGCCATATAATGAGTGATTTTTGTCCTTAAGGTTATATGTTATCTCTCATCTCTTTTGCTGTCCCTTGCTTATCTTATATTGTTACAGTATTTCACTGTGTTATCTGATATATTGGATATATTTGTATTTGGTTATTTGAAATTGGATAGGGAAGGGGGGAAACAAGCTGAGGGGTGAGCTTGAGGGA
The DNA here is from genome assembly GCF_031878675.1 of Megascapheus bottae. Taxonomy (NCBI): domain Eukaryota; kingdom Metazoa; phylum Chordata; class Mammalia; order Rodentia; family Geomyidae; genus Megascapheus; species Megascapheus bottae. The sequence continues at coordinate 69,667,499 of NC_143512.1, forward strand.
AGGGAAATGGGGACCAAGACGTGAGAAAGTTATCAATGTATGTCAAGTAATGCATCTTCTATCTGGCAAATATAATGTAACCCTTCTATTAATTACAATAAAAAGTGTATGGAAAAAAGCCTAAACTGATAATGATAATGACGATAATGGTATATAAACATGAAAGTGAGTGAATAATAATAAAGTATACTTTAGACATGTGAACATATATATATACTTATATGCACAGACATTTATTTCTAAAAGCCCCTCATAGTATTAATGTATGCTAATTCAAGGCTAAATTGAACTAGAAAATTCTCAAGTCACTGAGAAGATATAATTGTATGGTTACCTGTTCTCTAGCAAATTTACAAGATTAAAAGAAGCCATCCTGTGTCTCTACATGTCAGCAGTTATTTTTCACACAACTGGGGATGGATACACAATTGGTATTTAAAAATCAGAAGATAAATGGAATAAACTTGGGTAAAATAGGAGTAACACCCCAGCATCTTGCCCTAAGAGTTCATATTTATGTAGCAGAAATTATGTATAATATCCATCATAGTAATAACTGTGGTGCTGTAACTTTTTGTAAGAATATTAATTTATGTGTGTCAGTACTGGTGATTTATCTCAGGGCCTCAGATTCATTCTTGCCTTTTTTTCTTCCATATTTAGAATGGCTATCTTTATTGTTATTGTTAAGGTGTGGTACAGAGGGTTTAAAATTACATAAATCATTGATGAGTACATTTTTTTGAACAGTTGCACCTCTGTCTTCATTTTCTTTGATTTTTTTTATGCTTAATTTGCCACTCTACCACTTGAACAACATTTTCACTTTAATCTTTTTGGTGTTTGATTGAAATAAGATTCTCTGTGCTGGTTTCCAACTGGCATCTATCCTTAGATTTCAATTTCTGTAACAACTAGAATTACAATCATGACCTACCCATTAGGAAAACTGTACATTTTCATGTATCTCTCTTTGTGTAAATTATCATTTAAATAAACACATAAAATAACTGCAAGAATATTGATTTGCAAAATAATTTATCTGCTACATTTATTCAGGTTGATGAAAAGCCATCATGTTAAAAAAAAAGAGAAAGTATATACAAATTTGTAGTGAGCATTCAGGAATTTGGCTGACTCTTCCAGCAATAGTTTATGGTAGTATCTCTTTGAACTTGGCAATGTTGTTTTCTGTTCCAGTTCACAAATAATGAAGGAACTTATATCATTTGGTTTCCCTGAGGAATTGATAATTTGAGATATGTAAATTTCTTTGGTCTGTGACTTAATATTATTATTATTATTATTAAGAATATGTAGTTAATTAATACCAGAATGGACTGCTCTTGAACTTTTCTTATTTAAAATCAACTATCATTTCTTTAACAGAAACTGCAGTAAGCGTCCTCCAGGGCTCTGTGCAATTTAGTTACATTTTCAAAATCATAAATCATCTCTGTCAAGATTAGCATGTCTAGGCAAACATTCTATTATGAAGAAATTAAATTTAGATTTTTAGGGGAATAATTACTATCCAAGAGGAAGAATACCCCTGTTAGATGAAAATGGATTTCTACATTTAGGCATCCATAATTACATTTAGGACAAGATTTGGCTCTTGAATGTAAAAAAGATAAACTGTCAGACATCTGAGATATGTTCAGTATCTTATTTTATAGTAAGCATGAAATCAATTTATGTTTATATATCATGCTTACTATTAAATTCAACTAAAGTTTTTAATTGCCTGACATCAGGAAATGTTAAATTTTGCTGTAATTTAGGTTAAAAATACCTTATATGAAGCCAAACAATCACCATCAGATATTTGTCTGTTTATGACAATGGCCTTAATATTCCCAGTATTCAATTCATTATGACATAACTGAATGCGTAAAGCAAACAGAAACAAATATTTGTTTAATTAAAATATTATTTTTATGTTCTATTAAACTTTATTCTATTAATTTAACAAATTTTCTTTTGTACAACGAGGATGCTTATTAACATACTTCTAATAACAACATAAACAAGCTATTTTGGATAATTTAGTTAAAACTTAGTATGTCCAGCAGAGGGCGATCAATCCCCTTGAATGAGCTTAAACATGCTAAAATAATCCAAGAGTTTATTTCACTCTTGAACCATACAAAATTAATTTTGAATAGGTCAGCAGATAAGTACGTTCATAATCATTTAATTTTTTAAATCTTTCAAGTCATTGCCCCAGAAATATTTCAAAATGTATTTTATTAAATGGTTCAAAATATTTTCAAAAGTCTGATGCATGCTTGCTTCATAATGTCCTGAGGAAAATACATCCTTCCCAACATTAGTGATACATGTAAAGATCTCCAGATGAAATCCTATTGAGTTAGGAACAGCACAGATATTTAAAAATGTTTCATTTCTAAGAGCTCACAATATACTTGAAAAAAATAAAGAACATATTTATAATATAATTTGATAAGACACTGAAATTCTACTTTGAGAAGAATAAGCAAAGGTTTAATTTGATTGAAAAATATTGGCAGAAAAATATTTTCATAATAAATATATTGATTTAGCTGCATATTCGAAGAAGTTAAGTCAAAATATTTCCAATATGTAAGAAACGTACTTGGATTTTTGGAAACTCGTTGTCTGAGTGATCACAGTGCAGGAGTAACATCAGAGTGAAGAGGGAAAACAGTAAAACATATATGTCATTATTTGTAAATCCATATATAAACAGAATTATCTTAGAGTATAAGGCAAAATACATGGAACCCACTATTTTTAAAGCAATGGGAAGTTAAATAGGCCCAAGGGCCAATGGCTCTTGCTTATTTATAATCCTATACAGGATCCTGAGGCTGAGATCTGAGAATCACAATTCAAGACCAGGGAGGATAGTCAAATCCATGGGCCTCATCAGATAAAAGCCTCAATCAAATCACAGATGGAGAGCTGAAATGAAAGGAAGATACAGAAACACAGGTGATCAAAGGCTGGTCTTAATGTATTAATGGAGATCATATTCTCTGTATGCTTATATTTTTCCAAGATGATTCTCAAAAATTATGCTATTACATAGGAGAAACAACAGCCTTTCTTTAGTAGAGTGGAACAGAATCATTGCCCAACTATATGAATAACAGCTACAAGATTTGAACGAGGGAGAAAAATAAAATGTTTCAGAGACTTTTGTATTTGATAGAATCAAAGCTACTATATACAAGCAGGACACCAATATCTCAATAGGAGGTTAGTATTTTGAAGTTGGAGGAAGGGAGAACATATAAATTTATCTGAAATTTTATACACATACCTTCTGAAGGACCCTCATACTGTTATGTATTCATAGGTACCCGAAGTTATATATAACAGAGTAAAGCTTAAACATGTGTAAGGTACAACAAAATTTTAATTCAATTTTGAAAAAAAACAAAAACAACTTTTTGGAATGAAGTAAAATTATACATAATGGAAAATATCTGCAAAGAAAGAAAATGTGTATATATACAAACATTCATACACAGAACAGTACAATATGATCAATATCTTGTAGGTTAGGATTAGTCCTGTACCAGCACTCTACTGCTCGGTCAAACTCATGGCCCCCTTCCAAACATTTTTAAGAGACAAGGTAATGGCAATTTCAATTTAATATAAAAAGAACATGGAGAAGTAACAAGGGTAGCTGTTCTATACTAAGTGACCATCTTTCGAAAGAGGTGACAGTGCCAAATCCTAAACATGGGTCATGTGGATATGTTCTTTGTATTTTTCTTTCCCACACTTTAATGTCTTTTATGATGCATGTCAACTTATGATTTTCCTGCCTCAGCCATACTCACATTTTAATGTACCTATTTAAACACAGTAAACACGGGGAAGGAGGTCACAGTTCAACCATAATATTATCCATTTGGTCAAAGAAGTTGTTCCTAGATAGCAATTATGGTATTTTGAGTGTAGATTGACTCAAGAACTAATCAGGGTTGAGAGGACTTGTTATTACCTCTTAGGCAGGACCCAATGATGAATTCAGATGAAGTAAGGGTCCCTTGGAAAGCATAACAGGACATTAGTTGACCTTGACACTGGGCTTCCTTCCACAAAACAAATAAAGTTTTTAAAATGATTACTTTCAGCAGAAAATATCGGTTTCTGGCTCCCACTTCTACTCAAAAAATATTTATGTATTGGACACTCATCTGTATCAGTCATTGAGGAAAAAATATGAGATAATAACAGATGATGAATGATTCTCAGGAAAAGTGTAGCACAGTTTGGTTTTTCAAATGCTAAGCTGTGCATGTCAAGATTTACATAGAAAAGTTGTAACCAAAGGAAACAAATGAAAAATTTTGGAACAGAAATATGCTGTGGTGCTGTGATTCTCTTCTTCAATCTGGAAAGCAAATAGTAATTGAACAAACTTGAAACTTAATTTCAGAATGTATGTGATTAGTGACCAGAGAAAAGCAATGACAATAAGTAAGGTGTTCTTTATTTAAATGAGTATGCCTAAAATTATGTGTTTATTAAATTATTAATTAAGATATTTACTATGGCTGAAGAAGACAACCAGCAGGAGTTTGGCCTAGTGGCATAGTACTTGCCTAGATGAACGCAGCCCTGAGTTCAATTCCTCAGTACCACATACACAGAAAAAGCCAAAGTGGTGCTATGGCTCAAGTGATAGAGCTCTAACCTTGAGAATATCCAAGGACTGTGCTCAGGCCCTGGGTTCAAGCCCTGGGACTGGCAAAAAAAAGAGGATACCCAGTGTTTATGGGTTAATCTGACCACACACTTCAACACAATAGCATCTAAGTATATATGCTTTAAGTATTTAAGTTTAAATTCACCACTAATAACTAAATTTGAACAAATAAAGTGCAAAATAATTCAGTCAGATTGGTCACCTTACACACATCTGAGAAGGCTAGTGATTGCTGTACTTTCCACTGCAATAACAGAATCTCTTCCTTGACCTAGGCAGCCTTTACATTCCTAACCTAGATTAAACGTAAGACAGCTTCCCCCATCTTTCTTTCCTTTAGTCTCTAACTCTGTTTTATTAGAACAACTTTTTAAAATTTGTAACTGTAGTTTTTACTCATTCCCTTTGAGTTATATGTAAATGTATTCCAAAACTTTTAACCAATTTTATAACCTAACAATGAAGTTTTCAAGAAGCTGGAAGCCATGTTTTTGAAATGTAAATATTAAAGAGAAATAGTGTTCTGTTCGTATATTTTAGATTCTGTGATAGGGAGTAGAAGCCTGATTACAGTGGGTTCCTCCTTCTTAAAATACATGTTCCATCTTAAACTTACATACAATTGTATATGTAACTACATCTATAATAATAAGTATAATGATATTAATATAATTATATATGATATATTATTTAATATATTACATATAATATATATTAATATGACATTATATATATCATTTATATAATTTACACACATGTATAAACATACATACATATATTCTACTGATAAAATGAATTGACTTAGCATTTGGCTTAAAAATTTTCAGTAGCACATGATGATTGTAGATACTTATATGATACAGTGTGGTATTTCACAAAAAAATTAGAAGATTAAAAATGTTATTTACCCTGATTTGATCAAAGTTTGTATGCAGACATTGAACTATCTATGTCCCACTTTAAACTTGATATTCCAATCCTGGCATTGACTTCCAGTTTTAAGCTCTGATATGTTTTTCATTTAATATCATAGTCATATAAATCTGTGAAATTCTCATTTGTAGATTCAGTCAGTCATGCATAAAAATATTTTTGGATAAAAAAGTCTGCACTCAGTAGATACAGTCTTTTACTTATCACTATGCTTTAAATTATATAATAGAGCAACACCCTACATAGTAGTCTTTGGTATTATAGATGACTTACACAACCTCGAAATTATATTATTTTGAATTAAATGGACAGATAGACAGATAATTGAATTATGTATCTATAGAAATATCTACATACAGATCTATCTATAATTGGATATATGCAAATTATCTCCTCATCTGTAGAAGGGATTTGAGCATTCATGTATTTTGGCCGTGGCTATACCCAGAACCCATCACTTGATGGTGTAAAGGCAATACTGTGTTTCATGAGCATGGTGAGATACTAGCTGAAAAGAAAAAAGTTCAAAGTATAACAAAGAAGGATGGGTGGTTAGTGATGTGACTATAAGTATACGACATATAACACACTTTATATTTAAGTTTAAAAGAGACAATTCATCTCTCTCACTGTCGATCCTATTGCAGTAACGTTTCTGAAATTTATGTTGTCTACTAAAGCAATGTAGAGATTTGGATTGAATGTCCAAATCATTGACTAGAGCAGGAAATGTTCCCTTACATTTTGTTTGACATCCTACAAACAAAACATATGCAAACATAGACAAACATGTCAATAAGGCCATGGAACTGTCTCCTCTTAGGCCAATGTAGACTATGTTTAAAGATTCTTGGTGTGAACAACACCTTAAAGAGATGGTAACATGAGATAAATGCCATGTAGTATAAAAAATGTTATCTTCTTTACTTCAACATAAAAGATAATTATTTCTGAAAGGCAAGGATATGTTTAGTGTGAGAAACAAATACAATCATATGAATTGAGTACAATAAAATTTCAATTTGTAACAAACAACGGTAGGAGGAAGAGTAGGAGGAGGAAGAAGAAGAATAAGAAGAGGAGGAGGAGGAGGAGGAGGAGGAAGAGGAAAATATGATGCAGAACCTCATCTGTGTAACATTTTAGGGGTATAAGTTGATCCTGTTAAAACTTGAAAATATGTCCAGGTGGCTGATGCCTGTAATCTTAGCTACTCAGAAAGAGGAGATCTGAGAATTATCATTCCAAGACATCAAAAAAAGGAGCTGTTTTCAGGCCCTGAATTCAAGCCCTGTCACAGGAAAAAATCAAGCAAGCAAGCAAACAAGCAAACAAGCAAGCATGCACACAAACCTCCCATAAAGCTTGGAAAAATGGAGCAAACATTTCAAAAATCTAAAAAAAGGAAGTCAAATGTGGAAATATTCTTAGTAGTTAACATCAAGGTTCCTTCTCCAGAACAACAAAATAACATCATTTTTCAAATAATAAATGGTTAATTTTAGGATGGGAGCGTAGCTTAGTAATAGAGTGCTTTCCTACCATGCACGAAGCCCTGCGTTCAATTCCTCAGTACCATATATACAAGATAATCCACAAGTGGCTCTATGACAAGTGCCAGAGTGCTAGCCTTGAGAAAAAAGTGCTCAAGGACAGGGCCTAGGCCCTGTTCAAGTCCTATGACTGGCAGAAAAAAAAATTCTTGTACCATTAGTGCTGGAGATGTCCACATGTTTTCTCCTTACTGCTTCCTAACTGCTCTTTACTTTACTTTTCTTTTTTTTTGATATTTTTATTGTAATTAATAAAACTGTTACATGATATTTGCCAGATAGAAGGTGCATTAATTCACATACATTGATACCCTTTCACATGTCTTGGTCCCCATTACCCTCCCCCCCATGCTCTTTACTTTTCTATGGCTGTTCCCTCCCTGTGGCAGAAGTCTTCCAATCTTTCCTGCTCTCTGTGTGATTTTAGCTCATGATATACCACAGTGATCACCCACACCTCTGACAGAGCTCTCTCCCATTTTTAAAACAATATAGATGGCATTTTCAATAACCTGTACATTCAGGTCATTAACATTTGCCTTTCCAGGGTGCAGTCAGTTGTGAAGAACTCAGAGTGTGGAGTCTGATATTGCATTCACAAAACCCATCTGAAACACTAGCTTTGCATATCTTGGCAGGTTACTTGCCATCTCCTTGTCTCAATATCTGCCACTCTATTACTCACATGAACTCCATAGTACTGTTTTGAGGTTAATGGTCTTGGAGTTTGGTCTAGTGGTAGAGTGCTTGCCTAGCATACATGAAGACCTGGGTTCGATTCCTCTGTATTATATACATGGAAAAAAGCTGGAAGTGGTGCTGTGGCTCAAGTGGTATAGCACTAACTCCGAGGGAAAACCCAAGAACAGTGCTCAGGCCCTGAGTTCAGTCACCAGGACTGGCAACAAAAATCAGGTTAAAATAGATGTGTTCTTTGTTGTTAGTAGTATTTTCAGTAGTAATCTCATTCTCCATCTTTCAATGTTCTTTTCTGACTTTTTGCCTCAAGTGGCAAGTCCAGGGTTTGTTGTCTGCAGGGATTTGCAAATCCTTTGTAACCCTGTCCTAGCTTCCCTGTCTACTTATTTAAAATCCCTGGAGCATGCATTCTAATCACACCAGTAAGTGTTGCCTCTGTTTTTATTGCTCTCTCACCTTTACAGTACATGGTTAAATGCAAGACATAATAAATAAAATTTTCATTTTCCTTTTTTTAACTGGTATACAACTGAATATAAATTGGGAAAGCAGACAGTCAAATATGACAGGCTTCATTTCAACTTCATGTTCACTAACCTCATAGCTTTTTTTTCATATATTTTTATTGTAATTAATAGAACGGTTACATGATATTTGCCAGATAGATGGTGCATTAATTCCCATACATTGATACCCTTTCACATGTCTTGGTCCCCATTTCCCTCCCCCCCACCCCCACCCCTCATCTTGTTTTCCCCCCTTCCCTATCCAATTTCAAATAACAAAATACAAATGTATCCGATATATCAGTTAACAAAGTGAGATACTGTAACAATATGAGATAACCAAGGGACAGCAAAAGAGATGAGAGATAACATAGTACCTTAAGAGCAACAATCATTCATTATATGGCTTATGTTTCTATATCTCAGAGCTTTTTCTCCTTCTTGATCACCATTCTTTACCTATTTCTTTAAGAAACTCTCATTTTCGAACAAATTTCAAACATTCTGCACTGACATCTGGATTTTGTTCCTAGCAATTTTTTCTGCTATTTCACATTTTGCATGAAGTATCAGTAAAATGAGGAATATCTTCACAAGATTAAGGTATTTCTATATAGCAACACGTGCTTGCTTCTTTACCTAGACCAGGCTAATTCCTTTCTAACACTAGCTATAACTTCACGTCCTAACTTGGGCTACCTGATATAGGTTTTCTTTATAATCTTCCCAAATCTCCTATTCCTGGATCTGCTTTCAGTTGTCTTTGTTTATTTCGTTTCACAAGTTGCTCTCTCATTGAGAAACCAAACATGCTTTTTTTTTTATCATATTAACCTTCAGTAAACAAACAAGTTCTTATGTGTAACTCAGTGGCAATGTCCTTGCCTAGCAAGGGGAATGCCCTCAATTTGATCCATAGTATGGAAAAGACATTCTTGGATTTAACATGTTTTATTAAGGAACTTTCTGTGCTCCTTTATCAAGAAGGAAAATTAATTATTATTTTTTTCATGGGTCATAGGGCTTGAATTTGGCCTGGGCACTGTCCCTGAGCTCTTCAGCTCAAGGCTACCACCCTACCCTTGAGACAAGCCCCACTTCCATTTTCTAGAGGTTAATTGGAGATGAGAATCTCTGGTCCTTTTGGCTTTGAACCTTGATGCTCAGATCTCAGTCTCCTTAGTAGCAAGAATTACAGACGTGAGCCACTGCACCCGGCTAGGAAAATTAATTATTAGGAGCAGTGACAATGTTGTCTTTATGCAAGTGTGAGCAACCAATGATCAATGACTTTATTCTTCTCACTCTAAAGAGATTTAGATAATAGCTTCCCAAATACAATCCTGAGGAGCAAAGTCCAAGTTGTTCAAATGAAACTTGTAATTTCTTAGAATCTTAAGGATTTTTTAAGGAATCAATTTATTATCCACTTCTTTCAAGTAATCTGGATTTACTTTTCTGGTTATGATTTACATATTCTTCTGCATCTGATGAACCTGCTGATGCTGAGCACAGGAGGTCTTGCAGATCTGATTGCTGGATTTTTTAGTGAAACCAAAACAGAACAGGTGAAGCAAAAAGCTATCTACATTCATCATATCATTATGAGCTTCAGTCATGGTTTGCTACTTTTTGACCATGAAGCACATTTTGTGTTAGGTGAGATATGTCATGGAAGTTGGTCAGGTGCTTGCCCTGGACAACCTCAGTAATTAGCTTGAATTTCTTTCCATTTCTCTTTCTTGTCAGTTTTGGAGCTTGAATTCAGGGCATTCATTTTGTCCTGGAACTCTTTTGCTCAAAGGGAGTGCTCTTCCACTTGGAGCCACAGCTCCATTTCCTAGCTTGAATTTCTACATGCAACTTCATCATTCTGCACATTGGATCAGAAAGGCTTATTTTAAACTACTGAAGCTTGTAATGTGACTTGGTGACTTGAGTCTTATAGAATAGTGTTTTCCATATATTTCTTTCTTTTTTTAATTTTCTGGGTGATGTATAGAGGGGTTACAATTGCACTCATCAGATAGTGGATATATTATTTCTGAAACATTGGTACCTCTTCCCATGTTTTTCATCCACTCCCTCTACCTCCACTCTCTCCAAATTATCTTGATTTTCCCCAACCCTTCCCTATTTCAAATAAAGCAATAAATGTATATACAATATACCAGGTAGTAAAGTCAGATACAATGACATCAGGAGATAAACCATGAAGGGGAAAAAAGAGAAAAGAAATAATTTCACATAGTACATTAAGAACAACAATCACAAAGGTTAATCTTTTTCCTCCATATCCTAAAGTTCATTTTGCTTTGCTTCATCCTATGTGGCCATATTTTCATAGCTTTTGAGTTATTGTGATACTCTCCTAGGAGAATCTTAGATGTATACTAATTATTACAAATGAGGGAAACTATAGGGCCTATTTCTTTGGGCTAATATTTATTTTATATTGAACATGGTTGGGGCTTTCACATCATACCAATCTTTTTTAAAATGGATCAATCACTATCTTGTCTCCCATTACGCTGCGTTTTGTAAGGTGCTTGTCAGAGAGCCAAAAGAGTACCCTCGTTTACTTTGCTGTACAAACTTCCCAATACTTATTAAATAATAACATCCTATTTTCTTGATTGATATATCCAACTAAAAGATATTGACTGTGCATTCTCCAAACTTTTATGTGTAATTCCCAACCACAATGAGGTGATATTAGGTCACTGAGTCTTTCATGAAGATTGAATCGTAAATTCATAGCCCCCATGAATGAAATTAGCCCCCTTACAAGAGAACCCCTGGGAGATTTTTCATCCATTCATCATTGTAAGAATATAGCAAGTTGGTTTCACTACCACCAAACCTGCAGTTCTTTAGAACTTGGATTTTATAGACTCCTAAAATATAAATAATATAATTCATGTGTTTGTAAGTCAAGTATAGTTCATGATATTTTGCTACAGCATCCTGAACAAATTAATCCGCCCTTTGTCCTTAACTTTGCAGTTTGAATATATAATATCAAGGTTTTTGTAATATAACTAAATAGAACTGACATTTGTTGTCCAATAACACTAATTTCGCAATATTTACCTTGTCAGTGAACAGAAATTCCATTATTACAGTGTCTCAAGTCATAAAACTGGTGTTATTTCTCACTCCACTATTTTTTTTCTGGTATGCCATAGTTACCTGAAAGAAATATCAAAATACTGATAATATACCAATCACAATAGAGCTCCAAGCCATCACAATTTTATAAATTACTTATATAGAAATGTAAGCGATAATCCCATTACACAAAATATTTTCACTACAACAGTAAAACTGAATTTTTTTTTTGTTTTTTGTGGGGTTTTTTTTTGGGGGGCGTTGAAGGTACAGAATGCTAATACTGAAACTTAAACTCAAGTTCTGGACAGTGTCCCTAGCACTCTACCATGTCAGACATGCCTCTACTTCTGGCTTTTTTGGTAGTTAATTGAAAATAAGATTCTCAGGGACTTTACTGCACAGATGCCTTCAAATATCAGATCTTGACTTCCTGAGAAACTACAATTACAGGTGTGAGCCACTAGTGTCCAACTAGAGAAAATCTTTTAATTCTTTTTTTTCCATATATTTTCATTTTAATTAATAGAAGGGTTACATTATATTCACCAGATAGGAGGTGCATTATTTCACATACATTGATACCCTTTCTCATGTCTTGGTCCCCATTTCTCTCCCCCACACCCACCCCTCTTCTTGTTTTCCCCCTTCCCTATCCTATTTCAAATAACCAAATAAGCATATATACAATATATCAGATAACAAGGTGAAATTCTATAACAATATGAGGTAACCAAAGGATAGCAAAAGAGATGAGAGATATAGTACATTAAGGACAACAATCACTCTTTATATGCCTTTTGTTTCTATATCCTAGAGGTCCTTTCATTTATGTCATACTATATAGCCTTATGTTTCTAGGTTTTGTTCTATTGTAAATCTCTGCTAGGAGGGCCCAAGGTTTCTACTGATTATGACAAATGATTTTTTTCTAAGTCTTTCCATTTCCTTACAAATGGGGCAGCAGCATGGAATTCCATTGTGTATAAATACCACATCTTGATCCACTCATCAACTGAGGGGTATCTAGGTTGGTTCCATATCTTTGCAGTGGTGAACAGTGCGTCAGTGTGCATCTTTGTGCTAGTGGAATTAGTATGTCCTTGTTAAATCTTTAAATTCTTAAAGCAGATCCTCACTTTCTTCTGTTCAAAATGTTCCCCATGGCTTTGTTTCTCACATTGAAGTGGAGTGGTGAAAGTCAACATAAATGCAGTTGTCAAGATGCTACAAAATATAGTCTGGCACCATTGATACTTTTGTATCCTTGTTTTTTAATTGATCAATAAGATCCAGGAAAGTCTGTAGGTTTTTTTTTTTAACTTGAGACCTTTTTGTATTTTGTGTTCCCCCTGGCTGGGAGCTGAGGAAATATATATACATATATATATGTATATATATATTCACTCTCAATATATAGAGTATATATAAATACTATATATCTTAAATAGTATATATGATATATACATACTGTTTGTATACTATATGTAGTATATATACTACAGTATATATACAGTATATAAACTATATATATTAAATAGTATATATTGTATATAGATACTATGTGTATATTATATAGTATATATACTATATTATATTGTATATATGGTATATATAATATATAGTATCTATATCTATCTATATTTATATATATATATTCTTTTTTTGTCAGTCGTGGGACTTGAGCTATGGTCCTGAGCACTGTCCTTGAACTCTTCAGCTTAAGGCTATCACCCTACCCTTGATCCACACCACCACTTCCAGTCTTCTAGTGGTTAATTGGAGATAAGGGTCTCAGGAACTTTAGTGCCTGGGCTGGCTTTGAACCATGATTCTCAGTTCTCAGCCTCCTGAGTAGCTAGAATTTCAGGAGTGTGCCACTGCGCCTGTCTGATCATGTTTTGTTTTTAAATATATAGTGGCAGGTTTTCACCTTATTTTGAATAGAAAAAAAATTATGTACTATTTTAATCATTGAATACCTATTAATAGTGCTTGAAATGTTTGGAGAGGAGTATCCTGTCACGGGGAACACTTGGGTAATATGTATGAATGCCATGCTTCAGTCGATGCCTACCAAAAAGGCCCATGGACTACATTACCTCATGTGACTTTTGTTCTATAGTTTTTGTTGGCAATTGTGAAGCGAATCAATTCTCTTCTGATTGTTGCACAGCACCTCTGTCTGCTCACAGTTATTCACAATGCTCTCATATCACCTCATGTTGCTCTGCAGATTTCTTAATCTCTTCTTCATGTAGCGTTATGCTCATGAACAGGTCTCCTAGCCCAAGTGCCTGTGTAGGCATAGTTACTGCTGGTAGTGATTATGTCTGAAATTCTGCTGCTTGTTTTTTGGTAATCCAGAATTATCATTTTTGACTTTAGCAAGCCTTAGACATAAAATAGGTTTTCCTTTTTAATATTAAGCAAATTTTTACAAGGACAGTCTAACAGAAAAAAATTATTAGAGGCATAAACTTGATAATACATAAAATAAAAGACTGAGACATAGTACACCATTTATATAAAAATGGTTAAGCATATATAGAGAGAGATATAACATTTACATATATAATATAACAATTATGAATTATCCTTGAGAATCACTAACCTTGGTTTGCAGACGTGAGAAACAGAGATGCATGTGCCCCACCGTGACATAATAAAAAAATGACTTGTCTGACCAAACAAAGCTAGACTAGTTTTAAATGTGTGAACTCAAAACTCATCTAGTGTACTTGAGCCACTGTAGGTATTTGTAGTTTACACACGTGTGTGTTTCCTGTGATTTTTTGATACTACATTCAAGTGGGTGTACTATTCTATGATGTTTCTTACACATGAAGTCACAAAGAAAATCCTAATTCTCTCTGCAATTGTATTGTTTCTTAACCTATTGTTCATTCTGGGGCAAAGACAAATTTGCCAAACAAGTGCTACAGAAATATCAATCTTACTGATACCTTGAAAGTGGCTCAGGTACCTTAGAAAGGCCCGTTTTTACAATTTAATCTAGTCTGTTATTAAATAAAATCTAAAGACAATGACATATTAAATGAAAATTAATGCAATTGTACTTTTAAAATTTTAACTGCTGAAATAATGCAGTTTATTGTATTAGTAAACAGTTATTGCAGGATGTATTTTAGAGAACTCCAAATACAGGAGAACAAGTCTAAGCTGCAGACTAATTTATAAATAAAATAACAAAAAGCCAATTAATGCGACAAAACACAGAAGAGAGAGAAATGTGGATAAACATCATGTCTCATCAAATACTTGCCACTGGAATATTCCAATATCAATATAGATATTTGAAAGTAAAAGCACTTCTATTTGGGGAAAATAATAAAGAACAATCATAGAGAATATGCTTCTTTTCAGCTTATAGAAGATTCTCTACTAATGATCAGTTTCTATGAAAAACAAATCCCCTAACTGAAGGTAATCTCAAATTTGGATGGCAAATAGTGACTATGAAAAATGAAAATATGGGGGCTGGGAGTTTGGCCTAGTGGTAGAGTGTGCTTGCCTAGCATGCACGAAGACCTGGTTTCAATTCCTCAGTACCACATACATAGAAAAAAGCTGGAAGTGATGCTGAGGCTCAAGTGGTAGAGCTCTAGCCTTGAAAATGTCTGAGGAAAGTGCTCAGGCCCTGAGCTCAAGCCCAGGACTGGAAAAAAAAACAAAAATGAAAATATGAATTCATGAAACATATCTGAAATACTATATCCTTTTTTATGTGGAACTATAGTCATTATGTTTTTTCATATATTTTTATTGTAATTAATAGAAGGGTTACATTATATTTGCCAGATAGAAGGTACATTAAGTCATATACATTGATAAAGCTATTAAAATATGGCAGATTAGTGTAGAATATTGAAATAACAATTTCACCTTAAATGATCTGTAGAAACTTCCTAACGTTTCCCCCAATGTTTTTAACTTACTCAATGTGCATCAGGGAAAGTTTTCTTTTTATTGACTAAGTAAAATATATTAAAAATGTATTCAACGCAAAAAAAATGGTGGAAATTCTCATGGTCAGAGTTTTCAGGGTCATAAATTATCTTAAAACTGTATTATCCTATTGACTAAGTCTTCAATCTATAGCAAGATTCATAAATCTCTGGGACATTGGAGTAATGTAGTAAAGAAAAACGTAGCAAAAGACCAGAATTCTGGCAATGGGTATGAATAACACTATCCATACTGAAATGCCACAGGACAGAATTGGTCGGATGACACTTCTCATATCACTATACCTCAATACACATGAGAACAGACAGCTCATTCCACTGGGGAATTATTAGAGAATGTCATTGAGTTCTAGAAGTCATTGTATTTGTACTGCATTGTTGATTAAGGGATGCAATGCACATTTAATAATCCAAGCAAAACCTCAAGCAGTTTCAGTCTTTAAAGCTAAAATTGCTCTTCCACACCATCAGCATGTCCTTGGGGAACAAGAGATTTCAGGATTAGCAAAAGTCTGAAAATGTAGACTAATGTAAGAGTTTCAGAGATATTGAGAACATCCTAGGTATTATCTCTCACATATTAATATCACTGCATGTTTATTGGAACACATTTTTACATAGAATATTGGTGATTGTTATACTCACATTTATAGATGGTTACAGTAAATATTGTAGCTCCAATATTTTTACTAACCTATAATTTTAAGTACTTTATAATAAGTTCCATTAAATGTCTTCTATTTAAGATATTTTGTTTTTGAATTAGTGTAGAGCAATGACATGAGAAGACGTCACTGTAATAATTCCCTGAATATGCACAATGTACTGTGAATAAGTTTATGTATGATTATATCAAGTGGTACTAGGTTAATATTCTAGAGGTATTTCCAGAATGCTTTAAAAAAAACCATGTGCTGTTAAAGCAGTAACTTTTAGGTTAAAATAATTAATGTATAAAGCTTTATACTCTTCTCGGTTTTATACTTTTGTTCTTGTGACAACTACCAGCCAAGGGCTCATAAAACACCATTCACATCTTTTCTTCTTTTTATATTACTCCCCTGATTTACATATTGCACTATGATTTTTGAGTAAATGGAAGTAATAAACTCTATTTCCTGCCAAGAATGACTTCCTCTCTTCTGAAATATGCCTCACTAGCTTATTCAAGTAGATTTTATGACTAATTAGAAAAACCACATGAATTTGGAATTAATATTGTCAGTCTGTGTCAGTATATATTTAAATTTCTGGTCAGGTTACATGGATAATTTCACAGAATAATCTAGTTCAAACAGAATATATGTTTTTCGTCTCCGTGCCATGAAATGGATAAATAAATAGATTAAATGAGTTTGCACGTGTGTTCCCACTATATAAAGCATAATTGCCAGTATATAATCAACATTTAAAAAGTCTATATTAAGTCTTTAGAGAAGATATTGGAACTTTAAGTTAGATTATGACAGTCTATAAATTACAGTCTTTTTAAATATATTTTTATTGTAATTAATAAAAGGGTTACATGATATTTGCCAGATAGAAGGTGCATTAATTCACATATATTGATACCCTTTCACATGTCTTGGTCCCCATTACCTTCCCCTCCCCACCCCCGTCTTGGTTTTCCCCCTTCCCTACCCAATTTCAAATAAACAAATACAAATAAATCCAATATATGAGATAACTAAGTGAGATACTGTAACAATATGAGATAACCAAGGGACAGCAAAAGAGATGAGAGATAACATAGTACATTAAGGACAACAATCATTAATTATATGGCTTTTGTTTCAATATCCTGGAAGTCTTCTCAATTAGTTTCATATTATGGCCTTATGTATCCAGCTTTTGCTCTATTGCAAATCTCTGCTAGGAGAGCCAGGGTTTCTACTGATTATGACAAATGAGGGAAACCATTGAGCCTAAGTTCCTTTGAGTCTGGCTTACTTCACTTAACATGATCTTTTATAAGACTTTCCATTTCCTAACAAATGAGGCGATGTCGTTTTTTCTGACAGCAGCATAGAATTCCATTGTGTACAAATATCACAACTCATTGATCCACTCATCAACTGAGGGACATCTAGGTTGGTTCCATATTTTTGCTATGGTGATTAATGCTGCAATGAACATTGTTGTGCTGGTGGATTTAGTATGCCCTAGTTTCTGGATGGTTAGGTAAATGCCAAGTAGTGGAATTGCTGGGTCATAGGGGAGCTCTATGTTTAGAATTTTAAGGCACTGCCATACTGATTTCCATAGTGGTTGAACGAGTTTGCACTCCCACCAACAGTGTAGTAGTGATTCCTCCTGGCCACATCCCCTTCGGCATCTGTTGTTATTCCCTTTCCTGATCCTGGCCATTCTAACTGGAGTGAGGTGGAATCTTAGAGTTTTTTGATCTGCATTTCTTTTATGACCAGAGATGTTGAGTATTTCTTCATGTGTCTATAGGCCATTTTTGTTTCTTCTTCAGAGAAGACTCTCTTTAAGTCTTTGGCCAATCTTTTAATGGGATGGTTGTTGCTTTGGGGATCAGTTTTGGATTGATTCAATTTTTTGAGTTGTTGATATATTTTAGATATGAGGCCTTTGTCTTTTGTTTGCTTGGTGAAGATCTTCTCCCTCTCTGTAGGCTTCCTAATTAATTTACTAGCTATGTTCTTTGCCATACAAAAGCTCTGCAGTTTAATGCAGTCCCACTTATCCAGCCTTTCTCTTATTTGCTGTGATTCTTGGTCCTTATTAAGAAAGTTTCGACCTGTGCCAAGGAGGCCTAGTGTATCTCCTATTCCTTCCTGTAAAGTTTTCAGTGTGTCAGCTTTTACCTGCAGGTCTTTGATCCCTTTGGAGTTAATTCTAATGCAGGGTGACAAAGAAGGATCCAACTTTAGTTTTCTGCAGGTGCTTAACCAGTTCTGCCAGCACAACTTGTTGAAGAGGCTGTCTTTCTTCCATTCTATTTTTTTGGCTCCCTTGTCAAAGATTAGGTGGCCATAGGTCTGTGGTTTAATATCTGGGTCCTCAGTTCTATTCCATTGTTCTTCAGGCCTCTTCTTGTGCCAGTACCAAGCTGTTTTGAGAATTATAGCTCTGTAATAGAGTCTAAAGTTTGTAATTGAAATTCCTCCTGCACTGTTCTTTCTGCTAAGAAGTGTTTTTTCTATATGGGGTCTTTTATTATTCCATATGAAATTTTGGATTGCCTTTTCTATTTCTTTAAAGAATGCCATTGGCATACTGATGGGTATTGCGTTGAATTTGTAGATAGCCCTTGGCAAGTTTGTCATTTTCACAATGTTGATTCTTCCAATCCAGGAGCATGGGAGGTTTTTCTATTTCCTTAGTTCTGCTTTAATTTCTTTTTTTAGGGTTTTAAAGTTTTCATCAAAAAGATCCTTCACATTCTTAGTTAAGGTAATTCCTAGGTACTTAATTTTCTTTGAGGCTATTGCGAAAGGAGTTGTTTTCCTGATTATTGCCTCATTCCTCTCACTGTTGGCATAGAGACAGGCAGTTGATTTTTGAGGTTTAATTTTATAGCCTGCTACCCTTCCAAAACACAATGTATGTTTTTTCTCAGCAGCACATGGAACATTTTCCAAAATAGACCACATCTTAGGCCATAAAACAAACCTGGACAAATTCAGAAACAGTGAAATTGTTCTCTGCATGCTCTCAGACCACAAAGGCATCAAATTGGAACTGAACACACATCTCCACCAACAAAAACCCTGTAAATCATGGAGATTGACCAACACATTGTTGAATCACCAATGGGTGATTCTCACCGAAGAGATCAGAACAGAAATCCAACAGTTTATGAAATTTAACAATAATGAGCACACAAAATACCAGCTCCTTTGGGACATGGCAAAGGAAGTACTCAGAGGAAAATTTATAGCGCTGAGTGCCTACAACAACAAGTTGGAAAAATTGCAAACCAACAAGTTAATGTTTCACCTTAAGCGTCTGGAACAAGAGCAACAAACCAACCCTAATCCCAGTAGAAGGAAGCAAATTACTGAAATCAAAGTGGAATTAAATGATTTGGAATCCAAAAAAACTATAGAAAGAATCAACAAAACAAGGAGTTGGTTCATTGAAAAAAATAACAAAATTGACAAACGCTTAGCACATCTTACCAAAAAAAGAGAGAGCATACCGAAATAAACAAAATCACAGACAAAAATGGTAATATCACGACAGAAATGACCAAGATCCAGAATATCATGAGGGAATACTTCTTAAACCTTTATGCCAACTAATTTGAGAATTTAGAAGAAATGGATGAATTCCTAGCCAATATTAACATACCCACACTGAACCAAGAAGAACTAAGCCAACTCAACAGGCCTATTTCAAGCTCTGAAATAGAAATGGCGGTAAGAGGACTTCCACCTAAGAAAAGCCCAGGGCCAGATGGATTCACAGCTGAATTTTATAAGGTCTTCAAAGCAGAGCTCACACCAATACTCCTCAAGCTCTTCAACGAAATTGAAAATGAAGGTTCTTTACCAAACTCATTCTATGAAGCCAGTATAACCCTCATCCCCAAACCAGACAGAGATTCATCAAAGAAAGTGGACTATAGACCTATTTCTTTGATGAACATCGATGCAAAACTTCTCAACAAAATAGTGGCCAACCGTCTACAACAACTTATCAAAAAATTATACACGATGATCAAACAGGATTCATCACAGGGAGGCAAAGCTGGTTCAACATATGCAAATCAATTAACATAATTCAACACATCAACAGGAGCAAGGACAAAAATCACATGATTGTCCCAATAGATGCAGAAAAGGCATTTGACAAGATCCAACACCCCTTTATGTTAAAAGCTCTGGAGAAACTAGGAATCCATGGAACATTCCTCGATATAATAAAGGCAGCGTATGACAAACCCACTGCTAGTATTACACTTAATGGTGAAAAACTAAAGCTATTCCCTCTAAAATCAGGCATGAGACAAGGATGCCCACTCTCTCCACTCCTCTTTAACATAGTATTAGAATTCCTAGCCAGTGCAATAAGGAAAGAAAGAAGCATAAAGGGGATCCAAGTAGGGAAAGAGGAAGTAAAAGTATCCTTCTTTGCAGATGACATGATTCTGTATTTAAAGAATCTAAATTATAGTCTTTGAAGGTTACATTGGTTTGGAATGTAAAAACTGCAGCAGCATAAACACAGCAAGTATAACATTGCCTGAACAGTGACATGTATGGGATCATCCCCATCCAATAAAGCCTAGCACCTATTTAGAATCTTTCTGGACTCAGAAAATTTGGATCTACCTTTTTTTCTGTTCTCTTTAATTTTATTTTTTGTGTTTATATTTGTAGTATTTAGGATATTTACATTTTAAAAGTCTTTATTGAAAGGGCGGTGATCAAGGTTTTATAGTTACATAAGTAAGGTAATGAATATATTTGTTTGCTTGTTTTGTGGGTCATGTCTTGAATTCTGGGCCTGGGCATTGTTCACAAGCTCTTCAGCTCAAGGCTACCTCCCTGTCCCTTGAGCCACAGCCCCACTTCCCATTTTCTAGTAGTTGATTGGAGATAAGTTTCTCACGGACTTTCATGAGAAAAGGCTGGCTTTGAACCAGATCTTAGCTTCCTGAGTAACTAGGATTACAGGCATGAGTCACCATGTCCGAATAATGTTTTTGTTTTTAAACACTATTACTCCATCACTCATTTTCTCCAGCTACCCTCCCAACTCCCCTCCTCCTATGTTGCAAGGTTCATATCCAACATAGTGTCAAGTTAGTATCAATGTGGCATTAGTTCATCCTTTGTCCTGCTGTTCCTGTTTCCCTTTTCCTTCCAAAAATAAAATAATAGAATAATCTTACACATAAGACATAGGTATAGAAAATTAAGAGAAAAGGAAAAAATCCTGCATATAGGACATAAGAACCTCTTGTTTCCATACGTTGGAGTTCATGTTGATAGGTTCATTCTGTATAGTTCTATGAACCAAACAATTGGGTTATTGTTATCATTCTTACCAATGAGGGAAGCCATGCAACCTAACTTTTCTTTGTGAAGCTACTTTTTCTATCAGTCAAAACATTTCCATGGATTGCTTCCTTGTGCTAGATAAATGTAAAATGAAGGCACAACAATGTTCAAAAGAGTCTGAAGTATATTAGGGCAGACTTGCTGGTGTTCAACGAAGGGTAGACTAAGATTAGTTGACATTTTAACTTTCAAATGTACTGTTAAGAGAATATATGGGGCAGGGAGTTTGGCCTAGTGGTAGAGTGCTTGCCTAGCATGTACAAAGACTGGGGTTCAATTCCTTGGTACCAAATACATAGGAAAAAGCTGGAATTGGTGCTGAAGCACAAGTGGTAGAGCTGTAGCCTTGAGAAAAATCCAAGCCCAGGACTGGCAAAACAAATGGAAAATACATGGTAGAGATAAGGTGGAGTTCTGTGTGCCATTTAGGCTCTGTTATATTACTTTATAGACACACATACAGATACTGTAAATCTGAGTATTCACTGAGATGATCGAATTGAACATGGGATAGTCATATTTTTAATTTATAACCACACACTTGAAAAAATAATGCCTACAGATCCAACCAAGTGCAAGTAGAAAATAGTTCTTAACAAGGGAATTTCTTAAAAAGTTATTATAAATAGAAACAACAAACCACAGGAATGGCACTGGAAAAAAGTAAGTGAAATGTAGGCTTTTCTTCACTCTGGCTCTGTGAGTGGTTATTTGAGCACTCTGTTTTTTCTTTTTCTTTTCTTCTTTTATTTTTAAATAAAGCACTGCATTTTTAGCAGTAAAAAAGTAAAATCACACAGGGTACATTTGGAGCACTGGCCACTTAACAAGAGTATTTATCTTGTATTTCATGCTTAGGTGCTGTGAACTGCTGGGTTCCTTGAACTACAAATATACCACAGAGATGGGGCTATGTAAGTCTGTCATTGTGTGTTGTGACAGTACACATAGATGGAATCAGGCATCAAGAACCATAAACAGACAACTCACAGAGGAAGCCATAATGAGAAAATCTCCCTCCTGAGTGATAAGGGATGCATGGAGAAAATGTTAGTATTGACCAAAGGGAGGAATTTCTATGTTTGAGTGGCGATATCAAAAAACATTAATTTTCAATGTTATTTCTCATCTCTTTTGTTTCCCCTTGGTTATTCTCGTGTTGTGACAGTATCTAACCTTGTTATCTGGTATGCTCTATATATGTTTATATGTTTATTTGAAATAGGAAAGGGAAGGGGGAAAAACAGGATGAGGGGAGGGGAACAGGGAAGGAAATGGGGACAAAAACATGAGAAGGGTTATCAATGTGTGTGAAGTAACGCACCTTCTATCGGGTGAATAAAATTATAGCCCCTCTATTAATTACAATAAAAATTAAATCATGAAAGAAAAGGAAGAGATTGTATGACTCTTTTGGGGAGGTCTTTTATTGTTAGATTAATGTATACAAGGGTTAGAGTTACATTTGTCAGGTACTACTTGCATTACTTCTCACACATTGATACCCCCTCTAGTTTTTTTGTCCTCATTTCTTTCCCCTCACCCTACCCACAATCAAATTACTCAAAATTCTCTTCTCAGCATTAAAAGCTCAAGTTGTTTAGAGAAAAATTTTACTACATGAAACAGTTGTAAGATGTCATGTTCCCTAAATAGTATTCTAATAATGAGAATCAGGAATAAACATTACCTAATATCACAAAATTAATGTGGAACATTCATTTATCTTAGTAGGGCTTCAGGGGAAGAATTTGGAAATCAAGAAAATAAATTTATCTTTCTCAAACCTAAGCTTTGTGTAGACACTCAAACAACCATCTTATTATTAAATTTCCCAGACTACTCTCTAATTATCCTGCCTTGATTTTCCTTAATGAATGAGGCTTCCCCTGATCATTTTACTAATTAATACTTAATAGCTAATAACTGCAGATATGACACTATAAAACATTCTTGATTGGAGATTATCTTTAAATGCATTCTTTTCATTTGTTAAATTCTTACTCACAAACAAATACATAAGTAATAAATAATAATGATTTAAATCAGAGCTTAATTTTAGATAGACATCGGTTTATGTAAATTTATTAAAATATATGCAGAGTAACCAAAGAACTCATGGGAACTCAATAATTACTAAGTGGCAAACAAGGAGCATTAGATGAACTGTGACTTGAAAAAGAGAGTATGGTTACTATTATACTAGTTATTGCTGGGGTAAATGTGAATTCTATTTTGAAGATGAAAAAATGATCACCTAGAGATAGTATGTTTTCAAGATGTATTTATGTAAGATTTATTTATCATGTGTATCTCAGAAATCTAACCTTTCTTTAGCTTGGTTTTTAAATATTTAAAAGGGTTCTTTCCTTCTAGGCACAGTACCTCATTACTGTTGTGCCAGCAACTCAGGAAATGTAAGAAGTGAAATTGTGCTCCAGGACATAAAAAGCTAAAATGTGATATGCTGTTCAAAATTATCTAAGGAAAAAAAATGATTACAGTGTAGCTGAAGTGGAAAAGCACCTGACCAGTAAGAACACGGCCGGGGGCCAGGAGTTTGGTCTAGTGTTAGATTGCTTGCCTAGCCTGCACGAAGATCTAGGTTCGATCCCTTGGTACCACATACATAGAAAAATCCAGAAGTGGCGCTAAGGCTCAAGTGATAGAGCTCTGGCCTTGAGAAAGTTAAAGACAGTGTTCAGGCACTGAGCTCAAGCCCCAGAATCTTCAAAGCAAAAAAAAAAAAAAAAAAAAAAAAACCAAAACCAAAAACAAAAAAAAACCACATTCCTACTGATATCTGCACTGTGAACAAGTACTAGAAGGTAAAATAGAATTAAATGAGAGGAAACTGAAGCAATTGTATTGTCCTGCAGCATATTGTTCTAGTCTTAGTTCAATAACACGTTTCCTTAAATTTTTGCACATGTTCAATTGCTTGGCTAGGTGTTTTTGCTTCATTACCTCTCTAGAAGTACAGAAATCAAGAACATGTTTGTTAAATCTTGACTAATATGTCTTCATAACTTTCACTGACTTCTAAGTGATTAAGTGCAGTTGAAGTATCTACTATACATATCTCGATGGACCTCAGAAATACGTCTGAATAATGATGTCTGAAGTTTGAAGAGAATTTTACTTACATTTACAGTCTGAGTCCTCACAGTTTATGAGTGACATCTCCACATTTCCAAGGATGAAATCTGTTTGTAAAGGTGTTTTGTTATCATAAAATTGTCACTTACAAGCCAAGCATGACAATATCTGCTTGTTAGCTCAAGTTTAAGGCCAGCTCTGACAAAGTCAGAAGCACCATATTTCAGGAAAATTAAACATAAAGCAAGTGTTTTTAGTTGGTGGTGGTGGTGGTGATTTTTTTTTTTTTTTTTTTTTTTTTTTTGCTTTGCAGGGCTTGAATTCTCAGCCTGATGATTGTCCCTGAGCTCTTTAGCTCAAGGCTAGTGTTCTACCTTAGTGCCACTGGGGCTAAAGGCTTTGCACAAGAGTTTGAGTATGTGCCTAGACTGCAAATAGGGTGAGATTCAATTCATGTCTCCTCAAAATACTTAAGTCTTGTAATGTCCTCTTTGATTTCTATTACTAAGTAAACTTAATATTCCATTACCTGGGCCATACATAACTTCTGAGGCTATACCAATCTCTACAGGTTTGGGTGGAAGCCTGGAAAATTTTAATTTGTCAAAATAATCATGCACACAACTAAAATGTTCATTACTGTTGATCAAGTATTGTGGTAAAATGAGCAGAGTTCTTCAATACTTTTCTGTGCTGATAAAGGAACAGTCTACAACTATGTAATAGTACAGTTCAAGAGGATCTTGAACTCTTGAGAGTTCTTCTATTTCTGCAATCGACCCTAAATTATTTTGTTAAACAGATTTCAAGCAACAATACTGAAAAACTTTGCCCTGTACTATCCATCTCCTGAATTTCCTTGACTTTTTAATAATTCTGAAAATTCGAATTTATAGATATTTAAAAACATAACAAGTATTTAAGTATTTAATTGTCTAACGAATTCTTAATTCAGTATGTTATTGATCACATAGCCTAAACTTGTCAATGTGCTTATTTTTAACAATACTCTGGGTGTTCTGTTAGAATAGTCAGTTAGTTACCCCTAAGTGAAATCTGAGAATTCAGGTAAAGTTTTCCATTCTTTTATTTTTCCTGTCAAGTTCAATCCATCACAAACGCAAACAACTATTCCATTTCACTCTAAATCTAACCTCCACACCACACAACATTGCATGTTATTTTTTTCTCCAATTTTTGGCCTCTGGTCTCTGTGTTCAGTAGGCCTCAGGTCATAATCCTCTTTGTAATATAAAACCTGAAATTTGCACTTAACAATTACATGACATATAGAGTATAAACATATCTTTAATCTATATTTTTCATCTTTCAATCCTTTTGTTCCCTCATCATGCTGGGTCAATTCATGTCTAAATTAGATTATTAATGAGTCTAGGCTAAATCCTAACAAAATACTTATAGCAAAATTTTTCTCTCTTGAACAACTTTCAGGTACATTGCCCCATACGTAGGTCCTCACGTGTTCAGCTAGCTTCAAGCTTATTCATCCTGCAGCATTTTTTTCTGAGGGGGTGTTGCAAAGTTTATCCAGCATTATCACAGGGCTCCATTCTGGAACTCCATTGTAACAGGTGAAGATGGCCTTTCATATTGCTGTCTATATCTGCTCCAATGGTGAGAGATATGTAGTCTGAGAGTTCCTAGCCTTTTGTGAAATTAGACATGGTTATGCATCTAATATCTATTTCCATTTTATATACTTAATGCTCCATTTGAAAGGCAGACATAATATCAGTGAAAAAAGGTTTATATAAAGATTGTATAAAGCAATATTAATGTCTTGGCTTGTTATCCTATAAAATAGGAATCAAAATATGCTAGCAATTCTCCAAACCAGAAAAATGAACAATTGAATTCCACAAAGAGGAGAAACTTCTAGTTAGGGTGTTGTAATTCCTGTAGGACCAGTAGGTTGAAACATTCCTTGTAGTATCATATCATGGCATTTTCATTATCAGGACCTTTTTGTCATGTATGAATAAAAAGATATGCTCTCTGTTATTGCTTTCTCACTGTGAGCAGTATACTTAGGAAACTGATTCATGTTGCTATCCTTGAAGCTTTATTGCATACTGCAGGCTGCTTATCATGTGCCTGTCCTAAGGGCTATTGCAAATTTTTATTGCTACTTAGGCACCATTCAGATCGTATGAGTGTATGAGGCCAATTAAGTGAGTCTTTTTCTTCTTATCTTTCAGTACATTTACGGGAAATTTGTTTTAGAGTTGGCAAGAGTACATCTATAGATGTAATTTAAATTCAATATCTAAACAGAATTATTTTAATGGGATATTACGTACTGTGGTAACTATCTGTAAACTGTGCAAATAATAATGAAAAAAGCAAATAGAAATGTTCTCTGCAAGTTTAGCGGATTAGCATGGTAAGCCTATTGAAAGATTAAAAAAAAATCATAGAACTCTTTTGCTCTTCCCTATTTTAGTTTTCAAAGTCTTATTTCAAACTAATATGGGCTAGCTGTTTATATTTCAACTGATGAAGTTCTTTTCTTTCCTCCATTTCTGTTTCACACTGTATGACATAGATGTATATTCACTACCTATACACTGTAGAAGAGAAGATTGGCCCCAAAGCTTTAGATGGTATGCATAAGATTATGGAGTGACTACAGTTTGCAATGGAACAGAAATTTAGATGTTATGTTGCTGGCCTAATTAATTTGTTGTGGTCTTTTTATTTTGAAATTATCCCATGTAATAATCCCATCCAAGATTTTGATTATAGAGTCTCTTCCTATCTTTAACAATTTTCTTATGTGTATTTACTTCCCATTAATGGAACCATTCCAAAAGATTTTTAATAATTTGGTGAAACTATTTTCTATTTTAATCTCAGCAATCACCTTGTCAATTTCTCTACCAAAGAAAACTTAGCTTCTGCCTAACACCTGCTTCTCAATGTATACAGCCCTACTCCCTTCTTACTTTTCACAACCACAATACCTGGCATTCTCTACTCTCTCTGCACTTAATTTATGTTTGGTCAGATGTGTTCCTGATCAATCCTAGCATCTGTTAAATGTTGATTTCACACCTGGATTCCTTTAACTAAGATTTGGATTATGGATTTTATGTGTACCTTTTTGCCATGTTCTGTGTGAGATGTTTATTTTTGGTTCTCTTGATCAGGCTGCATCTTGTGCCCATTCTCACCAATGTATCAATTTTAGGATAGCTGGAATTGATAGAATTGCTTCACTCACAAAAATTTCTAATCACTTAATCAGATCCAACCAGATATTTCTGCATATTTGAATTCAGAAAATAACATGTAAAACTGAGTAATAGCAAAATGCAAATGTTTTTGTTCTGTTTATTTGTCTCTATGCATTCATTTTCAAAAGTTCATATAGCTTCTCATTTCTTGACATTGTACTCAAAGTAAATATGTTTGCTTATGGTGTATCTTTCTACTTGCTTTAGTAAACTGCCAATACTGATACTTTTGCCTTTTTATAGATATAGGTATACATTTTCATCTTAAATTGTTCTCTTTCTTTTATATTATTCTGGTTGGTTGTGGCACT
Organism: Megascapheus bottae; assembly: GCF_031878675.1. Taxonomy (NCBI): domain Eukaryota; kingdom Metazoa; phylum Chordata; class Mammalia; order Rodentia; family Geomyidae; genus Megascapheus; species Megascapheus bottae. The sequence continues at coordinate 69,695,703 of NC_143512.1, forward strand.
TGAACTCTGGTCCTGGGCACTGTCAAGCTCTTCAGCTCAAGACTAGTGCTCTGCCACTTGAACCATAGGACCACTTATCGTTTTCAGGTAGTTACTTGGAGATAAGAGTCTTATGGACTTTAGAGACTGGCTGGCTTTGCATTTTATAAATGAGACAATATGAAAGTAATGTGTAAATGCTAAAAGATGTACTATTTTTAATATAAAAAGTCATATATATTGGAATTTCTTTCTTGATTCGCAATTAAATATATGTTCATGCAAAAAAAAGGCAGGAATAGAATAGATAGAAGAGTCCTTGCAATCTCTGACACATACTTCCCTTATCTCTATGGTTATCACCATAGTTTCTTCTTATTCCATACCTATTGCCATATATTTGTGTGCTGTCATCATGTCATATTTAAAAACATGACATTTTTTTCTCTATCTGTTGTCTGAAAGAAATAAAAATTGTTTTCACCATAGTCTGAACTCCATCCTTAGAAAATAATAAATCCAGGAGCAAGCAAATGGCATCGGGCTCTGGTAGAAATAACAATCCAGAAGAGTAAGAGTTTATGTTTTGAAGGCTCAAGTCATTTTCTATAATGATATGAAATAAATGGATATGGAAAAATAAAATGATAATAGTATTAGCTTTTAGCTAATTTTTCCAATTATCTCTTTCAAACTCAGAGCTGTATTTCAGGAAGTAAAATCAGTTTTTATCTATGTTCACACAATAACTATAGTTTCTTGTAAATATTTTTTTCAGTGAATATAGGAAAGAAACAGTATTTGATGTGAACATTTTCCACCTGAGAAGTCTGAAATTTTAAAAGAAAACAGAGCACAGCAGTTCTTTTCTGGTATTGAAATATGACAAAAACCAAAGGAAAAAAGCCATTTAAATTTAATGGATACATCCTTAACAAAATTCTTTTTCCAAATACTGCCATCTTGTATTTCTTTTGAATTAAATTGATCAAAACCTCTTTATTTGGGAAATAGTAAACTAAAAAGTGAAAGAAAAAGGTGATTGAAAATTGAGTGCTGTGGCTCATGCTTGTAATGCTAGCTACTCAGGAGGCTGAGTTCTGAGGATTGTGGTTCAAAGCCAGCTTGGGCACTAAAGACCATGAGACTCTTATCTCCAGTTAATGACTAGACAACTGAAAGTGGAGCTGTGGCTCAAGGGGTAGGGTGGGAGCCTTGAGCTGAAGAGTTCTGGTACAGGAAGCACCCAGGCCCATACTTCAAGCCCCATGACTGACCCCCCCCAAAAAAAAGTAGTCACAATTTTTATTAATTATTTTCATTAATTCACTTTATTTTTATTATAGCAGAGATTCACAGAGGGATTACAATTATATTAATTAGTTAATGAGTACATTTCCTTTAATTCCATGTTTTCTGTTCCCATATTTCTCCCAGTCCTTCCTCTCTCTCTACATGAGTTCTATACTTCACATTTATCAATGAGGCCCTCTGCTGCACTTTTTCATTTTTTTCCTCTAGAGTTCTATAATTTCACTGTCAACCCTTCTGATGAACATATCATACATAAGGTAAATAAGACAGAATCATCAAAAACTGAAAGGTAAGAAAAAAATGTCAAAACAAAATGAAATCTTTTGTTTGCATATCTTGGAGTTTGTTTCAATATGTATATCATTTTCTATAAATACAAAGAGGTACTTAGGCATATATTGAATATAAGGAAAACTGATTTTTTTTTGCATTGCAATTAAGAAGAACTTGAAATGTGTGTGTCAGTGAGTAGTGTGTTTGATGTATAGTAATGTTTGTCTGGTGTAATGGTTTTCGTAATGTGCGTGTATGGTTTCTGTGTAGAAGTCATATATTTTTTCTCCCAGTGTATGTCTAAGCATTTTTATACTTTGATTAATTTATATATTACTTTGATACTTTAAAAGGAAAAGGAATTAAATATATTTTATCTTGAATTCCTGTATGAAGGTTCAATATGACTGTGTAAATTTCTTGTCTAGTTCTGAAAAGCTGAATTGGCTCAGTATGAATGGTATTTATACTGAATGCTCTTTTATAAAGCTTTAATTAGTATTTTATTTTTATTATCTTAGGTATAGAATTTCTTGAGACTTTCTTAGTGAATATAATGTGTGTGTGCTTTCTATGACCCTATTAGATTTATTAACATCACTGCTTTTAAAGATGTTTGCAAATTAATAAGTCTGCATATTATATAAAATCTGAAATTGATGTTAACTGCATATTCCAGTAATTCTATATCAGAACATTAATAGCATTATTTTTAAAGTGAATGAAAATGTGGTGAATGCTGATGTATCTGTACATATTGCATATTAATGCACTATTTTAAATTTGATTTAATTCTAACAATTATTACTTCAACAGAAAATATCTGTAAGTTTTAAAGCAGAAATATATAGAAAAATGCTATAAAATACTGGTAATATTATAGGTGATTGGTATCTGCCTGTTATTCTATTTATGCTTCCCTATCCTTAGTGAATTATTTATAGTGATCTTTGTCTTTGTGTCATGTGATGTTGTGTGTTTGTGTGTGTTTGACAGATTAATAATTTATATAGAACTTCATTATCTTTTGTGTTCTTTAATGTTCTGTTTGTTTTATGTTGTTTGTTCATTTTTGCTGTTTAAAATAGAAAAAAACCTTAGCTAATTCAAATAAAATATCTCTTTCATTGTTCAACAGCATGTACAGAAGTCATATTTACTAACCTAATGTAGGTTAGTAACCCAGAGGCTGTAACCCGGAGGTAGCTGGACTGCCTAGAAAGTATTAGTGCATAGGTCCAATCACTAGCCCTAAAATCACCTGCCCCAAGCTCCTCCATCATCTCAGGCAGCTGTGGAAAAAAAGCATAAAGACTATAAAAAATGAATTTATATATGTTGCTTAGTTAAGAGTTGGCTGAGTTCCCAACGTAGGATGTCTTTATTTAGGAATTTTCACTTTCAAATGGTGCCAAAATAAAAATATTCAGAACAAACTGTAGTTTTTTGCATTTTGAAGTGTGATCTCCAAGGATGTATAAGCACTGCCAGAAGCTCTTCCTGTGATGGATGGGAGCGTGAGCTGCAATACCCAGGCAGCCCTTTAGTAACCTGGGCAGGAACTGAGGTGGACATGGATGCTAATATAAAATGGGTGAATTTTATCACATGGTAATTCCCAGTATCAATGTGTCTACAAGCACATTGTAAATCAAGAATTGTCTTCATGTACATGAATTTGACACATATTTCATAGAATTTCATGTATATTTTTTCCAGGACATTTAAAAACTTTTAGAATATCTATGATATCATTTCCAGCTGTCATGATTTATTGTTATACATAATCTTTTTAGTGAAAATAGGTCATCCCTGAACTAGAATATTCTATGTCTTTGCAGCATTCTCTAGAGTTTTAAAATCTATTGTATGTATTTACCTCAAATACTCTAGATCAGCTTGTCTCAAACTTCCCTTTCCTTTGCATTAAAAATTAATTCAATCATGTAAGGATATGCAGGAATATGACACAAGAATTCATTTGAATTTTATTTTCACCAGAAAGATAAGCATTAAGGATGCTGTTACAGAATTCTACTATCTCATAAACGAGATGATTGGTAGGGGGTGGGGGGAGGGAAATGGGGAGAAATATATGAGAAGGGGTATCAATGTGTGAGAAGAAATGCACCTACTAACTGGTGATTGGAACTGTAACCCCTCTGCACATTATCCAACAGTAAAATATCAAATAAAAAAGAAGCTCAAGGCCCGAGAGTTTGGCCTAGCGGTAGAGTGCTTGCCTAGCATGCACAAAGACCCATGTTCAATTCCTCGATACCACATACACAGAAAAAAGCTGGAATTGGTAATGTTGCTCAGGTAGAGCTTTAGCCTTGAGAGAGCCCAAGGCCAGTACTCAGGCCCTGAGCTCAAGCCCAGAACTGAGAAGAAGAAGGAGGAGGAGGAGAAGGAGGAGGAGGAGGAGGAGGAGGAGGAGGAGGAGGAGGAGGAAGAAGAAGAGGAAAGAGGAGAAGGAAGAAGAGGTAGTGGAGGAGGAGGAGGAGGAGGAGAGGAGGAGGAGGAGGAGGAGAGGAGGAGGAGGAGGAGGAGGAGGAGGAGGAGGAGGAGGAGGAGGAGGAGGAGGAGGAGGAGGAAGGAGGGCAGCCAAGGGGACATGTCATAGGGGCACACTGGTTCAAATGTAGAATGCAAAAAGATATGGAAAAGATGCTGTGAAATCAGGTAGGCCAACTGGCAAGGCAGAAGTGGAGGAAGAAGACAGAGGTTGTATCCCAGGTCCCATTTGCAAGAGAAATAAATTTCAGAACAAGACATTTAATTCAGACCTGAAAAGGTCATAATGTTGACTATTCATTGTAAAGCAGGTACTAAAATGGATGGTAAAGGTGAATTATTTGTGATTAACAATATCTATGAAATGAAAAACTTCAATAAATATATTTGTTTTGATGATAACACAAACAGAATCCCTATATGTGGCTTTCAAATTCTGCTTGAGAGGTTCCAGGTCCCCAGACACTGTTTTTGATGAATTGCTACATTATGATTTGTCAGAAGATCTTATTTCAGATATTAGTACAAGTAGATATCATTCCAAAAGTCAACTCTTTGTGGAACATGTGTTTACTTTTACCATTTTGAATAATAGAATATGGTTTTGCAACTTTCAGATAACAGAAGAACATTCTCCTCTTGTAGAAACAGGACATCATTTTGTCTTAAATCTCAGATTTTCCACAGAAATTTGGGAGGGCAATCTTTACATGAAAATCCTTATTACCAGTCATCACACATGCATCTGAGTATAATAAGATTCATCATGGCTTCAAAATGTAGGAAGAAACAGGGAAGGATGTTCAGAAACTGAAAAAGAAAGAGCTAAATCTCTTCTTTCTCATGATCCCCCGGTAGATATATTTGCTATACCAGATCAGTGCCTAACATAGATTTGAAAGTAAAAAAGGAAAGGCAAAGGAGCATTCAAAAGATGAACAGAGGGACTTGAAGATGAATTAATGGATAGTTTGTTTTATACTTATCCTATATGTGTATTCTACATGCAAATATTTCTATTATCCAGGACCACTTAGTGTTTAATTAATGTGCCATTGAAAAGATAATTTTAAATCTTAAAAAAATGAATTCTACTATCTCTAAACAAGTCTCCCTAGATAATTCTCTTCATCATACCAACCTCAGTTACCCAGAACAAAATATCAATCTAACATGGATGTGGAATATGTAGTATACAAAACATGTTCTCTTAGTGAACAGGACTCTACTAACAGAATCTCATTTTGTCCCTTTGGCTGAAGAGTGAGAATAATGTCTATGATTGCGACATAATTGTGATTTGTAAAACATAAAGTAGAATTTTAGCTCAAAATGTAGTGCTCTTCAATTAGGATATGCCTTGTTTTGTTTTAGGGTATTTTTGTTGTTATTTTTTGTTTGTTTGCCAGTCCTGGGGCTTGAATTCAGAGCTGAGCACTGTCCTTGGGCTTTTTCAAGGCTACAGCTCTACCACTTGAACCACAGCACCACTTCTGGCTTTTTCTATGTAGGTGGTAGTGAGGAACCAAACCCCAGTCTTTGTGCATGCTCAGCAACCACTCTACCACTAGACAAAACTCTTTGTCCCTAAAATATGCCCCGTTTTAAGCACTAACTGACCCTTATCACTTTGTAGTGATTAGATTTAAATCTAGAATGTTGGGGATCCATTTTCATGTTTCAGAGTATTTAAAATTTCAACCTCTCCTCTAAGTCTTGGAATCAGATAATAGACATCATAAGAAGGACATTAACAATTCATTTAATATATTATTTGTTAATTCCATTGAGGAAATTGTTGGAGTCAGGCATTTCTTCATGAGAATTTGAAATTTTTTCTTAAGTAGAGTTCAATTAAATTGTACCAGGATTACAGTATTTCTTTGAAGCATAGCCTAGTAAACTAATTATGTATAAAAGACAACTTATATTACTGAGACCTTTATTATTTTGTTATTTCTACATTTTTATACTAGTGAAATCTGTGTTTCATCATTTCCTTCATGTGGCTTAATAATTGTGAATATTTTTATATTTGCATTTCATTTGGTGCTTCTTTGCCCTTGCATATTTACTGTGGCTACAGTTTCTGTTAAGAAATAACGCTGGACATTTGCCTCCATTTGGTCTTGTGTTAAGTCTTTGTATTGCCATAAGCTATCATCGTGCTACATGGTACTTAAAACAAAATTTTGGTGTTTTTTTCCATCTCCAGGAAATGGAATCATATTTGTATACTTTGAATGTTCAAATAATACTTGTCCAAGGAAGATGATGCTTCTTCACTTGCTTTTAAGCTGTAATCATATTTTTGGTCCTCATAAAAAGGTATTCATTCTGTTTTCTGTTTTAAAATCTAAGTGTGAAACATGCTACCTAAATTGAATGCCACCATGTTAAAAAAAAAGCTGAAGACACTTAATACAAAAGACACTAAAAAAGTAACATTACAAAAGTAATAGTCTTTAATACACCTGTTTCATCTTGTACAGGCACATATTTATAGAGTTAATACAAAGACCTCTGTTTGTTACCTACTGTCATCTGAGCTAATTGTATCCCATGAGGATGAGAAATAAAACAGAGATACTGAATTAAATTTCCTTTTCTATAATGTAGAACTGAAGTGCACCTTATTGCTTCATCTATAAGGAGACATATATTCAATAATCTAAGTTAACTTTTTCGTTCAAACAGTAACAGAAAAAATAATATTTTTCTTTTGGTTTTGTTTTCAAAGCTCTTGTTTCTATTGAAATAATTTACTCATTTGTATCTGATAGAGCTCCCTGCTTTGCCATACACACTGTAATGGACATTATTTATTGGAACACACAGTGGGTGAGAACCTTTGTTTTCTGAGGTAGTATTTGTTAAAATGAAACCAAAAAGTTTCCTCAAGAAACTCAGCAAAGTGGAAACTGATCTTTCTTGCTAGACTAGCAGTTGAAGAACAAATAAACAATATTAAAATAAGACACAATCATATATCTATATATTAAAAATAAAATGAGTGAATCAGGAATATATTAAATTTCAACACAAGTTGAGATATTCTGGTATTAACTCATCATGGCTATCCATGATGAACACACGACAGACATAAACTTTGATATTGTTCTTCTTTTTCTTGTTCTCAAATAAGTCAAAGAGAGCCCGACCAGGGATGAAGAACAGTGCTCTGAACTCCCAACTGACCTTCTACAGAGATGTGCTTGACTGCCAAGTGATCTTCCCAGTCATTGGTAAGGCTCTTGTAGAATTCTCCATATGCCTCCTGAGTGATGTCATCAGGATTTCTGGTCCACATGGGCTTGGTCTTGTTCAGTTCTTCCTGGTCAATGTATTTCTCCTTAATCTTCTTGGTCTTCTTTTTCTTCTCCTTACCATTGTCATCTTCCTCATCTGATCCCACATCTTCAATCTTAGGCTTTTCCTCTTCATCCTTTTCTTCTTCTTTCTCACCTTTCTCTTCTTCTGCTTCATCATCGCTGTTTTCCTTTTCTGGTTCTTTCTCCAAGTAGAGGGTGATGGGGTAGCCTATGAACTGAGAGTGCTTCTTTACCACTTCCTTCACGTGCCTCTCCTCTAAATACTCTGTCTGATCTTCTTTGAGTTGGAGGATCACTTTGGTACCACGGCCAATGGGCTCACCATGGTCTGCTTGAACAGTGAAGGCTCCCCCAGCAGAGGACTCCCAAGTGCACTGCTCATCATCATTGTGCTTTGTGATCACCACTACTTTCTCTGCCACCAGATAGAAAGAATAAAATCCAACACCAAACTGCCCAATCATGGAGTTCTCTGCTCCAGCCTGGAGAGCCTCCATAAATGCCTTAGTACCAGACTTGGCAATGGTTCCCAAGTTATTAAAGAGGTCATCCTTGGTCATGCCAATGCCTGTGTCCACCAAGGTGAGGGTCCGTTCCTGAGGGTTTGGGATGATGTCAATTTTCAGCTCTTTACCACTGTCTAACTTGGAAGGATCTGCCAGGCTCTCATGAAGAATCTTGTCCAAGGCATCAGAAGCATTGGAGATCAACTCCCGAAGGAAAATTTCCTTGTTGGAATAGAAGGTATTAATGATGAGAGACATGAGCTGGGCAATTTCTGCCTGAAAGGCAAAAGTCTCCACCTCCTCTCTCCATGGTGCACTTCTTCAGGCATCGTGCAGGGAAAGACTTGCCATACTGCAAGACGAGGTGGGCCCGGACGGCGTGGGACTCGCACGTGAGGAGCACTGCACCGGTCTGACTCAACATTCAAAATTTTAAAAGCTCTTTTCCAAATGGTAAGATAATACATAATATGTCAAAATCTTTGTTCAATTTGGATACATACCTTAGGAGAAATATTAATCTCAGTGTCACTTTTATAAAGAGAGGAAAGACAAAATTTTTTAAGAGTTAGTTATTTAAGATATTTTGTTATTTCTTATATATGAAACAAGTTTTGGATTTTTCTCTTATAGGGGTAAATATCATAGCTAAGCATGATATGTGAGACCAGAAAAGCTCAAAAATGATGGGATGACTTCAAACATTCAATATCTGTAACAACATAGCAATAACCTGCTCTTCTTTCTTTTTGTAGCTGTGTCAGAAGAATAAAATTTGAAAATGTTGATTTTGCATTAACTCCACATTCTCTTTACTGTTATTATTAACTTAGTAGCATTTTTTTACTTTTTTTTTTGCCAGTCCTGGGCTTGAGCTCAGGGCCTGAGCACTGTCCTTGGACTTTCTCAAGGCTAGAGCTCTACCTCTTGAGCCTCAGCACCACTTCTGGCTTTTTTTTTTCTATGTATGTGGTACCGAGGAATCGAACCCGGGTCTTCATGCATGCTAGGCAAGCACTTTAACTACTAGGCCAAACTCCTGGCCCAGTAGCATTTTTTTATTCCATATGTTTTCTCTGCCCTTCTGGATAGAACCCTAGATTGTCCTTGTGTATGACTTGTTTTCAACATGAGTGATATATATATAGATAAGGCTTTAACATCAGTATTAAGCTTTCAACATAGATCTTGAGCAACTTGTGTAGTTACCAGGGATCGTGTAGCCATTCTCCTTCAGTTTGGAAGTGACCTAAAAAAGGCCCCTGATTCAGACCTGGGCCTAACTTTCCTAAATTTCAGCAAAACCTAGCTAAACTACACAATTTCCCATTGAATCAAAATTATAGTCTCAGGAGTATAACATAATTACCGTGTTAAGTCTCTAAGACTTGATACTATTTATCACTCAGCAGTATGTATAATACACACAAAAACACCACAGATATACAATCAAACTTGTAACTTTGTTTGATGCTTCCAGTCATCACTTAGAAAATGGGTAACAGGGACAGAGGATGGACACAAATAAACACTGGGGATCACAAAAATATTGACAACAGCTGTTTTGGGGAAATCATATACCATCAAAATAAATTTTCATGTCAGCTTTGGTCATGAATAAAAAGTTTACTCCTATGGAAAAATAATAATTACGTCAAGAAAGTTTACTGTACATTCTTACCACTTCAGATGTAACCAGCAGTAATTTAATACCTTTTCTAAGTATGTCATGTAGAAAAATTTCATTTGAAAATCCCTGTTCAGTCTTTTGAGGAACTGCCATACTGCTTTCCATAGTGGTTGAATGAGTTTACACTACAGCCAACAGTGTAGTCAGTGATCCTTCCTGGTCACATCCCTGCCCACATCTGTAATTGTTGGATTTCTTGATCATAGCCATTCTAACTGGAGTGAGGTGGAATCTTAGAGTTGTTTTGATTTGCATTTCTTTTATAGCCAGAGATGTCAAGCATTTCTTCATGTATCTATAGGCCATTCTTATTTCTTCTTAAGAGGAGACTCTCTTTAATATTTGGCCCATCTTTTAATGGGATGGTTGTTTATTTGGAGATTTGTTTTGGAGATTTCATTTTTTTAGCTCTAGATGTATTTTAGATACGAGGCCTTTGTCTGTTGTATAGTTAGTGAAAATCTTCTCCCACTCTGTGGGCTTTCTATTGACCAAGAAATTCCACTACTGGGCATTTACCCATCCATCCAGAAACAAGGACACACTAAATCCACTAGCACAACAATGTTCATTGCAGCACTATTTACCAAGCAAAGATATGGAACCAACCTAGATGCTCCTCAGTTGATGACTGGATCAACAAGATGTGGTATTTATACACAATGTAATTCTATGCCACCATCAGAAAGAATGACATTGCACTATTTGTGAGGAAATGGAAAGACAGAAAAATTCATATTAAGTAAGCCAGACCCAAAGGAACATAAGCTCAATGGTTCCCCTCATCTGTAGTAATTAGTACATGTATAAAACTCTCCTAGCAGAGGAGTATAATGGCTCAGACCATAGATACATAAGGCCATGTAGGATGAGGCCAAATTAATGAACCTCCAGGACATAGAAACAAAAGCTTAATTATAAGTGACTGTTACTCTTTATGTATTATGTTTTTCTCTCTTCTCTTCTGTTGCTCTTTGGTTAATCTCATATTGTTACTGTATCCTCTGTGTTACCTGTATATTATATAGATGTTTACCTGTTCATTTGAAATAGAAGAGGAAAAATGAGGAAATGGGGGGGAGAAATGGGGACAAAAACATAAGAAATAATATCAATATTTGAGAAGTAATGCACCCTCTGTCAGGTGAATATAAGTGTAACCCCTCTGTACATTGAAATAAAAATAAATAAATAAATAAAAAGCAGTGAGAACACTTAAAAAAAAGAAAGCCCCTGTTCAGGAGATGACAGCTATATTTAGTTGCACTAGATAGATGACAGAAATTTAGAGAAAAGTAGATAAATGATGATGACAGTGATTGATAGATGATAGAAAGTTAGATGATAGATAGATAATAGAAACATAGAAATAAATATATATATATATATACCAGGACTTAGATTACTAGCAAATCAATTAATCATTAATCAGATTATCATTGATGTAAACATCCTGGAATATCCTTGCAGATATTTTATAAAAATGTAACACCTTTCTAATTAAAACAATTAAATTGTATACTGTATTTCCACATTTTCTACACTGAGTTCAGCAAAGCATTTCAAAATATTTTAAAATAACAAAAATTTAAAAATACATTATCTATGTAATTAATTATATCAGAAATGGAAATTTGATATTTAAATGTGCTAAGGAAGTTGGTAATAAAATTGATAAAACATTTTAAAATTGAGGCAAAAATTGGATATTTACAGTTTTATAAGCTTCTTATCAATCTACTTACTACATTCTTAAGTATAAAATTTTAACTAAAATGCACTAAATTATTTTTGACTTTACATTTTGTATTTTTTCAATTAAACATATCATAGTACTAAAAATTGTATTAAGCTATTGAAAAATGAGACTACTTTTCATGTATATGAACAATCTCTAGAGAAAAATGAATATGTATAAAATTTAAAAGAAAAAGTTGAATTGGATATTGCATATGAACAATTCCATGCAATTTGGCAAGTTTAGAGTCATGTAAATTAGCTGAGGAATATAGATTATTTTAAATCATTGCAAGTATTTTATGAAATTAAAATAGGTATTTAATAACTATATTACTGATCTAACAACGTAGTTATTTAGGTAACATTATTTTTCTAGGATTACTGGGAAATATATGTCTAATGTTTCAGAAAAAATATTGATTTATAAGGAATTTTTCATGTAGTATAACATTTGAAAATGAAATAGAGTCCATCTTTCTTTTACAAAGAATTGTACCTTTAGGAACATCAAGGTTTAGCGATTAAAAATGATTTCCATCAAAATGATATGAATGATCATATTATATTTTTATTTTCTACATTTCTAATATTAATTTTAAGTACCTTCCACTTGCTATTTGTTTTCTGTTAATGTACTTTTACTTATAAATATACAAACTCTTTATTATGTGAGGAATATATGTTTTTTTCTTGTTCTCACAAAAGTGTCTAAAAAGCAGAGAGAAAAGTGCACAAATAAGAAGAGACTCAGTTCAGTTTAATTTTGCCACCAGAAACCTCCAGTAAGGATAGCAATACTGTCAGCCAGCAGTAGAGACAGCTAGAAGAAACACTGACTGATGCTCTGGTTGGAAAGACAAATGAGATCAATTTAACAGTCCCTACCTAAAATTGATTTTCCTGCTGCTCAAGCAACTTAATTTCATTTACTTATTTTGATAACACTATGGCTCTTCAAAAACTATTTCCTACGTGATGTGATTTATGTAAATGGGGGTTATGATATGAATGTTTAATGATATTTCCTTCTTGATTTTATGTTTATCTTTGTATCTCTAGTTGGAAGAAGGTATACTTTACTCCCTTAGTATCTATCTATCTTTGAATCTAGTATATTGTCTAGGCTTGAAAATGCAACTAAAATGCATTTCTCTGTGAAACTGTCATTTGTCTTTTGTTTCTGTCTTTTCTAGACACATATCTCCTGAGAAGACTAAGTGGTGTAATAGAACATCAACAGGAAATGTCAGCAACATGTTCTATGTGTTAATGTATCAAACATGCCAGCATTAACTTGAAGAATGACTTCCTTATATGTAGATTAGGATGTGTTTTAAAAAATCAAAGCATTCTCCTGTGAATGGTGTCTCTTATTTAGAGACCATATGCAAAACTCAAATTGTATTTTCAAAGTGCTTTCCATAGGGATATAAAACTGCATGATTTTCAGAGCATAATATAATAGATCATTAGTGAATTATAGTGTTTCTCATTTCCTGTCCTCTGAGACATCTTAAGTTGAAAATTATCCTGATTAGTGAAGAGGAAGCAGAGTTAAGCATTACAGAATGCTTCTAAATTCCATATTATTAAAGAGAAAATATTTATATTATTTTCTTGTTAATATTAATTCTTCACAAAGTAGTAGAAAGAACAAAAATTCATAATTGATCTCTACAATTATTAGCTTCTGGTTGGCAATAAAAGTAAATGATTCTGCAAATCAATGTAAGATCTAGAAATGTCAATATTCAATTGTAAGAAGTTTCTAGAATTATTTTTACAATCAAACAGAGGTTGACAGAGTGTGGAATTTGTTTGAGTCTCCTTATAGTGAGAATGATAAGCAAGATCATCACCTTTAAAAAATGAAATACAGTAGTCAGGGAAAATGTAATAAAGGGATAGTAAAACTTGATAAAAGTTAAGAAGGATAAGTTTGGCTGAAAGGGACATAAAGGACCCATGGAGAAAAAAGTGTGATTTCTAGTTGTATGTACTTTGCATCTAACAGCGAATATAGAATTAACATATATAATAAAAATAAAGGCATAAGTTTATTTGGAGGATTAAAATCAGAATTGTTTTCAGAGAAACTTCACATGGTCACTAGACATCCAAGAAATACATGTCAAAAAGTGATTAGTCATGTTCAATATTACTGTCCATCATTCTCCTTAGTGTGCAAGTTGATGGGGAATGGAAAATATTTTTAAAAATCGCATTTATTTTTCAAAAAAAGTTATTGTAGATTTCATATTCAGGGGAGCTGAAGTTACTTGAATTAGATAATGGGTGCAATTATTTTTGAACCATGTCTCTCCATCCATAACTCTATATCAGAGCTCCTTGTTCCACCTTTTGTTTATCCTCACCTTCCCAAATGCAAACAAACAAGACAAAAGGAAAAGAAAACAAAAACAACAGCATATTAAAATGTCATTTTCATTTTTGGAGTTCATTTCATATAATTATTTTATATGATCATATGGCCATTTTATGCTAATATCTAGGGTCCTATATAATTTATCATAATACAATGCATATGCATACATGTGTATGTGTATATATATATATACATATGTATCCATTTTAGTCATTCAGTGTGTTTACTTGAAGATTTATAGATATAATCTAGTTAATACAAATGAGAGAAACTATGGAGCCTTAAGTTTCTTTGGCTTTGGCTTACTTTGTTTAATGTAGTTTTTATTCAGTCTTTCCATTTCCTTATAAATGGTACAATATCTTTCATCCAGATGGATGAGTAAAATTCCATTGTGTGGGGCCAGGAGTTCGGCCTAGTGGTTAAAGTGCTTGCCTAGCATGCATGAAGACCCGGGTTCGATTCCTTGGTACCACATACATAGAAAAAAGCCGGAAGTGGTGCTGAGGCTCAAGTGGTAGAGCTCTAGCCTTGAGAAAGTCCAAGGACAGGGCTCAGGCCTGAGCTCAAGCCCAGGACTGGCAAAAAAAAAAATTCCATTTTGTGTGTGTGTGTGTGTGTGTGTGTGTGTGTGTGTCTGTGTGTCTGTGTGTGTGTCTGTGTGTCTGTGTGTATGTGTGTGTGGGTCTGTGACATTTTAATGATCCATTTGTTCACTGAAGGACATCTAGGTTTATTCTGTATCTTGGCTATGATAAACAATGCTGCAATGAACATGGTTATGCTAGTGGCTTTAGTGTGGTTTGTCTGGGTTTTGGTCCATTGGATTAATGTCCAGGAGTGGAATTGGTGGGTCATAGGGTAGCTCATTTTTTAGTCTTTTTAGGAACCTCCATCCTTATTTCCGGAGTTTGAACCCTCTGATCATGGCAACAGCTTCAGAATAGCATTTGACGAGATTCAACATCCCTTTATGATAAAAGTTCTGGAGCAGCTAGGAATCTATGAAATGTCCATCAATATACTAAAAGGTTGGATATGAAAAACCTACAGCTACCATTGTACTTAATGGGATAAAGTTAAAAACCATTACCCCAGGAACAAGACAAGTGCTGGAAATCCTTAGAAGAACTATGGGGTATGAGAAACATGTAAATGAGAAACATGAACTATGGGATATGAGAAAGAAGTACATCTATCCCTCACTGTGGATGAAATGATCCTATATTTAAAGAACCCTTGGTAATTCTCTCCCAAACTACATGAGTTGATTTTAAATCACAGCAAAGTAGCAGTGTATAAAATCAAAGTGCATTGCTTTCTGCAGTCAACTGTGTCCAGCTTCCATAAACTCTGGTCTCCAAATTATCACATTTGTTCCCTTCTCTGGAAAAGCAACCCCCACCAGTCTTTTAATGGAGACAACACTTGAGTGCAGAAGATCAAGACTAGTAAATTACAGACACGGAATTTTTTTTTTTTTACTTCTAGCTCTAAGGCTCCCCAACCTGTGGCACAAGGCTGAAGGCTTGGTATCAGGTCCAGACAGCATCATTGCTGGACTAATTTCCTGTCCTTTTATATTTCCTTCAATCTTCTCTATCTGAAATAGAGTCTTTAAAAGAAAGTACCAGCTTGGAACATTTATTTAAGGCATTGGTTTAGCACTTTACCTGAAAATGCAAATCAGCTGCTGAAGTTAAGTGATATTTCCTATGAAAGCCCAATTGGCAAAGTGTGCTCTAGTTCCTAGAATACATTTTTATACTACCTACAAGTGCATACCATCACTATAATTATATAATTTCTTACACTTCAAAATATACTTCCTTTATCTAATTAATTATATGAACTGTGCCAATGCTTAGGTTTGAAATCCTGGCCTCATGCTTGGCACATACCCATTCTTTAGAGCATTAGTTCTTTTTAGAAAAGACCATGTAGGGTTGTTTTTTTCTCCCCTCCTCACACCCTGGGCCTGGTATCAGGTCATGATATATATAGAAATGCACTGATATAATTAACTTGTTTGTTACATTGAATATTGTTAACTTTTGTATAGGTTGGTATCAAACTCTAATTCACCTGATATCAACTGCCTAAATAATTGGATTTGCTACTATCCTAGAAAGGCTTCTAAAATTACCTATCTTAAAATATTCAGGTATACAGACATGGTAGCACATGTTTTGAATATCAGGTTTTGGGAAACTGAGGTTAGCCTTCTCTGCAAATATTCATCTTTTCTCAAAAACTGTAGATATACAAGTCCAAATATATCAATTCTTCTCACACCATGAAAGGCAATTGGATTACAATACCTCATTTAAAATGATATAATAAAAAGAAATAAAGATAGCAATATACAGTACTCTGAAATCTTTCTTATTCAAATAAATTTCACTTTAACTTTTCAGAATATAATTACTATATCATCCCTTTTACAAATGTACTTAGAAAGACAAACCATGAAGTACAAGCTAGAATCACTTTTTTTGTGTGAAAAAGATAATTTTGCTAATTTACTAGCAGCAAATTTCAATGAGTAGATCCTCTAGTTTGGACTACAAGTCATTGTTTTTTTGAGTAGGAAAGTGTTTGTGGATTGAAATCTATGATTTTCCACACTTCTTTCCTATGTCTCTATATGGGAATCTGCCATCAATGGGAGGAGAGTGTAGGATGAGACAGACTTCTTTTATAACCACAGCTTCACATTGTAATGCTCTGCTTTCTCACTTCTTTCCCTCTCTCAATTAAACTGAGAAATTACAAAGCAACAAAATGTTACGGTTAATCCACTAGGAAAAATTATATGCAGATAAAGTACAATATACTGCCTCTTTCATGAACAGTGCGTGAGCTATTTGAAAATTTTATGCCATTAGCACTTTCAATATGTCATTAACCTAGAAAATAAGAAGGAGTAATGAAAGTCATTAAAAGCAGTTGAGTGTCTTGCTGTAGCCTGGCCAATAACGATATAAAGAATGAGGTATCCAGCAAAGTTCTATTGAATTACATCCTAGCAAGGCTATTTGTTCAAGGGATAGGGTATATATATATATGCGTGTATATCATGCTCTATACTATACTTCTTGTGAATAAAAGAAAAAAGGAGCTGTTAATTTTCAACAGCATTTCCAAGTCCAACTGTAAAAATGTCGAATAACTCGAATAAGAAAGCTATTATTCTTATTTTTTGAATGAAGACATACATACTCTACATTCTAATGTCAGCCCCTACAATAACCTCCAGGACTACTGTTCCCATAATACTATTAAAAGAACAGGTAGGAACTGGGATGTTGAGAAGAAATGTGAGATGCTCACAATTGCTCTAACTAAAAATTGTGTTTCTTATTTAGATGTCAACTAATTTTTTTCTTTAGATCAAATGTTGACCAGTCTGCTGAAATTTAACCTTCTGTAGGCTGACTTCACTTATAACTCAGCCACAACCAATAAAAGAAATAAATCTAAGTCAGTCACGGTGGCTTACCCCTATAATCCTAGCTACTCAGGAGGTTGAGATCTGAGGATCAAGATTCAAAGCCAGCCCAGCCACAAAAGGACCTAAGACTCTTATCTCCAGGGTAACATATATCTTACCCTCTAGAAAACAAAAAGTGGGGCTTGGCTCAGGATAGGGTGATAGCCTTGAGCTGAAGAGCTCAGGGACAGTGCCCAGGCCAAGATCAAGCCCCATAACCCAGAAAAAAAAAGTAAATAAATAAATAACTATAGGGGATTTGGCTAATTTTTAAACTGACTTTGGAACAACCAAGTTGTATTTTTGTTATATACCACAGAATGTATGAGCTTTGTTTTCAATTTTAAATTAGAGACAGACTCGGGGCAACTTCTGAGCCACTGTGTTAGTGTAATCTGTGGTAACAATCCAGAGTCTGAAAATTAACACTTTTTAAACAGTTTATTCTAAAACAAATTCTGCAAAGTTATAATATTAGAAATGATGAAATCATTTCTCTAGGTAAAATAAAAGCAGTGTGTGCTGAATAAATATTTTATAGGACACAGTGTAAATGCCCCCCAAAAATGAAGTGTCAATACAAATCTTAGACTCCGGTAAGTTTTTCAAATTAGTGGAAAATTGTTGATTCTAATATTTTATAGAAGTAATCATGAACAACTCTATAGATATGAAAATTACCAAAGATATATATAATAAATGAGCAAATGGAGACTTCTCAGTAGTAAAAATAGACTCATGATGAAATCCTCAACAATTCTGGTGATAATAGGAATGCAAGTCCAATGGTTTCAAGGGATACAAGCACCATAATCAAAGAGTTGTTGATCTGGTAACTAAGATGACAAGGGAGAGGGTAGCATGTACAGTGTGGATAAACTAGATGAGGACGAATCACATCTGATATGTTACCACTTATGGGAGACAACATCTATATCTCATGGATTCTTTACCACTGGCATTCTCCATTTAGCATTTTAAAATGTTCAAAGACTGAATTTGAATAAAATATATATATGTAAATATATACATACATGTATACATATGCATGTGTATAGTATGCATATACACGTGTGAACATGTGTGTGTGTGTGCGTGTGTGAGAGAGAGAGAGTTTGTGTGAGTGTGTGTATGGTCAAATATGGTGTGAGCTCTCCGGGCCCACTAAGCACAGTGTTAATAGCCTCTGAGTTCCTTGCAGGCTCAAGAAGCCTTCGATGAGCAAAGCTCTTTAGAATTTTCTTCTGAAAATAGTTGCCCTGGAAATTCTTCAAGACAAGCTTTGCATTTATATGTCTCTGAGATTGTAATGCCTGGTCTTTTAAATTTCTGTGATTTCTTACAAATATATTTCCTATTGTTTTAATTCAAAGTACTTGGCTTACTATAAACACTTCCTGAAATCTCACAGGCACACATATTCTGACCAAGATGAAAATATTAAAATGATTTCTGCCTTGTAACCTTATAACTTTGTGCCCTCCAACTTCTCTGGAGTGGCTAAGAAGTCATATCTATGCATAGTTCAACAAGAGTACTATGGTATTCAAGTAGGCCAACATTTATACCTAAAATGAAATGACTTAATCAATGCCACATGTGTTCAGAATTTTCTACTAATTACCCTACTCCTGGAAATCTCAATAAATCTTTTGGGAATGCAGAATATCCAATTAACCTCTAAAGCACGTTTTTGCTAAGCTTCACAGGAGATGCTAGCTTAAACTTCTATCTATCCCATTATTAGGAATTTTCCTGAAGCTCACCTGCATTTAAGCTCTTTTGAACTGGTCTATAGAAGTTATTCATGATCAGAATCATAGATAGATAGACAGATAGATAGATAGATAGATAGATAGATTTAATATATCATCTACAATACATTGATATGTATACACATACATCTATATGATAATATAGAAAGAAAATATAATCAGCTTTGAATTCTAAACTCCATGAAATTCCAGTTCAGCTTTGTGATTTGTCAAATCATGCAAGCATAAACATATTTGTAAATCCCGTAGCAGAGTAACCCACCAGATAATTTTGAGCAACTCAGAAGCTATTGAGAATATCATGGATAGCTGTTAAGCACTTAGGTATTAACATGAGCTATTAAGACACATCAAGAGTTGTATAACTTTTTTTAAGTCAAATCTTAATCTCCAGACACAAATCCTGATGAAACTTTACATGCTACATTATAGACATGAGGTTACACACTTATCATAGGTACAGCAGAAGGACATAGAGTAAGATCAGAGTCCAGATCCACATGTTAGTCTTTTAACAATCTAAACACTATTTGAAAATAACCCATGAAGCAGAAGCTGGTAGAATGCTTATAGTAAAATGCTTGGTCAGAAATATGTAAGGTATGGGCCAGGAGGTTGACCTAGTGGTAGAGTGCTTGTCTAGCATGCATGAGGACCCGGATTCAATTCCTTGGTACCACATACACAGAAAAAAAAAAAAAACCAGAAGTGGTGCTGAGGCTCAAGTGATAGAGCTCTAGCTCTACCAAGGACAGTGCTCAGGCCCTGAGCTCAAGCACAGGACTGAAAGAAAATTGTAAGGTACTAAATTCAATACCTACTACAGCAAAAATTAAATATTAAGAAAAACAGCATTTGAAATAGTCTGAAGTTCTTACTATTCTAATATGTAAATTCATTCTAATTTCCAATAATTCAAGCATCATATTTTAAGAAATTGGATAAAGGTTGTGTAAAATATATACGTATGTTTATATACAATTAAGCAAAATTAAAGGGAAATTTATGCTAACCGATATTTTAACTTGCAATAAATGTAATAGAATTGCTAAATTTCCATATATATTTGGAAACCTAACATGCAATGGTAATTTGGAATAAAGTGTCCAGTTCTCTGGCAGATAATTAAATTTAGCTCAGTTATTGATAAATAGATAGTGTAAGCACCCATATTAATGATATATGAAAGGAAAAAATGAAGCAAATTTGACAAGAGGAACTATTTAATTCAAAGGATAGAGAAGGGGGAAACATGATGGCATTTCAATTACTTCTAGCACTCATAATCTTTATCCAAATAATATGAAACGATGGAACGTAATAAATTATTTGTGTACTTATGACATTATTCATTTGTTGAAAAGACCCCAATCCATTTGTTACGTATAATAGACTCAGAGAAGCTGAAGTAGATAAAAAATCAAATATGAGGTTCATAAAGATCTAGTAATCAGATTTACTGGCTTGAATGTGTGGTAGCAAAAACATGTGATGGAGTCATTGATGGGATCATAGTATCAATAATGTTTCCTGAAGTGGATGATATTGAACAGAGTTTGGGAGAATAAGAACGCAGAAGGGAGAATTGATTTAATCCTATGAGCAAAAATTCAGTATTGGACCAATTCATTTAAAAAGTTTCTTTTTACTCATTTGCTTATTCTTAATTTTTCTTGAGTTCTTTATACATAATTGATGGAACATTAGTGAACCATAAATAGGAGTCCAATTTTCTCATTTGCAGCAAAATAAACATACCCTAAAATGTCCTATTAAGTGAAATTAGTCAGACACTAAAATGTATAGAAGGCGCTTTCTCATATGTGGAAATGAAAAGTGTTTTACCTTGCAGAATATCAGTGGCTTATGTCTCTAATTCTAGCTACTCAGCAACTGGACCTCTGTAAAAACTTTATGTATAAATTTGAAAAATTCATTTCCAACCAACCAGATAAACCAAAAACTCAGGCTCTGGTAGTATTGGGCTAGAATGAGGAAATAATGAGGACCTGAGTTCAAGCCCCATAACTAGTGCGCGCACACACACAAACACACACACACATACACACACAGCTGCCATTATTCTGAAAATAAAATGATGACAGTAGGAACAGAGTAGAACATGCAAGGGCAGAAATGACCCATGCAAATTTGCATGTATAGAAATGTCTCTCAAATGCATCCATATGTATAGTTAATATGAACTAATAAACACGCCTTTTCAAATGGCCACACTTTAATTTGGACTCAAACATAAACTGTGAAGATGATTAAAACATTTCTAACATTTAAGCCATTCAAGCATTGGTGACACAGGTTAAAACTGGGGGATAACAATAGAGGGACAACAAAAAACACTAAGTATCGTATCTTTCAACTCAATTCTAATCAATTTAACAGATGAGTGATTTTAGTTCCTATCACCTACAGAAGAACCACTTAAAGTCTATATTTTCAGTCGTTGAAATCTGGGATAATTCAGTAAGTAAACTACTCATAATAGTGCTTCTATCCCCTCATCCTAATCCACAATCTCTTCCACTGAAGCAAACAGACAGATATCACTACTGATTGAATTTATTTTGCAAACTGAAAACACTTTGGGGTAAGGGTGAAAATTAATTGAGCATTTTTTAAAACTTAAAATGATGAATTATCACTTTTTCTTCATTATATTTTAGAAAATGCTTTTCAAACTACCGTAATAAAATGTACTTGAAAGCTTTTGCAAAGCAACTTCTTTTCTAGCCAAGAGTTTCTGTATACTTATTGCATTGTTTCCATATATTTTTATTGTAATTAATAGAATGGTTATATTCACCAGATAGAAGGTGCATTACTTCACATTGTTACCCTTTCTCATGTCTTGGTCACGATTTCCCTCCTCCCACCCCCACTCCTCATCTTGTCTTCCTCCCTTCCCTATCCAATTTCAAATAACCAAATAAACATATATGCAATATATTAGATAACAAGGTAAAATGGTTATCTCAGTTACTTATTGTATTTTTAAATGGGTGCTAATTTATCTCACTTGCCACTAGCAAAATTTCTCACCATCTTTAAAAACGAATTTTGTACATTTTATAGACATATGTGCATTTATTTATTGTGTATCCCTCAAATTTTTTCTTTTCCTGTGCTAGTATTGAGTTTGAAATCAGACCGTTACCTGATTTACTTGATCACAGTTGGTATTTTACCATGAGAAATAATTCTACCTTTGTTTTCATTTCATCATTTCTCTGCTTTCTAGTTTAATGCTCCTCTGTTTTAAGCAATGGAATTATATTTCAATGGATGGCATTTTATTTTGTAAATTAATTTCTAATTACCCAACTATTAGTTTCTATTTTTTTAGTCATGCCATTATAAACTACATGAAAAATTTTAAACTTAATGTAGAAATACTACATTCTCAGGGACTGCAAAGAAGATAATACTGAACATGATATTTTGTTTTACATTTGACTTTCGCAGTATTTGTGAAGACTCTGTATAGTGACCACTTTGAGATTTTTATCTGGAATTCAGACTGCTTTTCAGAACTCCATAAGAAAGTTGAAATTCTATTTATCTGAGAATTGCTAATGTCCTCACAGAATCATTGGGGAAAATGCTGTGGTTGTGATTTTTTGCATCAGAAAGCTGCTGGCACTGAAAAATGAGGACCACGTTCTTGTATCCTGGAAGGATTCTGAAAGCACTGGGCTGTGTACACTAAATCAATTTGAAAGACACTTATTTTACTAAGATTTAATCGGCTTCCTATATTATTTTCAGAAATGTATCAGTGTACTTTCAAAAACTCAAAATGGGTGTGAACTCATTTCATATTCAAAGATAATTTACACGTATACATCAAAAATTTACTTTAGAGCTACTTTTTTGTTGTAACCTTTTGTTTTCTTCACTGATATTCTGATGTGACTAAAGTATTAAATCAGTTATGATTTTTTGCGCTTATTGCCCATTCTTGCAGTTAAACTGGGACCAACAAGAAATAATGTATTCAGTGTAAACAATCACTTTGTTAATATATCAGGGAGTTGTTATCTTTCAAAAATCATATAACAAAGTTCAGAGAGGAAGAAAGAGAAAAAATTAGGAGGAGAATGATGGGTCTAAAGGAAAGAAAGATGGAGCAAAAGAGAGAAGGAGGAATTGAAGGGGAGGAGGGAAGCAGGAAATAAAAGTACCTTAAACACTGCTTTATCATTGCTCTGATAAGCATTTTAATTGTCCTATTTTGTGACTAGACATGGACCAGCAGCCAAGTAGAAATGACAGCCACTGACAATTACAGAAGAAATAAAATGGTTTCCAGAAGCAAACAGAGACCTGTGGACCTCAATCAACTGAACTACAAATCCATTAAATGACTTAATTTTGTGTATCCAACTGTGAGATATATTTACCACCACACTGACAAAAACTATACATAATAAATGCACCTCATAATACAAATCGTAACACAAGAAGTATTTTTCCAATGCTGAATAATATTGTTTATAGGGAAAACAACCAATAAAGGTGCCATGCTTTATCAGTCTTAAGAGATATGAAAGGACTAAGCTAATGACAAATATCATCACTTACCCAAAAGAGAAAATTTTCCATATTGTCAATTACCAAGATAAAATATTCTAACAGCAGAATGTCAAAACGAAAGGATGTTTTGAATCATTTTCAGTTAACATCTATTTTTAAGTTGTCAAGGTCATAAAAAATTAAGCTTGAGGCCTTTTGAGAGTTTTTTTTTTAAACAAGTTAGATTTTCCAATTTATACTTTCAGTAATGAGGGAAAACAAACCATTTAAGCTGGAAGTTTCCAGCTAATTTCTTCATATTCTCCTTTTAAATTTTAATGAACTATTTACTGACTGTTCTAAAGATTATAACACTGTTATAAAGATTATTGGTTGAGTCATTCACTAAATCCATTGAAAATATGAATAGACTGGTACAAGTGTCATGACTGAGAATATTCCTATGACTATTCAATAGGGCTGGAAGAGATTATTAGTAGCAAAGACATTTAGAGCTCTTTCATTCCATAGAATTAAAAAGTTTTAGGCAAGAGAAATTAAACTTTAGGAGTGTGTTTTTCACATGTACACTCAAGTAGAAATAAGTACAAATTGTTGCTAAGTTCTTATAGGTAACTCTTCATTAACAATTTTGTTTTGATGAATGAATTGTAGTCTTGAGTCAATTCATTTGATAGTTTGCCCAATATGTCTGCTGCAGAATTTCAGCAATTATCATCAATTTTTACTTCAAAGTTTGTAAGAAATATCATTGACGTTAATTTACTTTGGCATTATAATTGCTGACTGGAAAAAATAAATAGGCTACAGCTAATGAATGAATCTTTGATGCTGAGATGAAACACATAAGTATCAATCATCATACAATGTTAACAACAAAATAAAATACAACAGAAGAAATGAAGAAATTGATCAGGTAATGATTTAAAGAACAGGTAATATAAGCACCTGTTATAATCATTTTGTTTTCTTGGAAGACAAACAGAAAATACAAATTCTGCACATATCTAATTAATCAAATAAAGCTATTAATTTTGAGCTCACAGGAGACAAGAAAGTCTATGACCACTATATAATTTTGTATTTGACACATTATTTCAAATAATTTGTTCAATAGTGAAACCTGACATATTCCAGTTAGTTTTCAAAATATATGTATGGTATGTACAGATATAATATTTTATATATACAAAAGTGCTTGTGAGTGAATTTCAATTTTATTTAGATAATTATCTTCTGGCATTTTTGAAATGCATTTTACCTACTTTTATTATATGTCTTCCTAGTGATTAATGGTTTAAGAATAGTAAAAATATTGATTTGTTTTATTAATGTTCATTTATATGCTATTTTTATGACTGTTCTCAGACTATATTGATGTATGTATTTGTGTCTTTCTAACTGTGGTTAAAATAAAAGCCTAAAAGAACTAATGCATTTATATAAAGTAATGTTGAGACTTAACTCAAAGTTTATTAAAAACCTGTAGATAATTAGTGCTTTAGGAAAAACAAAAATCTAAGTGAAATTTTAAGAAAAAAACATTGATTTTGTGAAACATGTATTTTGGTGAGAAATTATTACACAGATAATTAAAGAAAAACTGTTAGGAAAATATATTTTCATTTTACCATAGGGAACAACTAAGTCTTAGGAAAGTTTAATAACGTTTGTGCATGATGTAGTTTAAGAAAAATGCTACAACTAAAATAAGATAACTGAAATCCAAGCCAACAACAATGTTTATGATTTAGTAGAATTTTCCAGCGTTTATGATCCCTGTGAAACTATTTTCTTCTCCAGGAAAGTTGAGGCATAATGGAAACATCACTGGATCACAGTCTGGTCAATACCTATGTTCTGTTATGTCTCAAAGATAAGCTCTGGCTCCTGGAAGTACCTCAAAAATGCTTTTCTGTTTACTACAGTGAAAATGTGACTAAGAAATCAAGAATAGGCCTAAAAGAAAAACTATTTTTTTTTCTCAGACTTGTTTCTCTTAGTATGAGCCCAGACAGATCTTGAATTCTTTGAAATCAGTACCCTGTGTTCTGATACTAGAGGAATGCACAACCACACCTAGCACCTTGTACTACATTGTCCACTGCTTTTTATTCTGTGGAATATATTATATTCACTAAACTTAAATACAAAAGTCAGGTGTAATCCTATTTGAATTTGTACTAGTATGCTTTATTTTATCTTACAATGAGTCTTCTCATAACATTTATTTTAAATGTTGTTGGTTTTAGCTGTAAAATAAGGTAACTTGGGTATTATGTATGCATTTCATTTATCTGTCTAACTTTTGGCAGATAATTTAAGAATTTGAGGCTCTTAGCTGAATTATCTGATTTTCATGTTATCTAATCAATGAATATCCTAGTGTACTTCATTGATTAATTACTCAGATAATATATGTGATATGCCGTTTGTAATTTTAAATAAGTAATTTTAAGTAAGTAATCAATTTTACAAAAACATATGAGAGCCACATTGGAGCTGAATGAAGGGATTCTGGCTCATTCTTGTAATCCTGGCTATGCAGGCTTGAGATCTATAGGATGAATATTCAAAACCATCCCGATGAGAAAAGTTGATTGAGATTCCATCTCTAAATGGAACACAAAGCTGACCTGGAGTCATGGATTAAGGAACAAACAGGTCATGACTAAGTAAACATAGGGAGTTCAAGGCTTTTAATTCAAGCAATAATACCTGAAAACCAAGAGAGAGATACCTTTGAACACAAAACACACAAAAATCTCTACAACATTGAAATATAATGATGATGATGATGATGATGATGATGATGATGATAACAAACTAATAATATGATTAGAAAAAATAAGTGAAATTTATATGGACAGTTTTTAATCAGGTAGTATTGTAAATATATCTTTACTGTGGGGAAGGACAAATAAGTTGTATTGATGCAAATTTCTAATTTTTATTGGCGATAACAGAAACATTTCCAATTTTTATTTGGAGATAACAAAAACAGAAATTATATTACTGTATTCTATTTGATCCCAAAGTAAATAACTTTGCAAATATAATCTGGAAGTAATCAGTCTTAAAGATCTTAGAGAATTACATTAACTTTATTTGCTTTTCCTCCTGATTGAGGGATCTTTAAAGGTATATACACCACCAACAAGCACTAGACCTGTCATTGAAGCTGACACAGGCTGTTATTTCCAGAATTCTGGGGACTGAGATAAAATTGTCAAAGTTTACTTCATGGGATGTAAAAAATTTTAAGAAAACAGCATTATTTGATATTTATATCATCAATCACAACTAATTACATAGTCATACATATGCATATACACACACAGACACACACACACACACATATATATATATGTAAATACCATCCTATATAAACTTCTTAATGGCATATTTTTCTTAATATACTTGTGTATATTTATAAATGCGTATATAAACATGTGCACATACATGTTCAATTTCTTTGATATATATTTATACATGTGTATGAACTAAAATTACATATACAGTATATTAAATAAATTGCCTTGTGGACAGATTTCTTCAATTCTGTGGTCTGTGTTACAGGATTCCATTTCAGGAGACCATTGTTTATTTTATTTTGTTTTTTATTGCCAAGGTAATGTATAGAGGAGTTACAGTTACATTCGCCAGGTAGTAGGTACATTATTTCTCACATATTGATACCACTTCTCATGTTTTTGTCCCCATTTCCTTCCCTCCATCCTCTCCCAATCTTGTTTTGCCCCCTTCCCTTTCCTAATTTAAATAAACAAATAAATCTATATATAATGTACCAGATAACAAAGTCAGATACAGCAACAATATGAAATTTGATTTTTTGAAAGGTGAATAAAGTTGTATAGAGTACACATATAAACAAAACAGAAGGGAAAATCAAACAACTTTTTGAAGGTACTGATACTGCTTTTAAATGATCTATTAATAAAGCCTTTTGTCTTTAACAGATGATTAGCAATTCTCACAGATAAGACTTTAAAATTTGATTCAATACAGGAATCTTTTCTACCAAAGCCAGGATTTGAGAAATTTTGATTGATTTGGAAAATCATGCAGGTTTTTATGATATGAACAGGAAATGTCGCAAATATTTTGTAGAAATTGCTTAATACATGCATATATCGTTATTGAAGAGGATAGTTGCATTGAATGCTTCTGTTTTACATTGTAACTTCTTGTTGGTCTATTATATGTAGACAGTCAATAATTATTTCTCTTTAGTTTCTTAAATATAAAATGATGACTACACTTCATTCACACATTCTGAACTACTTCATTCTGAGTTAAGAACCAGAATGATAAAGTTTAGCCTCGAAGGAACTCAGTTGAAAAGCTATAAGCCATGGAAAATGGAGCTTAAATTCAAAGTGCCATTTTAGAAGCATAATAAAAATAGATTTTCAGTCTGCCCCAAACACAAATAGCATTGCCATAAAATATAAAATATTGGGAGTATGGTATTGCCATCTTTAATTTTTATAGTTGAAGTTTTCTCAGTTCTTCCTGTATGCTAGAAAATAACTTTCTATCACTTGAAGGTCATCTACTTTTATAACATGCTCACAACTTAAAAGTATCCTGAAAACATAATCATTATTATTTGTAGCAATTTTTGAAGATTATAATATCACACTGAAATTTGCATTATCATTTAAAAGAATTTAAATTGCTATCAGTATTTCTGAATCATGATAGTTGAGAAAATTCTAATTTCTACATTTGTGTCCTACATGGTAGGTAATGTGTATGTATATGTGTGTATGTATTTATTTGTGTGACTAATCCCATTTGTTTTTTTTTAGTACCATAAATGTTGTTGTTGTTGCACCTGCCTGAATATTAAAATTTCTCATAGGGAGCCAGATTAAATTCACTATTAAAAATGGTCCCCTCAAAGTTGTCTTGATTTGCATTTCTTTTATGGCCAGAGATGTCAAGATTCCACGTCACTCCAGTTCGAATAGCCATGATCAAGAAATCCAATAACAACAGATGCTGGCAGGGATGTGGCCTGGAAGGATCACCATTACACTGTTGGTGGGAGTGTAAACTTCTTCAACCACTCTGGAAAGCAGTATGGTGGTTCCTCAAAAGACTAAACATAGAGCTCCCCTATGACCCAGCATTACCACTACTTGGCATCTACCTAAACATCCAGAAACAAAGACATACTAAAGCCACTAGCACAATGATGTTCATTGTAGCACTATTTACCATAGCAAAGGTATGGAACCAACCCAGAGCGCCTCAGCAGATGATTGTATCAAGAAGATATGGTACCTGTACAAAATGAAATTCTATGCTCCCATCAGAAAGAATGATAGTGCCCCATTTGTAAGGAAATGGAAAGACTTGGAAAATATCATATTAAGTGAAGTAAGCCAGACCCAAAAGGAATATAGGCTCCATGGTTTCCCTCATTTGTAATAATTAGCAGAGGATTACAATAGCTCAAAACCAAGCTACATGAGGTCATGTAGAATGAGACTAAATAAAAGGAACTATAGGATATGGAAACAAGAGTTTTATCCTGTGTGGTTGTTGTTCTTAATGTACTATGATTACTAATTTATTTCTCTTTCTTCTTTTTCCCTTTGGTTAATCTCATATTGTTACTATATCTGACTTTGTTACCGGGTATATTGTATATACTTTTACTTGTTTATTTGAAATAGGAAAGGGAAGGGGGGAAACAAGATGATTTGGTGGGCGTGGGGAAGGGAAATGGGCACAAAAACATGAGAAGGGGTATCAATGTGTGAGAGGTATTGTGCCTACTACTTAGATATCCCGACAATAAAAAAATAAAATAAACAATGGACTCCTGAAATGCAACTCTGTAACACAGACTATAGCATTGAAGGTAGGAGAGTTCGTGCACATCTGCAGCCATTGCAATGTGAAGGTTGAAATGGAAGAAGTATGAGCTCAACACCAGTGTAAGCTGTAAAGTAGGACCATGCAACATAACACAACAGAATGTGTATTATGTTTACTCAGCAAACATCAATGTCTTAAAAAAGGGCCCATATTGGAACATGCCCAAATCCGCAGTCCATTATAACCACTAATGTCACCTATGGTAGCCATTCTGATGAATTCATAACAAAATCTGTAAATGCACAATGTTTATATAAAATGGATGCCTTTTAAAGGCAGTAGTCACTTTACACTAGAACAAATACTTACCTGAAGCATGAGGGTATTTATTACATAGTGTAGTAATTATATATTATCATAGTTGTGATAATTATCACAAATATTATCTCAAAGAATTCAACAGCATGCTATATTGAATGATCAGTAAAAATGTCTCCAATTTCATAGTTTATTATGATATTTAAAAATTGAGAACAGTGTCAATTCCACAAAAAGTACAATTTAAATTTCGTTCATTGTGAATTTTTATTTCTACCAGCATATATTGTCACATGAGGAGAACCTGACATTTAAAAAAATGTGTAGAAGCTGGGCGCAGTGGTTCATGCCTGTAATCCTAGCTACTCAGGAGGCTGAGATTTGAGGATTTTGGTGTAAAGCCAGCTGGGGCACTAAAGGTCATGAGATTCATCTCCAATTAACCACTAGCAAACCAGAAGTGGGGCTGTGGCTCCAGGTGTAGGGCAGTACCCTTGAGCTGAAGAAATCAGAAACAATGTCCAGGCCCAGGAATAGGGTGATAGCTTTGAGCTGAAGAGCTCAGGGACAGCTGCTAGGCCCATAGTTCAAGTCCTATTACCCCCACCATGCACACACAAAATGTATACATCCATAAGCAGAAGGATTAATGTCTCCAGAAATGTTTTCTCAAGTCAATTTTTTGATAAAGTATGTACCCTATAAGAGGTGTACTCTATACTACACAAAACAAGGCCCCCAGCTATCAGAAGCATATGTGCACTTCCTTTTTAATGGGATCTATATACTGGTCTTGAATGACTACAGCATTAAGTAATCTTTTCCAGGAATAATAAAATATCTGTAGCAGATTGATGTTGATTTCTGTACTCAATGTTAATTGAATAATGTTGTTTATTGAATAATACAATTGATTCCCTAATTTGAATGCAAAAATGAATGGTAGGGAAGTATGAAACATCTTAATGTGGATAAGTTTAATTTAAAAAAAACTTTAAAAATAATAGGAAGCAAATGAGATGTGATTTTAGGTAGAATGAGAAGATATTTTTCATATTTGATTAACATATAAAGGATATAATAAAACACATGACAAATCCAGAGGAAGGTAAATAATGATAGAAATAGCATGCCACAAACTAATCCCCTTGGTACATTTCCACAAAGCTTATGCAGTTTTACAAAGGCATAATGACTCATCTTCTTAGAAATGTATGCAAGAAGCATAGGCTTAAACTTTTCATAGAAATGTAAACCAGAAGCATAGGCTTAAGCCTTGCATACATGTAATTTTTTACAGCTTTCCCAAGGTAATCTTACTATGTAAATCATAATAAAACTAAACACACTCTAAAGAAATAATCTTAGTTTACATTTCTTTTCATAGTCAGGTAGGAATAGAGACAAACAGATAGATGTATACATGAGAAGAAATAAATGCTAAATATGATTGCTATATGTCATTGGGGAAAATACAGAAGTATAGTGAACTAGTGTCAATAAAAGAATAAATAAGCACTGCTTATTATTGAGTCAATAATAATGAAAAAGTGATATAGCATTTGGTATGAGATATCTCCAAGCTGTTCTTTGAATTATTCATATTTTGAACTAAGGTTACATGTTGTATTACCTGTAATTTTGGAGCAGTGATTCTCAAGCAATAACTTGCAGCATCACCATATGAAATGTGTAAGTCTTTCTGCCTCTAATATGGATTTTAGGTACTTAAATAAAAATATAGCAAGTGTAAGAATAAAACAATGTCAATCAAAGAACAGAAACTTAAAGCCTGAAGCATAAAGGGGATCCAAATAGGGAAACTTTCCTCTTTGCAGATGACATGATCCTGTATATAAAGAATCCTATAGACTCTACTCCCAAGTTCTTTGAGCTGATTCAAAACTTTGGAAGGGTAGCAGGGTATAAAATTAACCCTCAAAAATCAACTGCCTTCCTCTATGCCAACAGTGAGAGGAATGAGGCAACAACCAGGAAAGCAACTCCTTTTGCAATAGCCTCAAAGAAAATAAAGTACTTAGGAATTACCTTAACTAAGAATGTAAAGGATCTTTCTGAGGAAAACTTTAAAACTCTGAAAAAGGAAATTAAAGCAGAACTGAGGAAATGGAAAAACCTCCCATGCTCCTGTACTGGAAGAATCAACATCGTGAAAATGACAATCTTGCCAAGGGCTATCTAAAAACTCAATGCAATACCCATCAATATCTCAATGTCATTCTTTAAATAAATAGAAGGCAATCCAAAATTTCATATGGAATAATAAAAGATCCCGTATAGCAAAAACACTTCTTAGCAGAAAGAAAACTACAGGAAGAATTTCAATTCCAAACTTTAGTCTCTATTACAGAGCTATAATTCTCAAAACAGCTTGGTACTGGCACAAGAACAGGCCTGAAGACCAATGGAATAGAACTGAAGACCCAGATATTAAACCACAGACCTATGGCCACCTAATCTTTGACAAGGGAGCGAAAAAAATAGAATGGAAGAAAGACAGCCTCTTCAACAAGTGGTGCTGGCAGAACTGGTTAAGCACCTGCAAAAAACTAAACTTGGATCCTTTTTTGTCACCCTGCACTAGAATTAACTCCAAATGGATCAAAGACCTGGAGGTAAAAGCTGACACTCTGAAAACTTTACAAAAAGGAATAGGAGATACACTAGACCTCCTTGGCACAGGTCAAAACTTTCTTAATAAGGACCAAGAACCACAACAAATTAGAGAAAGGCTGAGGAAGTGGGACTGTATTAAACTGCAGAGCTTTTGTATGGCAAAGGACATAGCTAGTAAATTAATTAGGAAGCCTACAGAGTGGGAGAAGATCTTCACCAACCACACAACAGACAAAGGCCTCATACCTAAAATATATCAACAGCTCAAAAAATTGAATCACTCCAAAACTAATCTTCAATGTAACAATCATCCCAGTAAAAGAAGGGCCAAAGCCTTAAAGACAGTCTTCTCTGAAGAAGAAACAAAAATGGCCTACAGACACATGAAGAAATGCTCAACATCTCTGGTCATAAAAGAAATGCAAATCAAAACAACTCTAAGATTCCACCTCACTCCAGTTAGAATGGCCAGGATCAAGAAAACTAATAAGGACAGATGCTGGAGGGGATGTGGCCAGTAGGGGACACTACTACACTGTTGGTGGGAGTGCAAACTCATTCAACCACTCTGGAAAGCAGTATGGCAGTTCCTCAAAAGACTAAACATAGAGCTCCCCTATGACGCAGCAATTCCACTACTTGGTATTTACCCAATCATCCAGAAACAAGGACATACTAAATCCACCAGCACAACAATGTTCATTGCAGCACTATTTACCATAGCAAAGATATGGAACCAACCTAGAAGTCCCTCAGTTAATGAGTGGATGAACAAGATGTGGTATTTGTACGCAATGGAATTCTATGCTGCTGTCAGAAAGAATGACATTGCCTCATTTGTTAGGAAATGGAAAGACTTAGAAAAGATCATATTAAGTGAAGTAAGCCACACTCAAAGGAACTTAGGCTCAATGGTTTCCCTCATTTGTCATAATCAGTAGAAACCTTGAGCTCTCCCAGCAGAGATTTTCAATAGAGCAAAACCTTGATACAAAAGGCCATATAGTAGGATACTAAATGAAAGGATCTCTAGGATATAGAAAAATACTATGTTATCTCTCATCTCTTTTGCTGTCCCTTGGTTATCTCATATTGTTACAGTATCTCACTTTGTTACCTGATATATCGGATATATTTCTATTTGGTTATTTGAAATTGGATAGGGAAGGGGGAAAACAAGATGAGGGGTGGGGTTGGGGGGGGAGGGAAATGGGGACCAAGACATGTGAAAGGGTATCAATGTATGGGAATTAATGCACCATCTATCTATTAATTACAATAAAAATATATGAAAAAAGGAACTTAAAGCCTGTTCATTCATATGTATAAACTCATGGTGCTAGGTAAATCAAATATATGGATTTTTATCAATGATATTACCAAAACTTAAATATCTGACACTCTTACAAACAGTAAATATGCGCAATTTGAGGCAACTGATTAAATTTATTATCAGTCATTGCAACATTACTGAGGATGAATTCTCAGGTCACTTTTAACACTAATATAAATATATCATGATGTATATCTCTGAATAACCATTAGTAATTCCATGTGAAACAGATTTGTAATAGTGATTTATATAAATCTGTGGACCTCTGAGGGAAAAAAAACAATAAAATGGGCTTAATTTGTAAAGACAAATCTTTTGATGTACGAAAATGATTCTGTATTCCTCGTTTATGTGACTTCTCTGATTTAATTTACTATATATTCACATTATAATCCCATTTTTAAATAACCAAAGAAAGCAGAAAATTTTCTGCGCTGTTTGATTAAATCAATAGTATAAAATGGCAGTTTTTCAAACTGAGATTCTTCTTATGTCTGAAGACTTCGCACACAAATGCTAATCAAAATGAAATAATTGCTTTTCTTGGAAAATAGATAAAAGTCAACTTGATTCCTTACCTACTATTGCTTACCTATGTCAATTCAATGCAAAGAATGTGCCATTTCTCTGTTATATTATTGAACTCTGTTTCCCTTAGAGATTTTAATTCTAGCAGAGATTTCACATGGGAAATATATGTTGTTAATGGGAAATACCATTCAGAAAACATATCCTAGATATAGCAGGAAATAAAACATCATAATTTAAGGATGAATCTAAAACTGAGTAAGGAACAGACTGAAAAAACAATATGAAGAAGTTAGAAGAGACTGAGAAGAAGGTGAGAAGTCATGGAGTGGAGAGAAGCAAGATGCTCCAGAAAGAAAAGTAAATTCTTTAGGACCAATTTATAAAGGATGTAAATAGGAAGCAATGAGAATAAAGTTGTAGAAGTGGGAAAGGCACAAATAACAAAGATTTTTATCCTAAACTGTTGTCAAGATGTGTTCAGTTAGAAGTTTTTAGCAAAGACAGTAATTAGATCATATAAACATGTTGGAATAATAAATTTGATCTCAATCTTGAATGAACATATCTTAACACAGATTTGATGCAGGAGGAAGAACAATACTAACACAAGTTGTATCTAATGGCACATTCAAGGAACCATAAAAAAGTGGAGTAGAGGTAGATTCATTTATGAATTAAATTAATCAAGACTAAATCATAACTTAGATACAATTGTTGAACATACCACAGTCTTAGAGACACTCTACCACTTCATAATTAAATGTGAATCTGTAAATGGAACTAGAACAAACATAGATATTTGCTAGGAATTATTTATTATAAATACCATATTACTACATACATTACTAAGGTACAATGTAAGCTAAGAGATTTTTGAAATGTGTGTGTATAGGTAATGCTCAGGACAAAAGATTAAATGTTAGATATGTATTTTTATTATTAAATATTATGCCTGCCTTTAAGTGCATTTTCTTTTATAATTTTCTTTTTCCAATCATGTGGCTTGAACTCAGGAACTGGACACTCTCTTTGAGCTTTTGTTTTCAGGGCTAGTGCTTTCCTACTTTACGCCACTTCTCTACTTCCAGTTTCTGGTGGTTACTTGGAAATGAGTCCCATGGACTTTACTGCCAGCATTGGTTTAGAACTGGATTGGCTACTGAGTTACTAGTATTATAGGCCTGAGCCACCAGTGATCAGCCTAAACATATATTTTTATTATTTTGAATTGTTCAGAATGTAAGGAAATATAAAATCACAATCAAATGCAATCAAAAATATAATTTTGACATGGTAGATCTTCCTTTAGAGATGGCATAGGCCAATCAGTATATGAAAAACTATTGGACATTAATTACTCTCAGAGAATTAGAACTCAAATCCATATCAGACACTGGGATCTTATGGCACATAGCTATAATCTTTGGTAATCAGGAGACTAAAATCTGATGATAGCACTTTTGAAGTTCCAAGACTGAGCAGAGGCAAGAAAGTCCATAAAATTCTTACATCCAATTGCTCACCATAAAAAGCCAGATGTGGAACAGTGGCTTAAATTGTGCAGTACTAGTCTTAAGAAAAAAAGGTAAAATGCTCAGAGACAGATCCCAGGCCTTGAGTTCTGAGGATTGGCATAAAATAAAAACAAATAAAAAACAAAACGACAAACAGTCGAACATTTGAGAGTACCTCTTCCTAGTAAGCCTAAGTATTATTGAAAAGCAAATGTAACACATGGTGAAACACGAATTATTGAAGATTATTGATGAAAAAGGAATGTATTAAAAAGAGTATAGTGTTTTTTAATGGGTCCATCTATCAATCAATGGATAACCAATTGATAGAGAAAGGAAATGGAAGGAGGAGAAGGAGAGGTAGAGAAGGGTTTAGAAAAAATTTCCCTATAACTGAAAAATTCTATTTCTGGTTATGTATTTAGAGTAAAATCGAGATGATGAACAGATAGTTACTCATTTTGTGCAAGCCGAAAATAAAATGAAGATGATAACTATTTGGTGAGGTAGATATACTAAATCTAGTTTAAACATTATACCATGTACAGTTTTATTGAAAGATAATATGGCATAAGAATGTAATCAATTAAAACTAAACTTAGTGACCAAGAGCATAGCATAGTGATAGAGTGCTTGCCTACCATGCTAGACGCCCTGAGTTTGATTCCTTGGCACCACATACACAGAAAAGGCCAGAAGTGAAGTGATGCTTTGGCTCTGGTGGTAGAGTTCTAGCCTCGAGAACATTGCCCAGGCCCTGAGGTCATGCCCCAGGACTGGCAAAAAAAAAAAAAAAAAAAAAAAAAAAAAAAAACAAGCTTATGGTAAACTTAATTAAAATCTACTACTTCGCATACACAAGGAAAATAAAATGATCTTTTGGATTTTTTTGAAAATTTGATTTTCAGCCAGATTTGGTGTTTGTTTGAGAGGAAATATTTGAATTTTGCAAAATACAAATGTTACCTTGAATCTATATCCACTTATATGTATTCATCAAGTATTTATATGTAAACTTTTCTGCTCAAATAATATTGTGAATGTACAAAAATAAATATTATCTCTTGCCTTTGCAACAGCACTTTCTTGTCCTGAATTATGGAAAATTATGGAATGCATTTGCTTTTATGTTTGATTTTCTATATTTCATAAATTTCTGTACTTAAATTAATTATTTGATCAAAGATAAAAACATGGAAATCTACCTCTACCTTGTGTTTCATAAAAGAAGCTCTGGTAATAATATTAAGCAATTGAAACATTTTCTGAGGGTAAACTATTTTGTTAATATTTCTTTTTGTCGCTGCCTGCCCCAACGACACATCACTTCGGAGGCGTACTGGGAATGATCACAGACTCAAATCGCTGCAAGCAGAAGTTGTTTATTTCTCTCTCCTTTCTTCTCTGCCTCTCTCCTCTGTCCTCTCCCTCCTCCGTCTTTTCTCCCTTGTTCTCTCTCCATTCTTCCCCATTCCCCGGAACTATTTATAACCTTAAGCAGCCAATCACAGTAAAGGTCATCTGCAAAGCAGCAAACAAACCACTCTATCCACAAGCAAGTAAGAAACAAATCAACCAATGCAAAGAAACTTCCTGGTCAACAAATACTGACTCATTGGTAAGCTGCCAGGTGCCATCTTAAAATCTGACTTCCTCAGGAGGCTAAAAGCAATGGTCTCCAACATTTTTTCTTAATCAGTGTGTTACATCTGTACATCATTAATGAAAAAAATGTCAACAGTTCAGCTACTGATTTTATTCCAAAGCATCTAAACCATATTGATTAGAATGTACTGTGTGCTATCACTTTATAAAAAATATTGTTTTCATTTAGAGTTATAATATTAAGAAAGACAGTTGGACTATCTGGAAGTTATTTAGTATTGAACATGGTACATGCTACCAGGGAAAGAAATGATAAAATATTTAAAATATAATTCATTCAATATGTGTGCATTTACTGGCTTTGTGTAGTGGTATCACCACAGTAAATTAATTCTTACATTTGCCATTGTTATCATAAGTTCTATGGACTAAAACATTTTATTAAATTTTTAAAGATTAAATGCCATTCTGGAAGCAGGGAGAGCTGAAGATTCTGCACTGCTGTTGTCTTTGAAAATGTAGAAAAAGACCAGAAGCCAAAGCTTCTGAACACTGGGAAGTGTTGCAAAAGGGATTCTCCTCTGTAACTTGCAGAAACATCTAGTTCTGTGGGTACTCTTTCTTTGAACGTGTGTGGCTGATTTTGTACTTCTGACCTTCAAGTCATATGCTACTAAGGGTGTGTTGTTTGAAGGTATTAACTCTTGCACAATCTGCTATAGCTACAAATGAAAACTAATCACTACAACTGGAAACTTTCTAAAGGGCATAGATCCTTCATGTCGAGTGACATGAGGGCAAACCTGGCATTTGCAATCAGTATCCAGGACTCCTTCAAATCTGAAACACAAGGGCTGCTTTGCTGTGCTGTCATTGACTTGAACAAGAATTATTTAAGAAATTAGTATTTCAATCCCAACCATGTGACCACCATAGGAAAAGTGTCAGCCATTCCTGAAATGACTGCTGACACTGGACCTGAGGGTAAAACTAGACCTCTATCTATCATAGGACTTTCTTAAATAATCTCTGTGCATTTCAATTCTTTCTTTAATTAATGAATTTTTCATCACTAAAACATTTCTCCACTTGCTTTTCTCTTGTAACTATTTTGAATTAGACAACTACAGTCAAAGAATCCTGCTTAAACTCTGTTTGATCTTTGGAGGACAAGAAAGCAGAAAAATACCATTTAGTCTTGACATTTAAAAGTAATTAGGTCATCATAGTTCCTTGGATATTGAGTTTATTATTATAGTACGGAATATTGTCCATAGTTTCTTCTTTACTTCTCTTTTCAGACACTCACTATAGGAAATTTGCTTATTGATTTTTATGGGTCAGAAAACTCAGGTGAATCTGTCTTCATTTAGTTTAAGGCAAAGGAGAGGCTTTTCATTCTTCTTTATTTGATTTAAATTTTGTGCTTAGTTAAGTAAAATCTGACTTCTAGACTTCAAAATTCTTGAGAATTAAGTAGAAACACTTGTAGGGATGAATAAAATATTTAGACAAATGTCATTTTGATATCTTTATTTTTTTGGTTTATATGTGCTACAGTAGTGGTCTCTCAACTATGCGGTCATGCAACATCAGGGGTATTTAAAACAATTATATTTTCATAAAGTAATTCTGACTCATGAATTGATCTGCTTTAATAAAATTCCACAGCTTTTTCAAATCCTAATTAGCACAGAAGAATTGGGTCTATGAGTGATACACAGTGACTAGGGTATAGTCTGTCTCTTACCTATGACACTTAGGCTTGTAAATCATATCCAAAATAACACAACAGTCACGACATTGTGATATGTAAGACAGGAGTTTATACACTATAGCTATTGTTCAGCTAGTAAAATAATAGAAGCATCTTCTTTAACTAATAATTGAAAAAGATATCTTTCTAATAAATCAAGCTAAACCATATCAACATTCTGAGCAAAGTTATATTTATACATATTTCATCCCTAATGAGATGAATGATGGATTGATCAAGCATATGTATTGTTAATCATTCATCCTAGCATTTCATTCCATTTATTTCAATTATGATAGTTCATAGATTTTTATGAAAGCTTAAGGTAATATATTAAGTCATGCAATTTTAACAAGACAAATTGTGTTGAGGAAAAGATAATTACTTGATATAAACTTCTTTAACCTAAAGGCAGAAACTATAAAATAAACATACATGTTTTAAAGAAAAGTAAGCATATTTTATTTTGGGTTTCTATGTTAAGCCTGTTTGTGCTAGCTTTTTAAGAAACAAAAACACAAATTTAAAAACTGCCCAGTGTAATTAACCTAATATTAATTGAATGAATTCATTTCCTCTGCTCACATGAAACTGGTCAACTGAGAAAAAAATTAAATACTATTTATTTCATTTGTCAAGATTTAAGTAAGATGGTAAAATATAAAAGTGAAAAAATGATTAATTTGCTGATATGATTGTCTTCTGCTTGTTTGAAGAAATTAATATAATCTTTTCAGCAGTCTGTAAAGTATAAGTAAAATTAATAAGTCATGACTGAACACCAGTGAGTTGTACCTGTAATTCTACTTTTTTACGAAGCTAAGATCTGGATAATTATATTTGTTTAGAAAAAGCCAAGACAAGGGTCAGGAGCATGGCCTAGTGGTAAAGTGCTTGCCTAGGATGCCTGAAGACCTGGTTTGATTCTGCGGTACCACATACATAGAAAAAGCCAGAAGTAATGCTGTGGCTCAAGCGGTATCCAAGAGGATACAATCAATTTACATTAACAACAACAGCAGCAACAATAGGTAGCTCACTCTTGTAATCTTAGCTATCCAGGAGGCTGAGATCTGAAGATCTAGGTTCAAAATCTTCTAAGGTAGGAAAGACCTTAGCACTCTTATGGACAATTAACCCCCAAAACAAGTCAGAAGTGAAGCTGTGGCTCAAATGGTAGTGTGATAGCCTTGAGCAAAAGTTCTCCAGGACAGTGTCCAGATCCTGAGTTCGAGCCCTAGGATGGACACACACACACACACACACACACACACACACACACACACACACACACACACATACATGCACCTGATTAGTTTTATAGCCCAGAGTATGGCCTATTGTGCTATATATTACACATGTGTGTGTGTAGATTCATATATACATATATACATAGAGACATAGATATATGTGCTCTCCCCCTGCACCGTGGAAATCCAGGCACAGCACCTGTAACCCTGGCAACTGGCATACCTGGGAGCAGTCGGAGGTCCCCCAGTCTGAGGTATTTCCCTATCCTCTGAGATTACATCCACTTCCACTGTGGATATACCCCCTATATAATCTCTCACTTTCCACCATAAGCTCTTGCTCTGCCCAATTCCATTGTGGGTGGCAGGAGGTCTGCCACCTGAACTGCATGGAGTTTCCTTTCAGCAGACCTTACAGTTACTGTCTTTAATCTTAGGACTATTTAATTGAAAATTAATACAGCTATTTTACTTCTGATTACAGTTAGTCCAGTTTCAGCCTTAATTTTTGTACTAAAATATTTCTACCTCCATACTAAAAGTGATTTTACCAGATGTCATATTTTGGATCACATTATAAAATATTTATGATTTTTATCTTAATTTACTATAACACATATTTTAGTATTCTCTGATCAATGCACTTGATTTTGCTTGTATTATTTTCTACCATGTATTACACACTTCTGGTTTTTAATAAATATTTTAAATTCTTAATCTCCCTTTTTATGCATAGTTGCTTTTACTCAATTACTTTATCATTAACCAGCTAGTTTTCAAAATACATTTATTACTAACCCTAGTCTTCTTTCAAATGAGTCTATTTTTCATAGTGTATATTGTAAAAAATATGCTTAATCCATCACTCCTTACTCTTATAGTATTGCTGTTATTTACTTAGCATATATTTAAATATATATAAGTATTTATGTCTACACACAAATGTATACAAAGAAAAAGAGAGAGAGAGAGAGAGAGAGAGAGAGAGAGAGAGAGAGAGAGAGAGAGAGAGCGCAGATGCAGTAAGATATCTTCATGCTTCTTTATGACCAGCTGGAGCAGACATTTCTACAGATTTGTTGGACTAGGCTAATTACGTTTACATTATGTTAGAATCTTTTAATATAGTTTCTTTTAAAGAGAAGTAACTTTAAGAATAGAATGCTCTAGAATATTTCATTGTCCAGCAGGAATGTATTTGTCTCCATATCTTCATGTTAGAATGTTCCAGAGCACCAGAAGATGGTATTGCCAAAATATGAATGTACCTGTGAGTTTTGGGCATCACAGATTTGTCCTGACTCTCTTATAATTTATCAGGCGTAATTCAATTGTTTTAGTTTTTGTTGTTCATACTGTTTCCTGTTTCTTTTTTTTTTTTCCTTCTGCATTTCTGGTTTCCCATACAAGTGCCTATTTGGTGCTTCTGCTCTCATAAATATTGATTCTCTGTTTCAGCCAGCAACATTAATTCTTTGAGATAATTTTCTTTTGGTCTTGGGACTTAGTCTGGGCGCTCTCCTGAGCTCTTCAGCTCAAGCCTACCACCCTACCACTTGAGCCAAAGGGCCACTTCTGATTTTCAGGTGGTTAATTGGAAATAAGAGTCTTACAGAGGTGCCCTGGCAGGGTTTGAACTTCCATCTCAGTTCTCAGTCTCCTAAACAGCTACAATAACAGGCGTAGGACATGGTGCCCAGCTGACATAAGTATTTTCTTAAGAAGTTCATTTTTACTTTGGTCATATTGTTACTCGCTTTGGGGGTTAAAAAATGAAGTGCACGTCATTTATATCCTTTGTAGCCTGGATCAGAAACCAGAAATTTCACTTGTGAACCTTTTACCATATCAGAAGATATGACTTGCAACAAAAGTTTTAGAAGTGCTTATAATTAATGCTTAGGTAAGTTTATATTTGTGTCATTCCAATGCAGTGTGCGAATGAACTATGTTATTTGTGGTACATTTAAACAAATTAATGTAAGAATCATTCTCAACATTGCCACATCATTTATGCATAAATTTTAGTAAAAAATACAACAGAATTTTCTCTTTAAACACATTTTTGTCTTTTAAATTATTTTCTTCAATGAAAGTGTTTGATGCCCAATTTTACATCCTTCAGTGATGCCTATTTGGAAACAAATTTAAAGTACATGCAAAATATTGGTCTCTTTATACCACTATTAGATCTCTTTAATGATTTTGGAGCTAATTAGGTAACATAAATCAATATTTTAGGGCAACAATTCTCTGTTCTCTCTTTTCCGTGTGATTAATTAGGACATATTAAAAACAAAGTTGCTGGTAATTTAACATGCTTTTGTATTTTCGAAGTATTATTCACATGTTTAGCCTATTCAGGAAACGTTGATTTTAGAGACATAAAAAAACATCATTTTATTTTCTCTTAGAAACTGATCTTCTGGCTAGAAATGTCATCACCTTGATCACTAAAGAATGAATGTGGACTTGGTTCAATGTCCCACTGCTGATGTTACCATGCAAGTTAATTCAAAACATTCACAAGATCATCGTGCTTTACATATATGAGTGTGACTATAGACAGAAAATTTTAGAAATATCTACTTCTTGTTTATAGGTTCTAACTCATCATTGTTTGATTCTACAAGATGACACATTTAGATTTATTAGACACAGTTACTATCTCAAGTCATTCAGAAGAGATATAAAATGCATTCTCTTTAATTGTTCTATTTAAATATTTAGAACGTGTTTTCAGTGGCAATTCTTTCATGATCATGTTCAAGTTCTTTTTAAAAAAATGTTTGTTGTATGTTATATAGACCTCATCTGTTTGGCTTCTAACAAATCTTATCAAAACATTGACTTAAAAACTAGTATAATATTTGATTTTTATTCAAGAATGCATATATTTTAAGCAAAATAAAACACTCCCATAATATTTATAC
The DNA here is from genome assembly GCF_031878675.1 of Megascapheus bottae. Lineage (NCBI taxonomy): Eukaryota > Metazoa > Chordata > Mammalia > Rodentia > Geomyidae > Megascapheus > Megascapheus bottae. The sequence goes on from NC_143512.1 coordinate 69,738,989, forward strand.
TTTAATATCCAGAAATTGTGGTTGCCTCTTGTTATATGGAAAATGCACTCTATAGGTGAGATTCAAATAATGGTTAGTATAAATGTGGCTTATCTAGATTTACTGATGAACTCAGAATAATCACAAGTATTCTGATGAGGGTTAGAGGAGAAATGTGAATCAGAAAACGGTGTGACAGAAACAGAGGTCAGAGAGTCAGAAAAATAAATGAAGCTCTTAAGCTGTGGATTTGAAAATGGATCATGAGACAGAGAATGCTATGGTATTTAGAAACTGCAAAAAATAAAATGAATCTTCCCAAAAGCTCTAGGAATTTGCCCTATTGATGCCTTCACATTACTCACTGACTCAGTTTTGTACCTCGGGCCTACGCAATATATGTAATATATTCTTGTTGCTCTAAGCCAATATTTTCCTAAAGGGGAATTTACTAAATATGCAGTAAGGAACATCTGTAACATTCCATACACTGCTGTCACATTTTGTACTCATTCTTCTTACACATGAATATTTGATCCATATAATAATGTCAAAAATAAATATTAATGAGTAATGAAATCACATCTAAAGGAGAAATTGATCTGAATTTAATTACAAAGCAATCCACCACATTCTTGTTTCACTTACAAAAATACAAAAACAAAAATAAACTTGGGTTTCTTATATTCTTCACATTTTAGAATATGTCAGACATATGTTGTATATTTATGCTACACTATGATATAATCATATCATAATCTCTCTGTATAATTACTTTTTTCCAGTTTGGAAAACTCTTCAAGAGACAATTGACTAACAGATTTGAGTTGCCTGAAGATTTGTCATCCACCAACAGCCACCATTTATTTTAAATAAGAGAAACATCCTCGGGTCTGAATTGTGCTTCTCTTCCACAGAGATGGCATTTTCCACAGGGTGTAGAGATTGCTCAGGTTGGATCAAAGAGAAGCAATTCAGCTGTGACAAGTCAAGATCCATAATAGAGTTAAGACTCACACTACCTGCCTGAAATCCAATAAGAAACATTGGGTTTATCCTTCATGGATGAGAACAAAGAAAGCAACTGACCCATGAAATGAGAAACATAGCTGAATAACTTCTGGATGTGAAAGGATAAAAGTTCTTGGCTGGATACAGCACAACTTTTGAAGCACAAAATAATATGGCGCACTGGGAGAACTGTGCATCTGAAATTGAAGAACTGGTCAGAAACTTTGGTGCTATTTTATATTATGTAAGGTATATATAATTCCAATGAAATTGGAATTGTAACTAAAGCATTTCATAATTATCAATTAATCTTGCATATGTTTTATTTCATCATATACTCATAAATATATCCATCTATCCACATCCCTTACCAATTTATTTTCCTCTGTCTATATGAATCCAGGTGGAGTCATCTTTATAAATATAAACATAAATATGTAGAGTGATTGTAATGTAAAAATGTGTTTACATTTACCCACTGCTATTAATAGAAAGAATGATGTATGTCTGACACATTCAGAGTAGTCAGGAATATCTCTAATTCCTCAGAAACTACACAAACAGATATCATCTTATCCAAACATTCCAGCCGAAAAAACAGGGAGAGGTTTGCAAATCCTTAACCAGGTCACTAAACTGGTAATGTGTGCATAATGTATTTCAACCCTTGAAATTTAATTCCAGAACGCGACAGTTTGATACAAATACATCACACTTAGTGTTACTATTGCTACGGAACTATATTCTGAAACTTCTGTTCACCATCTGTGCATTTGCTTATAATATTTGATTTCAGTAAAAATAATGAACCATCTGAATCTGTTCCTTCAGAAAGTTTTACCCTTACCATCTAATCCTTAAATTCTGATCATTTCCCCTTTCCCTCGTCCCCTAGGTGATGTCACCTCATTTGTTCTATTTTCAGCAAGACTCTTAGTAGGTCAGATTACTTGGAATTTGTATTATATCTATCATGTATTTTTAGTAATTTTCTGTCACACACATCATAGCCACAAATGTACTATTTCCTTGTGCCAGATTGAATTAAAACCTTTCTATTAATTGATGCTTATAAAAATGTGAAAAAAACTAATTTCTATCATTACTGCTAAATCTACTATAACCGTGTACTGATGGTTCATGTCTATAATCCTAGAGGCCCGATCAGGAATAAAAGTTTGTGAAACTCTACCTCAAAAATAATTAGAGCTGTGGGAGTTACTGAAGCTGGAGGGCCCAAGAAAACTAAGCAGATGTAGCAAGCTTGAGGCCCTAATTCTAAACCCCAATACCACTCAAAACAAACCTCAAATTAAACAAAATAATGAAGAAATATTACAATGTATGCTTCATCTGTCAATATATTCAGATGTAAGTGCTGATGCATCAAATATAAACATCTATCGTTTAACAATTTAGAATAAAATCATTAATCCTTAAGTCAAAATTTAAAATGTGATGTGTTCTCTACATTTACATCAGTAAGAAGTATTAGGGAATGTCTATGATACTGTGGACATGCTTTCAGAAAAGAATCCTAGTGATCTGGTATGAGTTCCATGACTATAATTTGCTTTTTGCGGCCCCACACACCTTTCTATCCTCTTTGTTTTAGTTCTAACCTACTTGTTCCTATACATGCTTTCCCCTTTGCTCCTATTGTGCTGTGATGCAGGCAATGAGCATCTCTAGTCAGAGATCAGGTCCTATGCTACTTATACTTCCAGTTTCCCATGACAGGAAATGAACTCCTTCTCCCCGTAAGGAGCAAATGCCTGCTATATTCTTTTAATAATTCAATGATGATTAATACAATCACCAAATAATAAACCAATAACCATTTCATGGTAAACCAAATGAAGTAGGATAAATGGGCAAGTAAGTAACTCTCAAATTTAAGTTAATGATATTTTTAATATATTTGCTCTTTATGGAACACATGATCTATTACATTGCATTTCTATACATCTCTGGTAAAATATTACAACATGCACAGTAAAACTACCTTTATGCAATATCACTGAATTATTACTGGAACCACAAGTTAATATAAATAGCTTACAACCCTAACATCAGGTTTTTTTTCATTTTGCATCTTTCTCCTTTGCCTTAAAATTTGGCTCAGATTTATAATTCTGCATAAAGTATTATTAATCACTCATAAATTATCGTATAGAACTAGTGACATAATTTGTCTCTTTTCAACTCTAAACAAATAAAAGAACTGGTAACTGAGGGATCAGTCATACCTTCAGCTTTTACAATACCCTGCTCCAGACACGAAGAATGGAATTAGAAGTCTCCAGTCACTCTCTGAAATCTATAGTGTTCTTGGGTTCCTAGAAAAACAGTACCTCTCAGTCAGAGTTATCCATAATGAGATGATTGACCTCATGGATAGCAGAAGTCCTAGGACTTCATCAAGTCACCTTGCAAAACCAGAAATGTGGTATTGATGCACTTGATGAATTACAGAATATTTGCTTAATATAAAAGGAGTAAAAAAAGGCACTGAATATCAGTTATCAATAGAAAATTAATAATTCAAGAATTCTAATTATGAAAATGAATATTTTAATTTTGCTATCCACCCCCCAAAAAACAACCACACAGGTATAAATAGCAATTAAGTCACTAAATAACATGTCAAAGAAGTATGTAATTAACTGTACTATTATCTTTCTCATAACATTAGTTTTCATTTTGCCAAGATCTTAATTTCCAATGTGAATTTTTATAGAAGCATCATCACATGAATACAATTATGGTCCTAATATCAATCTGAAGAGTGGCTCAGTCATCATTTATCAGATGCTATTTGCTGAATCTGTGACATTATTCAGCTTGGAATTTCTGTTGACACATAAGATTTAAATTTCTAATTCATCATGCTTGAATGTATACTGAAATAATAGCTGTTACTTACATTTTTTAGCTTTTTTCAGTTTATGAATACAAAAGCAAATAGAATAGGGAAGTGGGGAAAACAAGATGAGGGGCGGGAATGGGGAGGGTAATGGGGACAAAAAACATGAGAAAGGGTAGCAATGTTTGTGTAGTAATGCACCTTCTATCTGGGGAAAGTAATGTAACCCTTCTATTAATTACAATAAAAATATATTTAAAAAAAGAGATGCTGTATAATCTGGCTAGTGCAAGATGGTGCCGAGACAATAGGGACGCTGCCTAGCTCTCTCTCATTAAAAGAGAGAATCAGGAGGTCCCATGAGCCAATTACCTTAAGAAATCCACAACAACAAACTCAAAAAGCAACGGAGAAGGATTCAAACCGGAAAAGAAATCCAGATAAAGCTCACATCCAACTTTCTCAAAGAATTCAGACCCCTGCTCCCTCCCCTCTCCGCAGGCTCCAAGTTGCAAAAAAGCCACAGCAGGGAAGCCCCAACTGACACAGAAACCAGCATAGAACCTGGCCAGCAAGCCACAGAAGCAGCTGAACCCAGACACGGAACCAGAACAGCAAGCAGCAGAACCCAGATGTGGAACACAGGCTGCAGCGGAGATCCGAGGGGAGTGAATGACTCCCCAACACCGTGGAGCACCCACAGCCAAAAGCAGAGGCTTGAGTAACGCAGCGGGTAGCACAGTGGGTCCCCAAACCCATCGGGAAAGCAGAGCCGGTGCCAAGCAATAGAACTTACCTCAGACCCCTCCACCCTGCCTGAGAAAGACTGGCAGGAGCAGGAGGGCAAGGAATTTAGAATCCTGTCCCTTTCCTCAACAGCCCCCTCCCTTAGGCCATTGACTGGAGACTGACAGGCAGGCTACGCTAAGACCCAGCACCCCACCAAGGGAGGCAGAGGTGTCCCAGCTCCCACCTGCCCAACAGGTTCCTCTTCCACTGGGTCTGGAGAGTGGAGGGCGCTGAGATCCTGCCTTACAACAGAGGGTGGGTTGTGCGGGGAAAATAGGAGCCAGCATCTGTCCCCCTCAAATCTTGAGCTGGGCATCTTCTAGCTGGGAATCCTAAGCAAGACAGCACTTACGGTCCCCAACAGGTCACAGACTCTCTGACAAAGCAGTGGAAACACAGCAGGGAACTGAAGGGCAGAGCAGTAGCCAAGCTTGCCTTATGAGAATCAGAAAGGCCAGGCTCCGCCCTTGCAGCCCATGTCCTTGGCTAGGCCCCACTCCTGGGAACAGAGAGGACACCTACTGGTCCTGCTGAGAGCCCCTGGAAACTCCCAAACCCCAGAACCTTGGTTGGGGGCCCGCCCCTGGAAGCAGCGCAGGAAAACCAACCATCCACCCAGCTCACTGAGACTGAAGCGCGCAGATCCAACCCACGGCCCACTGTGAGGCCACTGGTTGGGCTGAGAACTAGTCATGCAGCAGCACACAACCTCTGGGAACAGGCCAAACACCCGCAAAAACTGCAAACTCTGACCCAGTCAGCAGAGGAATCAATTTGTCCAAGAACCACAGGTTTACAGAGATTCCCAGAACCACCAGTCCCAATCCAAGTGGGACCACCTAATGACCACAGAATGAACTTCAACAACAGTTCTCAATGCCTAGGAGAGCACAAAGACGAATTACAACATACATAAATAATCAAAATCCCACACAAAGCCCAAAAGGAAACAAGAGCGAAGGGACAAAAGAGATGTCACCATCCCAAGAAATGATACCTGAAGAAACACGAAATATGACTCAAATCAAGGAGATGATTTTGGAAATGACTAACAAAATTAAGGCTGAATTCCAAAAACATAAGCAAAAAATTTCCAAGGAACTCTTCAAATTCAAAAGAGAAGTGGAAGAAAAGTTCAATACCCTCTCAGCAGACATGATCAGCTCAGTGTCCACACTATAATAGGGATTGAGGAGGGGGCCTAATTCCAGGACAAAGGTATGCAACCTTATTCACCAAAATCATAACAGAGAACTTCCCCAATTTCAAATGGGAAAATACTCACAGTATTGAAGGTTTCAGGACTCCAAACAGGGAAGATCCTAGAAGGAACTCATCTAGACATATCATAGTAAAGACACTAGATCTGAATACTAAGGAATTGATCTTAAATGCTGCAAAAACAAAGAAGAAGCTATACTACAATGGGAAGAAAATTCGAATTACAGCAGATCTCTCCATGCAAACGCTAAATGCAAGGAAAGCTTGGGAAAACATCATTGATGTCCTGAAGACCACCAACTGCCAACCCAGACTGATATATCCAGCAAAACTAGCAATTACATTTGAGGGAGAAACAAGAATATTTCACTCCAAAGAGAAGCTTTATGAATACATGCACACTAAACCAGCGTTAAAAAAATACTAATTAATCGAGAATGAATTGTAGAACATCAAGAACCCCCATCAAGAAGCAAACATCTATAATTCACTAAACACAAAAGGGGAAAAAAGAGAAAGAAAGAAACTTAGAAGTAAAAATAAATAACGGCAATGGACACTGACCACTTCTCCATTGCCGGGGCCAACCGGCAGCAAACCAGGGTTCGCAGATTGGGGTTCCTGAAATAGGGGACAAGGACTAGGAAGAAAAAGAAGAGAGACAGACACACCGGGTCTGGGATGTCCGCAGTCCAGGCAAAGACTGCCGAGACTGCCGCGTTTATTTTCCACTCCCCCTTCTCCCCTCCTCCAGACCCCGGGAACCTCCAGGTGTTACATTCATATGGTAATTCTCAGGTCATTTACATAGAATAGGGCCAGAAAGCAATAAGACAATAAAGCCATGGTCTGATGCAAGTCAAGGTACAGTTTGATTCCACTCTGGCTCCCAACACTCCATAATCTCCCTAAATGTGAATGGGCTGAACAATCCAATCAAAAGACACAGAGCAACAGACTGGATTAAGAAACACCATCCATCCATATGTTGCCTCCAAGAGACCCACCTCACTGACAAAGACAGAAACAGTAAAATCAGATCTTTGTCTTTATGTACTGATTTTACTGAGAAGTTAATTTTGTCAGAGATTAAGATTGCTACTCCTGCTTTTTTCATGGTGCATTGGAGTGGAAAATTTGTTTCCATCCTTTCACTTGGAACTTGTTTCTGTCTTTGGCAGTGAGGTGGGCCCCCAAAAGAATAAAATACTTAGGAATATTCTTACCCAAAGATGTAAAGGAATTACTGAATGAAAACTATAAAAGCCTAATGAAAGAAATTAAAGAGGACACTAGGAAATGGAAAGACAAACACAGTCTATTCAATTATTGGTGCTGGCAAAACTGGGCAGCCACATGACCCTAGACCATGCACAAGCATTAACTCAAAGTGGATCAATGACCTCAACGTCAGACTGGAAACTGTGAAACTGCTACATGATAAAATAAGAGAGACACTGGAACTCATAGGCACAGGCAAAAGATTCCTGAACAGAATCCCAGGGTCACAACAGATTGGAGAGAGACTTGATAAATGGGACTACCTAAAAATAAAAAGTTTCTGCACAGATAAAAACATAGTTGCAAAAGTAGAGAGACAGCCAACCAACTAGGAAAAGATATTCACCAACAATACATCTGACAAATGCTTAATATCCAGTATCTACAGAGAACTTTAGAAACTAATTCCCCCAAAACCCAATAAACCATTCACTAAATGGGCAAGGGAACTAAAGAAGACTTATCAGAAGAAGAGATTAAAATGGCAGCAAAGCATATGAGAAAATGTTCATCATCCATGGTCATAAAGGAAATGCAAATAAAAACAACCCTAAGATACTACCTTACCCCAACAAGAATGGCCAAGACAATGGTCAGACAATGACAGTTGCTGGCAGGATTGTGGAGAAAAAAGAACCCTATTATACTGCTGGTGGGAATGTAGACTAGTTCAGCCACTCTGGAAAGCAGTGTGGAGGTTTCTTAAAGAACTGAAAGTAGACCTTCCCTATGATCCCGCCATACCACTTCTGGGCATCTATCCTGAACATCATGACCCAAGATATTATAAGGACACCTGCTCAGCTATGTTCATCTCTGCACTATTCACAATAGCCAGGCGATGGAAACAATCCAGATGCCCCACTGCAGATGAATGGATACAGAAAATGTGGTATATATACACAATGGAATTCTACATTGCCAACAGGCAAGATAAAATAATGGCATTCGCAGGGAAGTGGATGAATCTAGAGTAAATCATATTGAGTGAGACAAGTCAAGACCTAAGGAACAAAAGGTGCATGGTATCCTTAATATGTGGCTATTAAATCCAAAGAGTACAAGAGCGAGGACTCAATAACTGCATACCCAAAGCTATGGACATGGTAATGGAAATACAAACATAACTATATAGACATAAAAACCAATGACTCTATAGACAAAATGTTTTATTTCATAAATTAATATGTTTCTATGACATACAAACTCTTAGCCTAATTTTGATTAAGTTCTAAATACTAAGTCCCAGTGATTGTAAATAGAAATTCCCTCCTTGAATACTTGTTTGTTAAACTTGTCATCTAAAATATGATGTAAAAATCAGCATTAATAAATTCTCTAATAAAAAAAGAGATGCTATGTGGAAAATGAACTTTGCATATTGGGGGAAGGAAACAGGGAAGAGAGGGAAAAACTGAGAAAAGGAGACATGGTCCAAAAAGAAATGTACTCATTACCTGAATCTCCTAAGTGGAACTCCTGTGAATATCACTTCTTTCATATATTTTTATTGTAATTAATAGAAGGGGTACATTATATTTTCCAGATAGGTGGTGCATTAATTCACATACATAGATACCCTTTCTCATGTCTTGGTCCCCATTTCCCTCTTCCCACCCCCACCCCTCTTCTTGTTTTTCCCCCTTCCCTATCCAATTTCAAATAACCAAATACACATATATCCAATATATCAGACAACAAAGTGAGATACTGTAACAATATGAGATAACCAAGGGACAGCAAAAGAGATGAGAGATAACAGTACATTAAGGACAACAATCACTCATTATATGGCTTTTGTTTCTATATCCTAGAGGTCCTTCCAAACTCCTGGCCCTGTGTATATCACTTTTATAAAACAATAAATTATTAAAGATATTTTTCAAAAAAATAAATAAATTCAAAAGCAAAGTGGTAGTTTAATACTTGTTAAACATTTTCTTAAGCGAGTACCACTACTGTCTGATATCCCAATACAGGCAAGAGTTATTGGAGATGCCTTATTAAAACATTTACGTTACTTCCAGAGACTAATAAGTGACTTTTCATATTCCTTTTGCCCATTTTGAAATGTTTTATAAAGTAATTTTTCAGTATTTATATAAATATTTTACCAGGTTTCTTTATGCTTGATTTTCAAATTTTTGCTTATATTATATATGTAAACTTTATTAAATATTTGCATCACAATTATGATCTGTTAGATATGTCTATATCTTTTTTGTTTTTGCTTTTGCTGGTCCTGGGGTTTGAACACAGGGCCTGGGTACTGTCCTTCAGCTCTTCAGCTCAAAGCTAACACTCTACCACTTGAGCCATACCACCACTTTCAATTTCCTGGTGGGTTATTTGGAGATAAGAGTCTCATGGACTTTCGTGCTTAGGCTGGCTTTGAACCATCATCTTCAGATCTCAGCCTCCTGAATAACTAGAACTATAGGCATGATTTTTGAAGCAAAAACAACTCATTGTTAATATTAGATTATTTTAAGTCATTGAATAATTCTTTACCATTCCTAATTCCTGGTATTGATCTACAATTAGAAACTCTCTTTATTAGATATCTATCTATCTATATATCTTCCCTTTCTTACTAGTATTTTAAGCTGTGTTTTATTAATACATTATATTGAAAAACCTAAAGAAAACCACCACATGAATATTAAAAGCAAGGAAATTACTTTCTCCTTTATATCTTAGTTTTCTTACTATGTTCACGTATCTGTCATGGTGATTCCCATCAGTACTCAAAGGAACTGAATTATTTCACTTCATCTACTTCTAAACAAGTTTGTTTGACTGCAACTTAGAAAGTCTAGAGATTTGTCAGTAGGAACCAGTGCCACTAAGTAAAATTGGTTAAAATACATCATTAAAATAGTGGATTGATATTTTAAAATAATTTGTTTATAGAGTCTCACCTAAATCCCAACATTATTTGGGTTCTTAAGTCTGTATTTTTTGCTCTTCAGACTTTCGAACCAGTCATTTTCATGAAAGCAAATATGTAGAGTAAAATAAGTGTGAATACGAGCATATTAATTCTCTAAAAACTTTTCATAAATTCATCTAGCTTTCATGTGTATATCTGAGTCATAGATATTAAAAGCAACTGTCCCTGAACAATTATTCTTTCAAAAATGATATGGAAAATGACCCCAACTAAATAGAGCTTGCTGTTCTTTGCCTGTCTGTTTATGATCACCGTCCTGCTGATATGATTTTATATCTTCCCATTTATACTCTCAGAGTGAACCATTATTGCATTGATAAATAGTAAGAGACACAGACCAGCACTTCTTAATTAAATCTTCAGTGTTTAATATTTCAAGTGTGTGTGTTTCTTGTATTTAAAATCCACTAACATTTCCAGCAGCAACTGTTATTAAACACTGTGTGATAGTTTTAAATTATTCAAATGAGAAGTATCGAAGGTGTACCATGTGTACTGATTTTGATAAAATACTTTTTTTCACATTTTTTATTGTAATGTATAGAGGGGCTACAGTTATATCGCCAGGTAGTAGGTGCATTACTTCTCACACATTAATACCCCTTCTCATGTTTTTGTCCCCATTTCCCTCCCCCCCTTCCAATCATCCTTTTCCCCTCCCTCCCATTTCCTATTCAAATAAACAAACATATATACAATATGCCAGGTAACAAAGTCAGATATAGTAACAATATGAGATTAACCAAAGGGCAATCAAAGAGACAAGAAATAACATAGTACATTAAGGACAACAAACAAGATAAAGCTCTTGTTTCCATATCCTGTAGATTCTTTAGGAGGCATCATTTTTTTTTTGCTTTTTTCATATAATATTTCTTGTAATTAATAGAAGGGTTACATTGTTACAGCATTTTACCTTGTTATCTTATATATTGTATATATGTTTATCTGGTTATTTGAAATAGGATAGGGAGCGGGGACAAGATGAGGGCCAGGGGGGGGAAGGGAAATGGGGACTAAAACATGAGAAAGGGCATCAATGTTTGTGAAGTAAAGCACCTTCTATCTGGTGAATATAATGTAATCCTTTTATTGATCTTGATAAAATACTTATCATTCTATTTTTTGTGTTATATACTATGAACAGTCAATCTTAGCGTGAGAGCAATGAACAAAACAGTGAATAAACTTGTGTGTAGCTTTGTGTGCTGGAAGACTAGAAATAGGTTTTAAATACAGAACACAATAAAGTACCATTTGCAGTGACATAATGGCAATTGAGGATGCTTAGTAAAGTATTTAGGCAATGTAATTTAAAATATACAAAATTAAGCACACATGCAGAAAAGAAAGAAAGAAAGAAAAAAAGAAAGAAAGAAAAAAAGAAAGAAAGAAAAAAAGAAAAGAAAAGAGCCAAGTGCATGAGATTCATGCCTGTAATTCTAGCTAGTCAAGAGGCTGAATATGCAGGATCTTGGTTTGAAACCAGCCTAGGCAGAAAAGTCATTGTGAGACTCTTATTTCCAACTAACTACTAAAATTTCAGAAGTGGTGTTGTGGCTCAAGTGGAAGAGCATTGGCCTTGAGCACAAAGAGTCTCAGGGACAGTGTCCAGGCCCTGAGTTTAAACCCTAGGACTGGCCAAAGAAATGGAAATGTTGATATGAATGTAAACTAGTGCAGCCATTTTGAAAGATTGTTTGGTAATTCCTCAAAAATGCTAAGCACCAAATAACAAACCTTACAATCAAGTACCCTTGGCTTAGGAATGTTCCCAGAACATTCCAAGTCAGAGTAGGCAAATAAACTTTCATATCCATGCACATTGCTGCACCATTCACCCTAGCCATGGTACTTACAGAATAGAAAGAATATCTTGCCTCGCCGGGAGCGGTGCCTCCTGCAACCTAGAAAATGGGAAATGGGGCTTGGGCTCAAGGGTAGTGCGGTAGTCTGGAGCTGAAGAGCTCAGGGACAGCGCCCAGGTGGAGTTTAAGCCCCATGACGCCCTCCCCGCCAAAAAAAATGTCATGTCATTTGCAAGGAAATAAATGGACCCCAAAGTATGTTAAATTAAGCAAACCTGATTCAGAGAGACAAACTGCATGTCTTCTGAAACATGTGGAAGCTATATGTTAAATATGAGCATATATGATAGCATGCATAAGAGTTTATGCATATATACCAAACATGCTGACTAACGGCTGGCATATATGTAGGGGAGGGATTCAAAGGTGTAACTATGCAATTAATGAACTGCTTAGAAAAATGCCAAGAAGCAGCAATATAATTTGTAGTAAGTGAGGACAATAAAGGGAGAACATGAAAGGAAGGAGGGAGAATAAGCAAATGCAATCATATTTGTTGTATATATACATATAAATATATATAAACTATATGTATGCATATACATATACATTGAATTAAGTAACTTCAGACCAGAGATGGGACAGGAAATATGGAGTAGAACATGGAAGGGATGGCATAACTCAAGATTCAATGTACACTTAACCTACTATACAAAAATTATAACCCCTTTGTACAACAAAATAATAATAATAAAGTAAAATAAAGAAAAATATTACAAACTGGACAAAAATTTGAGATGTAGTCCTAACACAGGCATGACCATACATATCCAGTATGCCAAAATAAAATGTCAATAGGCTAGCAAATCTGGAAAGCTAAGTAACCTAACAGATTCTTTCACAGAAAAATATCAATGATGCACCAGTTATTGAGAGCTCATACTGTAACCCTAGTTACGAAGGAGGCAGAGATCTGAGGGTTGACATTCTTTACATGAATATCAAATAACCTTACTGGTACACTCATGCAAATGTGAAAGCAGATAAGTGTTCTTCACTGCACCCTATAATTTCCCCATGCATGCTCTAATTATGGGATTCAAGAAGAGCATATAATGTAATATACTGAAAAATTATGAGTCCGAAAGCTAAATTTAACGTACCAGGTAACAAGAATAAGTAAAATTTTGAGGAGAACATTGGAATCTTCAGGTTGCTTTTGCTCTGCATGCTTTTTCACTATCTATGATTATTTTATATAATCATCAAGAAATTATCAAAAATATTTTATTATAAGCATATTTGTATGTTTCAATAATATATGTGTGTGAATTATGCACAGGTGTGAAGGAAATGATACTTTTTTGGAAAATTCTTTGAAATAAATTATCACAGAAAATATATCAGTCTTTTTTTTTTCCAGTCCTGGGCCTTCAACTCAGGGCCTGAGCACTGTCCTTGGTCTTTCCAATGCTAGAGCTCTACCACTGGAGCCACAGACCATTTCCGGCTTTTTTCTATGTATATGGTACTGAGGAATTGAATCTGGGTCTTCATACATGCTAGGCAAGCACTCTGCCACTAGGCAAAACTCCCAGCCCCTCAATCTTTGAAAAAAAAAAAATCTAGGTCTATGGTTTGAACTCAGGGCCTGGGTGTATTCCATGAGATTTTTATCACTCAACTCGAGCCACAGCTCCACTTCCAGCTTTGTGGTGATGAATTGCTAATAAAAGTCTCACAGACTTTTCTGCCCAGGAAGGCAAACATGATTCTCAGATATCAGCCTCTTGAGTGACTAGATGTGAGCCACTGAGTTTCACTTGTGGTAATAATTTATCTATATTAATTTAAAGAGTGCCAAATAAGTTATCGAGTTGTATCCTTATATTTATTGAAGAGACAGGAACTCATTCCATTCCTACTTTAGAGAAAAAAGATAATAGAACAATTTAAGTATTCTCACCTAGTAAATATAGAGCCATAAATTTTATTCTTTTAGTTTCTTTTCAGCACAAATGTAACCTTCCATATCATGCTGAACATGCAATATTCACTACTAGAAATCTTGTGAAATTGGGATAGTGATCAAATTTGTGTGTGCTTAAGAAAGATGATTACAAAAAAGGTATAACTCTAGTCTTAGAAAACTTTCTGACTTTTATTTTATCATAATCTCATTTCCATAAGATATGTTTATGTAGTAACAATTACTATTTTCTCCAAAAACTATACTTTCACTGGATGAGGAGATTGTGTTGGATTATATTTATTGCACTGTGTACTTCCTGTGTCTTGTCCTCTAGTAAATAAGTATTATTTATGAGGCAAAGTAGTGCAAATAGAAATTTTTTGTGAATATGAGTTAGTTTAGCCTGTTTGACATATTATCTCAGATGGCTGCACACAGGAAGGCAGCAAACTGTGGAGCTTTGCTATTTTTCAGTAACTACTACTAGTTGTTGTTAGTACAAATAACAAAGTTATCTCAGGTAAATGTACCCTGGCCACTGAGGATTCTGCTCAATGTACGAAAAATCGCTGAGCAGCTATAAGGGTCTATATTCTATCCCCAACATTGAAATAAACAAATAATTAGATAAATGATAATTATTGCTACTGAAAATTCAGGCCAGTTGTACAGTAAATATTGATTTACAAGATGATGAGTTGAATGTGTTTAATACATAGAAATTTACAGGTTTTCTGTTTGAAAATGACTCTCATCTCTCCGATAAGATGGTTCCAAAGTTGCTTTTTGGACTATGATAATAGCTTGAGCCTTTATGAAATCAGAAAGGTGTGATTCATATTTAGAATAATCCTATTGCTATTTTGCAGGCAGAGAAATAAAATTTGCAAGCACTTTATAAGTCTTGTAATTTTCCAAGTTCTTATAAATATTCTATTAATTATTGTGAACTAGCACCATGCCCCATGACTTCATGAATAAAACATGCTTCATGGCACCTTAAAAGGATTAATTGTGGTGGCATTGCAGTTAACTTCTTCAAAATTAGAAGGATAACACTCATCAAACTACAGTAAAAATGCTCAGCTCAGCATGTGTATATTAATAAACTAAAGACAACACTAATCATTTCTGGGGAAATATTCGTCTATAAATTTCATCCCAAACTATGTACTATTCCTATTAACATATCTGCCAATTTAATTACATTTTAAGTATTTGTAATATTCTACTTTATCAGCATAAAATAGGATTTATAACTCTGGAACAACCCTAACAATTTCTTTTTTTTCCCTTAGGAATGTTTTATTTGCTATTTTTATGTACATTTGCCTACCATTAAAAGCCCTACAGGACTTTTTGCTTAATTCTTGTTACCCAAACAAAGTTATCTTTATTACAACATAGATTTTTTTTCATATATTTTTTATTGTAATTAATAGAAGGGTTACATGATATTTGCCAGATAGATGGTGCATTAATTCCCATACATTGATACCATTTCATATGTCTTGGGCCCCATTTCCCCCACCCCCACCCCTCATCTTGTTTTCCCCCGTTCCCTATCCAATTTCAAATAACCAAATACAAATATATCCGATATATCAGGTAACAAAGTGAGATACTGTAACAATATGAGATAACCAAGGGACAGCAAAAGAGATGAGAGATAACATAGTACCTTAAGAACAACAATCATTCATTATATGGCTTATGTTTCTATATCCTAGAGATCTTTTCATTTAGCATCCTACTATATGGCCTTTTGTATCAAGGTTTTGCTCTATTGAAAATCCCTGCTAGGAGAGTTCAAGGTTTCTACTGATTATGACAAATGAGGGAAACCATTGAGCCTAAGTTCCTTTGAGTCTGGCTTACTTCACTTAATATGATCTCTTCTAAGTCTTTCCATTTCCTAACAAATGAGGCAATGTCATTCTTTCTGACAGCAGCATAGAATTCCATTGTGTACAAATACCACATCTTGTTGATCCACTCATCAACTGAGGGACATCTAGGTTCAATTTCTAAGACAGTTATAAAACTAGAAATTAAACTGTGTCCAGTTACACTTTGGTCTACTTATTATAAGTGATAAAATGTAAATTTCATAAAAAATACCTTTTCATAGTTTTGTTTTCCTTGTTGCTGTTTTAACTTTTGCTTTCATTTTTAAAACTGTATTTTATAATGTTGTAAAAATGATGCTCAGAGAGTTTTTTGTTTCTTCACTTATATGTCTTTGGGAATGTAAGAAATGGAGAGGACCCAGAAATGGAAGGGCGAAGTTTGAACAAATTCAGCTGTAGTAATCTTTTGACACTCTTTTGAAATGAACTATGCAAACTGAAGTTAGAAACAGAGTTGGAGGGAAGGTGTGACATTGTCCAAAATCTAGTGGTCTAGTGGTAGAGTGCTTGCCTAGCATGTACGAAGACCCAGGTTCAATTCCTCAGTACTACATACATAGAAAAAAGCCGGAAGTGGTGCTGAGGCTCAAGTGGTAGAGCTCTAGCCTTGAGAAAGTCCAAAGACATTCAGTGCTCAGGCCCTGAGTTCAAGTTCAGGACTGGCAAAAAAAGAAGTATATTCTTTTGAAAGATTTAAAATGTGGAAATTTGTTATATGAAAAATGCCTGCCTGCCTGCCTACCTGCCTCCCTTCATCCCTTCCTCCCACCTTCCCTCCCTCCTTTCAGACTCTCTGTCTCTCTCCCCCTCCCTCCCTCCCTCCCTCCCTCCCTTCCTTCCTTCCTTCCTTCCTTCCTTCTTTCTTTTCTTTCTTTTTTTTTGTCAGTCTTGGGGCTTGAACTCTGGGCCTGGGTGCAGTCCTTGAGCTCTTCAGCTCAAGTCTAACACTGTACCACTTTGAGCCACAGCACCCACTTCTGGTTTCCAGTGGTTAAATGTATAAAAGTCTCCAAACTTTCTTGCCTGGGCTCTTGGAACCAACTACCCTCAGATCTCAGCCTCCTGAGATTACAGGTTTGAGCCACTGATGTCCAGCTCAAAACGCCTTTCTTGAGTTAAGATGCCATATGTATTGTGAATATCAGTTTGGGTATTATATTTATGTCCCCATAAACTTTACCAAGATTATGAATTGATCATTGGTATTTGTGTCCATCTTCACCTTTGTTTACTGGTGAATTAGGGAACATCTCCAAGGATGTTCCAGAAAGTGTTTTTAAAACATTACACGGTTTGAAAATGACTGAGTTTTTAGCCTGGCACGGTGACTGTCTCATGCCTGTAATCTTAGGTACTCATGAGGCTGAGATTTGCTCAGTTCAAAGTCAGCCCCTGCACTACAAAGCTGAGAGACTCTTAGCTCTCCAATTAATATCTAGAAAACAGGAAGTGGGGCTGTGGCTCAAAGGTAGGGCCATAGCCTTGAGCTGAAGAGCTCAGGGACAGCACCCAGGCCAGAGTTCAAGCCCCATGACCCCTCAAAAAATGAATGAGTTTTCAAATATACTTGATAATACTGGTAGAAACATATATTATTATGGCTTTTTAAAAACATTCTGATATATATATATATATAGTTTTTATTTAAGTAGAAATATGCTCATTATTTAAGAAGAATTTTACATACTGAAAATAGATGGAAATGCAAAATATTCAAGTTTTTATACAATTTCTGACTTAACTTTAAAATCGTATATAATATATGCATATATTTATGTGTGTATGTAATTTACAAAAAAACAGTTTGTATGCTTCAGATAACTATAAAATGTTTCTTTTCACTGCACTATTTAAATTCCTGGAGAAGCATACCTTGGGAAAAATATGTAAGCATTTGTGTTGAAGAAGGTATGGTGTTCAAAAATTGTGCACCTTTATTTTAGTAAAAATTATTTCTTAGCTTAAGTTTCCAATTCATCAGAATCCCACTTAATATTTACATTCCTATTTATTTCTTTTAATTTGTTTATAATGGATTAATATATAATCACATGCTTTCATCTATTGTTCTAATCCCTACTGAATCCACTGAACTGGCAATAAACTCATCCATTATGTATTCTTCACAGGAATAATTTACTATTACTATTTTATGTTTTGATTATGCCTGATATTGTGGAGAAATTTTTAAAGAAACTGATTCTTTCAAATACTTCAATATTAAGTATGGATTAGTTAACTATTGCTGGGTAACAAATCATCCTAATAATCAATAAATTTCAATAATGTCTAATAATGTCTCACTCAGTGGCAAGTCAAAATTCATATCTTCTAATATCTACTTAGTTATCATAGAAGCTTGCAGCTATGTGATCCAGAATCACAACAAATCAATGAAAGACTGGATAAACAGGATTGCATCAAACTGAAGTTGCTTATAAGTACTGCACAAACAAATTGTGCAACTGGACTTTCCAAACTGTATAGATTCTACATAGCAAAGGAAACAGATAAATAGCCCACAGAGTGGGAGAAAATCTTTACTATGTATCAGAGAAAGACCTCATATCTAAAATACACTCAGAGCTGAACACAAATTAAACCAACAAATCCTCAAAAAATAACAATCCAACTGAGAAATGTGCTAGAACCTTAAAGAGAGACTTCTCCAAAGAAGAAATAAAATGGCCAATAGACACATGAAGACCTGGCCATATAATGAATGCAAATCAAAATAAAATTGAGATTTTACCTCACCCCAGTTAGAATGGCCATTATCAAGAAAACTAACAATAACAGATGCAAGCAGAGATGTGGACAAAAGGGAACACTACTACAATGTTGCTGAGAATGCGAACTGTTTTAGCCACTCTGGAAAACAGTATGGAGGTTCCTCAAAAAACTAAACGCAGCCTAAACATGCCTTACGTCCCAGTAATCCCTCTCCTGGGCATTTATCCAATTGACCACACACTAGGCCACACTAAAGCCACAAGCAGGACCATGTTTGTCACAGCATTGTTTACCATAGCTAACATTTGGAATCAACTCAGATTGCCATCAGTGGACATATAGATCAAAAAAATGTACTATATTTGCACTTAAATTTCTAAGAGCATGTTTCTGTTTCAAAGCCTTACTTTCCTCTGTTGGGTCATAAGCTCCAAACCACAGCCCTGGTCCTTAGCTAGTAGCCTCCTGAGAAGCTTTGCTTACAGACGTAAGTACCAGTTTGGGCATACATTACATTCTCCACATGTAACTTACTCACACAGATATATGTATCTATGAAAATATTTTAGAAATATAATAACATAATGTTTCAAATCCAAGTTGTCTTTCTTTCAATGAGTAGACTACAGGTATATGTAGAATTTGTAAAAAAAAAACAGTGTTTATAAAAACATGTAAGTTTAATAAACCTCAAATGTTGTAGTGATATTACTTACAATTTTCATTGCAAATTAGTATATGATTAAGAAAAAATTCTCAATAATTTTCAGTAGTTCTTTTTCTAATTTGTAAAGATTCTAAGGCTAAATCAGGCACTGTGTATATGTAATGTGGATGCATTAAATGCAGCTAACTCTGCAAGTTATGAAACCAATGGAATTAAATGAAGATCCTTGTGAAATTTTTATATACTAAGATGCTATTCTCAATGTCATAATTTATGTTAACTGGAAAAATATACACACAATTCATAGCGTTTTGAGTGATTATACACCATAATCATGTCATAAACAAGCATTAATTATTTATTTCTAAAACTATACAATTATGATGGCCTAAATAATCAATTGTTTTATATTTAAATATTAAAGAAAGCCATTATGTTATAATGAAGTTTTCCCGATCAAGCTTCAGGAAAACAAATGACCATTTTTTTTAGAGTAAGCTTACATGAATAAGAGTTATTCATTTCTCTGAAAAATATGCAATTCTGCTGAACAGATTTGACATTAAATCACCTATACATCACAAACAAAACCGATTCCTCACTTCATAATATATTCAACTACTCATGATTTATAGAATTTGAAGCTAATCACAATTCTTCACTCCTTTTGCAAATATGCTGTATAAATTACAAAGTATATTTGATGCAGCATGTTGCTTCTTGTTCATTTGTAGTCACAACCTATTTCTATATGCATGAAGCAAAGAATGCTCTTGTCATTATGCTGTTATCCAATGAAATTTATCCCTTCCTCCCTCTCTTCCTCCCTCCCTTCCTCCTTCTCTCCTTCCTTCCTTCCTGCCTGCCTGCCTGCCTGCCTTCCTCCTTCTCTCCCTCACTCCCTCTCTCCCTTCCTCTTTCCCTGGCCTTTCCTCCCTCCCTCCATTTATTCCATTCCTCCCTCCATTCAATTTTAATGAAAACACCTTCCTGTTCAGGGCTTATCCTGGGAAATACATCTAAATACATTTCAACCAGACATGCTTTCTATCAATTTTCTAGTACTATTATTTTTAAATATTCTAATAGTGTCCAACTGTGGAAAAGCTTTGAGTGTAGTTCTTTCTTTTATGGTAATTAGGGACTTGAGTGGAAGAGAAAAAGTTACTTAATAGCTCATTGACTTATTAGTCACTTTATTAAGAAGTCTATATTAGTTTCTAAACCTTTTTCATCTAATTCTCTTGTCTTTTAATTCTCTTGTCTTAACTTTATAATATAGAGCTTCTTTACATTGCCAACTTTATGATTAGTGAATGAAATAAAACACAGGTTATGATAAGCGACAATCTTCTTGTGCACAAGGCTGTTCAAAACTGTCACTTTCACATATAACTCAATAAACACACTGAAAAAAGCATGAGTGGATACCACCTTTATTGTCTTCTAATCCAAATATATTTACCAAATCTCCCACCTCATTTTCATAAGAGAAAAAATCTATCATGACATGTTTTTACTAGGAATTTAGTGCTTCACAGAAATTGGTTCAAATTTTCGAGATCCTCAGATCTTAGCCTCCTGAGTAGCTATGATTACAGGCATGAGCCACTGGCACCCAGATTTAAATTATTTAGTGTTATCACTCAGGGCCTGGGGACTGTTCTTGGACACTTTTTGCTTAAAGCTAGTGCCACTTCTGGCTTTTTCTGTATATGTGGTACAGAGGAATCAAACCCAGAGCTTTGCTCATGCTAGGCAAACACTCTACCACTAGGCCACACTCCTATTCTGGTGTTATAATTTTTGAATGAAGACAGTTTTAATTCTCTTTCTAATCTAGATGGTGACTTTGTTTACTTGTCTTTTTACACTGGCTAGAAGTGATAAATGTCCATCCTGTTTGTATTCAAGCTTTCAACCTTCAGTGTTTGGTGGGTATTTTAATCAGGAGCTGGATTTTTGTCATGTGTTTTTTCTGTGTCTATTGAAGTCATCATACATCTCTTTTTAGGAGACTAATATGGGGAATTCCACTGATCAACTTGAGTATTAAACAAATTAGAAGTGTTGAGATAAACCCCAATTGTTTTTGATACATTCCTATTATAACTTTTAAATTCCATTTGCAAATTGTTATTGATCATATTCTCCACCTTCATAGGAAATATTAGGTTGTAGTTTGGGTTATTATTCTGTTTAAATTTAAATTTTATTGTAAAGCTGATGTACACAGGGGCTATAGTTACATAAGTGAGGTAATAAAGTCATTTCTTTTTGAAAAAAAAAAGAAGTTGGTTCAAATTTGCTCTGGTTCCTTATCACTCATTTGCATTACTGAAAAAATAGAGGATGTATTCCATTCCACGGTCAATGCACAAATAGAATAACAGGCTTTTCACAACAGTCTGTGTAATCCGTTGCAGAATTTGACCAGGACTTTCATCGTAGATTAGATTAAGATTAAATTGTATTATACAGATATTATATTATGTGTGTTGCTTACTTCAGAAGCAAGATTTTATCCCCTCTATTTGCTACTATTGTGTAAATACTAATTGCTTGATATTTTTTCTCCCTGGTGATTTAAGAAAGAAAGAATTTGTTGCAGTGTATGTGTGTTTGACTTGGTTTTTACCTGAGTTAAGGCCTCATCTCAGGACACAAAAGTTTACTTGGCACTACCAAGTGATTTAGTCTGAAGATATCCATAATTATTACATGTTATTCAGTTGGTTTTGGCTTTGGGCAAATGAATATAAAATAGGAAATAAAGCAATCAGTGCCCCATCATTTCTCCATCCCCTGATGAGGCAAATATTCTCTTTTTGATCTTCAGGGCTGAAGTAGTCTTTCTGAACAGCCATTCCTGCAACAGTTAGTAGGAATGAGAACCTATGTTATGTCTTCTTGTAATGCTATATTTTACTCCAAAGGTAATGAAACCAGGTGGAGATCCTACCAGTTTTTATTCTGTGGTTTGAAAAGCTAACATGAGCTTTTTTAAAAAAAATCTGTTCCACTGTAATGATTGTTAGATTTACCTGGAACAGGATTCTATGTATGCAATGGCTTTCAAAAGTCTCCAGTTTGCTGAGCCAGAAAACCATGGAGTCACTGGGAAGCATTTCAACATTAGAGCAATCATCTAATAGTCTAGAAAGTTTTCAGCCATTCTTACTTTCCAGTTCTCTGTGACTCAAGTGAATAGCTTCAGAGATCCTTAAGACACTTAGAACACCGTTCTTAGTAAAACTAAGAACTATGTTGCAAGATTCCTTTAGTGTTTTCTTTTCCTAGGTATCACTGCAGAAAGCAAAAGAAGAAAGAGTTTAAACATCCCACTAATTTCACTTCAATGAGGAACCTGCCCAACTTTACTAAACTTTTCCTTTTGGATACATACAGTAATATGTTAGCTTTCTCTGACATTTCTGGGGATTAGAAACCACTCTATTCTCTTTGTACCTGATGGAGTATTGCTATGTGATATGGTAGATAAAGTTTTCTTATTAAAATCACAGACCCCAGTTCTACCCAGAACTCAACACCATAATTTCCATGCCTCAAATGGTATTTACAGATCTTTCAGTTTGTGCTCATCATCCTCCTACTGACATGAGCCACCAAATTTAAATGGAATGGGGGTATAACAGTGTCTAACTCTTCCCTGGGTATATTATAAGAAAAATAGACGTGTAATAATTTTCTTATGTACATGAAAATAAAGTAGAAGTCAAAATCTGACTGGAATTCTGAATTAGAATCTTACTATTCTCATAGTTTTTTTTTTATTTTTTGCCAATCCTTCACCTTGAACTCAGGCCTGAGCACTGCCCTTGGACTTTCTCAAGGCTAGAGCTGTACAACAGCACCATTTCTAGCTTTATTATATATATATATATATATATATATATATATATATATATATATATATACGTGTGTGTGTGTGTGTGTGTGTGTGTGTGTGTGTACATTACTGAGGAGTCAAACCTGGGTCTTCATGCATGCTAGGCAAACACTGTTACCATTAATCCAAACTCCTAGCCCAGATTCTCACTGCTTTCTAAGATAGAGTTTCCAGAATCTGATTCTACTACTCTATGCATAAACTTTTGGTGACATTACACTGATCATATTGAACCATTCATATATCCTTAATTAAAATACGAATATAACTAATTAAAATATAAATAAATAAATGAACATCACAATGTTCATTAACTGTTACTCATGGACAAATATTATCTGGGGACATTTTAGAATTGGAGATTTTTTTGGCACTGTATGAGTCCTGAAAGTCACACCAAGATTACTAAATCAGGTTCCCTAGAATATATGGCTGGTAATATCTATCACATCAGAATAGGTGACAGTTATGCCTCCCAAAATGTGAAATGCAATTATATAGTGATAGCTATATAATTAATTAGAATTAAGAAATGAATTAACTCTCCACAAGTTCTCATAGTGCCTAAAGAATAGGAAGGTTGGAGAGAGGGAAATTATTGTCTTTAAAATAACTGCCTTTATCTCTAAGCCAGAAATAATTTCCAGATTCTTTTACTAGCACCTTAGACACTCTGTTTATCATTAACCATGTAACCATGTATTTTGCTACTTTTCATTTTTCATTAATGTAGTGGATGGACTAACTTACTAATACCTTTTCAACATAGAGTTGACATAAAAATGTCAGCTAATTTAAACTGAAGCTGAACTTCAGGTGATTAATCCAGCTGTAGAAAATTCTTTTCATCTCTGCCACACATCACATGTAGTAGGAAAGGATGAAGTAATGGATGTTGTTGATAACAATGCTAAACAAGGGATGTATCAAGGTATGTTTAACACTTGTCCTCAGCATTTACTGGGTCTGTCAAGTCAACATTGCTTGGAATCAACAGTATCACTCCCTGAGGGCTTTCACTGGAAATGGTAAGGATTTACTGATCAGTGCACATTGTGTATATATGAACCCACATTGTCTTCCAATGGAGAGCCACTTTTTAATGTAAGTTTCCCTACAGGCAACTTCTGGGTATCTATAGCATTGCCTGGGTTTTAACATACTATACCTTAACTTACTTTCATCCTTCTTTCACTAATTCTGGCATTCAACATGTTCTCAAAACCTCCTAAAAGGACTTTATTCTCCTCAAATGCCTAACATGAGCATTTATCTTTTATTACTATTTTAGAATGGATTTTGGTACAAGTAAGAATACCATTAAAATTTAAGAATGTAGACTTTTCCCACAAATGTAAGATCATAAGCATGTTGCTTATAGGAGAAAATGTCACTTGACCTACAAATATAGAAAACCTAATTGTAATTAAGTGGTTAAATAAAATAAGCAGGTATGAAAATTAGTGATATAGTTGATTATATAGAAGTAATTATGTATGGCTATAGAATTGATTTTGAGGGATTAATTTAGTACTAGTGTTGAAATTAAATATGGAAGTTATTCTAACTCATAATCTTTTGGGGTAATAGTCAGATGGTATCAGTAGTTAATACATCTTCTCAACCTTTGCAAATTTATGAACCTAAATTTTATGTCTGACAAATCAGGCCTTTGAATTTAAAATTGGCAACTTTATTGAAATCATACATGAATTATCAAATGCAATAATCATGAATTCCTGTTGACAAACAACATTGAGTTTTTCATATTAAAGATCTATTAAACATAAAAGTCTGTTCTTTGTCACTTGTTCTCAAAAATCTCTGGAAGGAAAACCTATGAGTAGTAATTTCTAGCATTGAAACAACTGATAAACAACAACAACAACAAAAAGACCTGACACTGGTAGGCAACAAAATGGATAATATTGCACCTCTATTTTGAGAAGCATAAGGACAAATGAGATCCATAGAAAGAAAATGTGTTTGCTTTACCTTCTCCATAATGGAAATTAGTCACTAGTATAAAACAGAACAGAAATTATTTTGTAGATAATACAAAATAGAATGGTATTCTAAATTAGTAAATAAAACAAGACACCACCAACCTTGCAAATAATTGCTCCAGGTATCATTTAATTTCATATCAGTTTCTGTCATATTCAATAACATTTAGCATATTTCATTAATCATAGCTTCAATAGCAAGCTCTCAGTTTTGAATTCTTGTCATCCTATTTTGTTTTTGCAGAGAGAAATGGACTCTTGTACCAAGATAATTAGAATTATTTCCATGTGATATTATTGCTATGTTTTGCTTCTTGTGCTATTTTATTATTTCTACTTTACTTAAATTTTGAAAATATTTAAACATTTAAATAGAAATGCCATTTTTGCTATTTTGAATTACAATAAATAAGAAAATTCAAAGTGTAATAATCTGGATTCAGTTTATAAGAAAATCGTATATTATAATGCTCACACTTAGCCATCCTCACCATCCATAAAAATTACCCGAGATTCACACTAATGCATAGCATTAATAATATTTACATTCTGTCTTCTGTGTGTCACAGTTGCTCAGAAGCATGTGTCATATTCTAGTTGAGTGATTTGTCAATGTGTTTTCATCTACATTTAATCATCCAGGAATTGCTTTGAAATTTGCAACCTCTTTGAAAAACACTCTCTGGCTGTAATTGTTTTAATGTGTACTTCACTTTCAAGGGATGACAAGTACTCCGCTCATTTGGACTTTATGAGGGAAGATGACAGTCTTGAGTGTGACATCTATAATTGTGACTATTTCATCTCAGAGGGATGATGTCTAAGGCCTAGGACATACAAGTGTCTGTTAGTCACTGTGCAGGTTTCATGTCCTGTTTTCTGAGGTGACCTCTTCTGGGGGCATGCAGAGACTGTGGAATGACTCTACTGCTCATCTAACCTTCCCACCTCTCACTTCATTCACTCTGAGATCTCCACCCTTCTTTTACGGTCATTCCACTTCATCTGCAGAATTACTTCTCCAGCAAGCTCATAATCAAGTACCATTTACCATTGCATTTACTACATTTGCATCCATTTTTACTACCCCACTCAAGAACAGTCACTCATAAAATCTCTCATGTTTTTATTTATTCCCAATATATATTATTTATCTTCTATAATTTTCATAGTTAATGCTGGGTTTCTATCAAGTCTTTTCTTGACTGCTGTTCAAGACAATTCATCAGAGAGTAAGTGAATTAGGCATGTTTGGTCATTTTTATAAAAGTTTAACATTTACCTATGACCATTAATATCCCAATGTCTTTCCTTAATGAAATAGAGTAAGCAGTCCAAAAATTCATATGGAATAATAAGACCCCAAATATCAAAAACAATCCCTAGAAGAAAGAAGAGTACTAGAGGAATATCAATGCCAAACTTGAGACTCTATAGCAACCAAAACAGATTGGTACTGGCATAAGAATAGGCCTGAGGACCACTGGAACAGAAGTGAAGACCCAGAAATCAACATATATGCCTATGGACACCTCATCTGCGATAAGGGAGCCAAAATATAGGATGAAAGAAAGACAGGATCTTCAATGAACAGTGCTGGCAGAATTGGCTAAGCACCTATACAAAACCCAAGCTGGATCCTTATATGTCACCCTGCATCAGAATTAATTTCAAATGGATTAAAGAACTTAAGGTAAAAGCAGGTACCCTGAAAACTTTCTAGGAAGGAGTAGGAGATATACTAGGATTCCTTGGCACAGGCTGAAACTTTCTTTTCCTTTTTTTTTTTTGGCCAATGCTGGGCTTGACCTCAGGGCCTGGGCACTGTCCTTGGACTTTCCTCAAGGCTAGAGCTCTACCACTTGAGCCTCAGCACCACTTCTGGCTTTTTTTTCTATGTATGTATACCGAGAAATTGAACCCAGATCTTCATTCATGCAAGGCAACCACTCAACCAGTAGCCCAAATTCCAGGCCACTGAAACTTTCTTAATAAAGACCCAGAAATTAAAGAAAGTAGGGACAAAATGGGACCTCATTAAACTGCAGAGCAACTGTATGGCAAAGAATAGTCAGAGAAGGTCTTCATTAGATTTTTGTTTTGCTTTGTTTTGTTTCCTGTTTGTGGTTCTTTTTTCTGTTTTAGTTATCTTTTGTCACTTTTTTAAAAAATTTTTGTACCTGTTGTTCTGAGGTAGCGAAGGGGAAGCACAGAAACCATGAGACACAGAATGAATGAACTAATTCAGAGGTGATACTAACTAGACGCTATGGTGGAAATGAGCTGCACAACCTGAGCTTTGAGCAGAGGGGATTGAGGGGATTGGGAGGGAAAACCTGAGCAAAAATGAGGAAAGGGGTGACACGGTTCAAAAATAAATGTACTCATTACCTGACTATTGTAACTGAAACTCCTGTGTATATCACGTTTACAATAAAATATTAAAATAATTAACTTTAATTTTTAAAGTAATGAAAGTCATTTGAACAGACTATTCAGATATTTATTTATTTATTTCATATATTTTTATTGTAATTAATAGAAGGGTTACATGATATTTGCCAGATAGATACCCTTTCACATGTCTTGGTCCCCATTTCCCTCCCCCCACCCCAACCCCTCACCTGGTTTTTCCTCCTTCCCTATCCAATTTCAAATAACCAAATACAAATATATCTGATATATCAGGTAACAAAGTGAGATACTGTAACAATATGAGATAACCAAGGGACAGCAAAAGAGATGAGAGATAACATAGTACCTTAAGAACAACAATCACTCATTATATGGCTTTTGTTTCTATATCCTAGAGGTCCTTTCTTTAGCTTCATACTATATGGCCTTATGTATCTAGGTTTTGCTCTATGGCAAATCTCTGCTAGGAGAGCCCAAGATTTCTACTGATTATGACAAATGAGGGAAACCATTGAGCCTAAGATGCTTTGAGTCTGGCTTACTTCATTTAATATGATCTTTTCTAAGTCTTTCCATTTCCTAACAAATGGGGCCATGTTGTTCTTTCTGACAGCAGCATAGAATTCCATTGTGTACAAATACCACATCTTGTTGATCATCAACTGAGGGACATCTAGGTTGGTTCCATATCTTTGCTATGGTAAATAGTGCTGCAATGAACATTGTTGTGTTAGTGGATTTAGTATGTCCTTGTTTCTGAATGATTGGGTAAATGCCAAGTAGTGGAATTGCTGGGTCATAGGGGAGCTCTATGTTTAGTCTTTTGAGGAACTGCCATACTGCTTTCCATAGTGGAAACGAGAGCTCCCACCAACAGTGTAGTAGTGATCCCTCCTGGCCACATCCCCTCTAGCATCTGTTGTTATTAGATTTCTTGATCCTGGCCATTCTAACTGGAGTGAGGTGGAATCTTAGAATTGTTTTGATTTGCATTTCTTTTATGACCAGAGATGTTGAGCATTTCAATATTAAACTTTAGACTCTATTACAGAGCTATAATTATCAAAAGAGCTTGGTACTGGCACAAGAACAGGCCTGATGACCAATGGAATAGAACTGAGGACCCAGATATTAAACCACAGACTTATGGCCACCTAATCTTTGACAAGGGAGCAAAAAAATAGAATGGAAGAAAGACAGCCTCTTCAACAAGTGGTGCTGGCAGAAATGGTTATGCACCTGCAGAAAACTAAAGTTGGATCCTTCTTTGTCACCCTGTAGTAGAATTAACTCCAAATGGTACAAAGACCTCGAGGTAAAAGCCAACACATTGAAAACTTTACAAGAAGGAATAGGAGATACACTAGGTCTCCTTGGTGCAGTTCAAAACTTTTTAAATAAGGACCAAGTATCACAACAAATCAGAGAAAGTCTGGATAAGTAGGAATGCATTAAACTGCAGAGCTTTTGTATGGCAAAGGACATAGCTATTCAGATATTTATTTTCTAGTGAGTTTCAAAATGCATGCTAAGCTGGCACCAGAGGCGCACACCTTTAATACTAGCTTCTCAAGAGGCTGAGGTCGGAGGATGATGATTTGAAGCCAATCAGGTAGAAACCACCATAAAACTTTTACCTCCAAGTAACTGAAAGTGGCACTGTGGCTCCAACTAATGGAGTGCTAACTTGAGCAAAAGAGCTCAAATGTCTATGAGTTCCCCTTTCACACAAAAATTTAAAAAAAAATCACCTGATGAAATTAAAAGAAAAACAATGTATTTGTTAAGTGGCCATGTTTGCACATACAGGTATATATGATATATACAAAATTGTATAAAGTCTTTAACTTTATTTTATGATGTTCATTCTATTAGTTAATATATCAGCAAGAATAAAATATACATTTCTAGAGTTCAAGGAAGATAGGAAAATATTTTTGCTAGTCTTTGAAAAGTAAGGGACACACAAAAAACCAATAATAAACTGCCATAGGACTGAAGTGCTACATCCAGGCTTGAGGTGAAAAGGAAATTATTTTTGTCATCAGAAATGGGGAAGATTGTAGGCCTAACGTGAGATTCATGAGTCAAGTTTGGAGAACTTCTAAAAACAACATAGCTACTGAAATAGAACTGTGCTTAATGGCACAACTACCACTGCCAACAAACAACCTGAATCTTCATGGTTAATTCTGATCTTCAGGTTAACAGTTTTCATTAGACAATGCTAGAATTAAATTTACAGAAAAATTGAATGAGTTGATATGATCTGCAAAGTTTTGTTTCCAAAGATATGGCTCAAAGTGGAAGAGGGAAAATTCTATATCAGAAAAGGAAAATAACGAATATTCAGTACAAGCCAGGAGAAGTTTCTCATGCCTATAACAATAGCTACTCAGCAGGCCGAGATCTAAAGATCAATGTTCAACGACAGCCAGTACACTGAAGTCTGTGAGATTCTTATCTTACAATTAACCACTAGAAAACTGGTAGTGGTGTTGTGGCTCCAGGGGTTTGGGTAGCCTTGTGCTGAAGAGCTCAGGGACAGTGCCCAGGTCCAGAGTTCAAGCCCCATCTCACACACACACACACACACACACACACACACACACACACGCACGCACAACATTCAGCACAGTTTGCTTTTACTTGATTTTAACTTATGGGAAATAAAATTCAAGTTTAATACAGTGACATATTGAAGCATAGTTCGATAAAGTATAATGTAAGATTAGAACTTCAAAAATGAGCCAGCTAAAGGTTATATACGAAGTGTGTGTGAACATATGTGTATTACTTATGGTTTTCTAAGTCAATGTTAGGACATTTATCACTTTCACTCAATATAAAGATCCAATTTTGATCAGATAAATAAATGCTAATGGCATAAAGGAACAAAATATTGACTGAGTTATAGGACTATTGTTCCAGTACCAGTTGCCAAGGACGCTTCTGTCTTCACACAAAAAATTGAAACTTATTGAACACTTCAACTTCAGGAAAAAAATACAGGAAAAGTTTAATGAAACCACACCTTATAGCATCCCACAATGGCTGTTACCAAAGGTATTTCAATAAATCCATTCCAAGTAGACGGAAATAAAGTGCCTTATATTTGCAATTTCAGCTGTTTTACCATATCTAGGGATAGATTATGTAGAATGAATAAACTACATATCCCAAGGTTTATATCAAAAAGGTTGTTCCTTCTATAAAGCACCAAACACTTGTCACTTAACAGTTACTGATAGGTACTTGGACTGCAGATGAAGTACACTCTTATCCCACTAAGGGCCATGTCATACTTCCTGCAACTCTCCAGCCAACTATGTTTCTTTTCATTCATCCTCAATTTTCACTTTTTACTTGGTTCTTAAAATTAGAAATTTCCCTGGGAATTATTTTTTCCTTTCCTTATATACATGGTATATATGAACGCCTAATCAACCTAACAATTTTCCATTTTCAATATGGCAATTCCAAATGTTAATTGTTTATCCTAATTTCTTTCTTGAGTTTTACCTTGAGGTTACATATACTTACATGTGACATCTCATTGAGTGCAGCTCAACTTGTTTGTTTGTTTTGTTTTGTTTTTTTGAAAACAGGAGGATGAGTGCAGTATTTTGCATAACTTAGTTCCTTAAGATAACAAATCATTCTACATATCTGTATTATTTTTAAGCAATTCACTAAATTCATAATTTCGTAGTTATCATGATTCTCCTAATAAACTTATGTGGCTTTAGAGAAAATACAACTATGATTAAGATTACAAACTGAGACACCATGAAATGAAAAAGATCTTTCCTTACTCAGAAACACATTTGTTACTAGTCTAAATGTATTTTTGTTACTGTTGTGATTTTATTCATTTTGTACTTGTCTGAAATGTTCCGGGTGCTCTAACAGAAATAACCTAGCACAATTTCTCCAAATATAATACTTTTGTATTTGTCATAAAACTTTTATCTAAAAGTATGTTTCCTATTTTCCACTAGGCTTTATGTCACTAGAGGCAATTATGCAGAATTACAACAGTCTGGTAAGAGTTATCATTTTTTTTCTCCAGAAATTGGAACCTAGTTCCATTTATACTCAGCTTCTAATTGGACAAGAAGTTGTCCATAGTTTTCCTCATTTCAGGAGAGTACATTTTTGAGTGGATACCATGAGCAAATTGATTTTAGTTGGGAGAAATTTTGTGAATACTTATTTCTTCTTTCAATAGCAATAATCAAATCAATGTGTCTGTGTTCTTTGTTCTCGCCTGTTTAACAGGGGCCAATTTTTCTCAATCATGCATGAACATTGAAATCACATTCCTTTTATTTCTAACAAACAAGGAGATTGCTGAAGCTGATCTCTTTTTTCCCCTGTGAAAACTAATTCTCTATAAAAGGTTTTGGTTTTTTCGCTTAGGACATGTCCTCAAAAATTCTTCCTTATTAATTGACTCATATCATCCTGTAAGGTAGTTCACATTCCTTAACATCTTTCTCATACTTTCTCTCCCAAGTTATTTTTTTCTACTTATTTTCTAAATAATTTGTGATCATTTTCAGGCTTGTTCTTTCACCGTATTCCTCTCCTTACACTAAATAATAGGTGTGCAGTTGTACTCAAATCATTTTACTCACTGATATATTTATCGATGTTTATAACGACATCTAGTATGAAAATATATTCATTAAAAAGGCTGAAAATATCAAATACTCATACTCTTTCTCCATGAAGCTCATAGTCAGTGCCCTGACACTGAATCTGTGTCACAAGCAAGATATGTGGCTCCGAATACAGGACATTG
Organism: Megascapheus bottae; assembly: GCF_031878675.1. Lineage (NCBI taxonomy): Eukaryota > Metazoa > Chordata > Mammalia > Rodentia > Geomyidae > Megascapheus > Megascapheus bottae. The sequence goes on from NC_143512.1 coordinate 69,771,317, forward strand.
ACTCTGTTCTCAGCATTTAAATTCTTCTGCTAGGTTCTTAATCATCTTAATGTTATTCTAGCTTGGCACAGTGGCTCACGCCTGTAATCCTAGCTTCTCAGGAGACTGAGATCTGAGGATCTCAGTTCAAAGCTAGCTTGGGTACTAAAGACCATTACAGAACTGGAAGTGGCGCTGCTACTCAAGAGGTAGGGCAGTAGCTTTGTGCTGAAAAGCTCAGGGATAGTGCCCAGGCCCAGACTCCAAGCCCCGCGACAGACAAAAAAGATACTCTACATTCTTCCATTCTTCCTTAAATATTGTAGCTCTAACTACATTACAAGGTTTTTGTTTTTTTCCAACCTCTAAGTTATTCAGAGGATTAAACATTTTGAAATGAATAAACAGTGTTGTTGACTTCTTTTACTCTGCTTGTTATGATTGAATAAGAAATTGCAAAGCTATCTTAAATGGAAAGAAATGCACATGCACACACACATTCACAAATAAACACATACTTATATATGTAAAAATTTAATCCATGCTCACATAAATATTGAAATCAGAAAGATTATTTCATATATTTGTAATGGATAGTAAAGTATGTTCAAAAAACTTAAACATCAACCAGACATTCAAGGAAGTACTTTAATACAATGAAAACATTATTTACACATTTAAAATAATGTCATATTTAAATAGCATATATTTAAAATAATGTTTTAAACATATATGATATATTATAGTAATTGTATATCTAATATGCAGGTATGTATAATATGTATGTAATAATAATAAAAGGTATATATTATATAAATCCGTATTATGTTCTCTTGTCCTGAGTGCTTCTTATACTTTCTTTGCTCAAGATTCATGCTTTACCACTTGAGTCACAGGTCTACTTCAGGCTTTCTGGTAGTTAACTGGAGTTAAAAGTCTCATGGACTTTTCTGCTAGTATTTGGCATTGAACCATTCTTCTGGGATCTTAGCCTCATAATTATCTAGAATTGTAGAAATGAGCCACTGGCACCAGGCTTAAATATTTAAATATTTCTTAGAAGATAAAACAAAGATTTTTTTTTTTACTAGTGTAGGGTCTTGAACTCAGGGCCTAAGCACTGTTCTTGGGCTTTCTCAAGGCTAGAGCTCCACCACTTGAGTTACAGCACCACTTTCCAGTTTTTTCTACGTATGTGGTACTGAGGAATTGAACCTGGGTCTTAGTACATGCTAGGCATGCGCTCTACCACTAGGCCAAACTCCGGCCCTATAAATATATATTTTTTAATGCAACGCGACTGTCTAATTCATCCTGGAGGAATGAATTGGAAAATATAGTAAGGACTAAGTCTAAAAGTTTCAGAATATCACTTAGTTCCTGCACTATCTCTTTCCATGTAATAGGAATTCCACATTCAGGAAAGAAAGTGACCTATACTCATGAAAGAGTCTGCCTGAGGGACCCCATTGGAAATATGTGAAAATTTTGCTCTCTGTACACAAACAAAAATGCCATTCCACAGATTTATTAACCTGATTCTGTTCTACAATACATTTTTATTATTGGATGTAAGTTCAAGTGTTCCATTTAAACTCACAGATTCACATCTAGAGACTTTAATGATTTGCAGAATGAGGGGCAAATGGGAGTGAACCCCAAAGGCAGTATTAAATTATGAATTCTTGAGTAGCCAATTTTAATATTTGTTTGGTGTGTCCTGCCAAGCTTATCTTTTACTAATCTTTTATCCTTTTATTCATCCACTTAATGCTTTTGTGAAGTCTGTGTCAATTCATGTACAAAGGACTGTTTCGATATTAGCATAAATTATATCTAATTTTCAAAGGTGCCTGACAGCTATTCAAAGAAAACGTCACTCACAAAGATAAGGAAATTTGATAATTATTTCAAGTAATTTTAACAATAATTTATTATGAATTCATCCTTATATCTACTTATATCTATAGTTTCTAAAGTTTGTTTTCAGGAAACTGTGACAGTAATTGACATAGAGTCATGAACAAATATATATATATGTATATATATATATACTGTAAGATCCATATGATCCTTCAGTAACTTGTAATAGTTCTATCTGTTGGCACATATACACGTACAAACAAAGCAAAATACCAGCAATATAAGTACACAGTAGCAAAGATGACAACATTTTAAAAAAATGAGTAAAATGCCTCATCAATATATACAAAAATTACTTAAATCTGTATATATATGTACATATATTTGTGCATCATGATATATTTGTAAATTTATATTTCTTGTTAGTTACTTTCATACAAATTTCAGAGAAAGAGAAACTGAATAATTCATAAGAGCAGTTTTATTGACTCTTCTGGACACAGGCTGGGAATGTCGAAGATAGGAAGAAATATACTTGTAAGGAATTTATTGTTGCATCATAATTTGGAAGAAAATAGAAGGGTGAAAACGGGTATGTTAACAATTATGCAAAAAAAGAAAATGAGAGAGAAAAAATATAAAAGAGAAAAATTCACTATCAAGATCCTAGCTTCTCAATGTTATTAAATTTGAGATTTTTCTGATACATTAACTGTTAGAATACATTAATAGTATAGCTCTATCTTATTTAAATATTATAATAGAAATAAAACAACATTAAGAGAAACTGTAGCTTTTGAATATTCTCCATATTCATTCAACTGTTTGTCAAAATGTCTTTTCATGATCCAGGTGTTTGACCTACAGGTAGAGTGCTTGCCCAGCAGGCAAGGAGTCCTGGGTTCAATTCCTCAGTACTACACACACAGAAAAAGCTTGAAGTGGTGCTGTGGCTCAAGTGGTAGACCACTAGCCTTGAGATAGCCCAAGGACAGTGCCCAGGCCCCGAGTTTAAGCCCCAGGATTGGCAAAAAAAAAAAACAAACCAACAACAACTCATTATCATTACTTTATAAATACATCTTTGCCAATGTTTATTCAGAAAAATATCTTTCATATATTGTAGAATTAAATATAACATACATGTTAATGAAATAATTATGTTTAGTTAAAAACATAGGCAATAGATCTTTACCAAATAAGTTCAATAAGATATGATTACAAATATGAAATACACTGTTTAGATGGATTTACAAAGATAATCTCTTTTTGTGTACATGCTGTTGATATTTAATTTATGTATTAAGACAGTCTTTGTAATGGCTATGTATGTATGTGTAAACAATAAATTTAAAGTAACCATAATTTTGTAGTGAGCCAGTTCTCATTATTGTGTATATGTGAGTTTATGTATACTAATTCTGTACTTAGTTTGTATTTCAGTGCTATGTTTGAATGTGTTCATTTGTTAAAACTTGTTTCCCAATTAGGCAGTATTTTCCAGACAAGGCTTAATTAAAAGTGTTTGAAACAAGGGGAACACTTCACATAAAATCACTTACAGACATTTTGGTGAAGGTAATCTTATTATAGCATGAGTCCTGTCTTTTTCTCCCTCCTCCACACCCTTATCCTTGAGAGTCTCCTCTATCTGATCCCTCTCACATTCCTCCATGAGAAAATGAGTCAAGGAGTACCTTATGAGATTCTGGCTTCTTGGTTTTTGACTACTCTGTTTCCAAAACCTTTAGTGCCTGTATGTAATCCTCATTATTGAAAACAATGTACCTCAACTATGTTACATATCACAAAAGAAAGAGCACAAGGTATCAAATATAAGATTTCATCTGAAGTATCACCCTGAAAATACATTTAAATTAAAAATAAAAAGATATTCTTAGCAGGTTTTCACTTGAAAATTAGAGATGAGCATATTTTAATGGCATTTTTGTTTCCTAACAAGGAACATGCTTTGTGTTTTCTAATAGACCATTTAAAGATATAATTTTCTTTTACACTTTCCATTCTCTGTGTCTTATGCTAAAGAGACTTGCCATGTATGGGCACCATGTCACCTCGATCATCACTGCTGACCTGAGAACCTGAAGGAAACCTTGAACACAGACACATAGAGAGAAATAGAGGGTTTGCTAGTGCGTCATGGTACAGTTTAAACATTTAATTTATGCATACAGGTTGTATTTCAATAATGTTGAATTCAATAAGTTCAGACACTGTGGTTCAGAGTTTATAAGAATAGATTTTTTAAAACAGTCATATTCCTACCTTTTGTTTTGTCACGTACCAACAGCATAGCAATCGGAAAGTTGCTTTACTAACAAAAAATGAACTTTGTCTATAAATAGAAAAATTATTAGATCTCAAAAGACATAAGCCTTGTAAGAGCTGAGTATGACTCCATTATGATGGTATCTGGTAGAAAATGACATAATATATGCTATATGAAAAATGAATTTCATGTAGGTATTACCCAAAGTGCTGAATACAATTTCTCTGGTACATTAGTATAGCTTAATTTATCATTCCTTTATTGTGAGGGTTTTCAGGTGTTTGTTTTGATGGTAGATATGAAAAAGTGATTTAATTAATGCCACCTTTATCCTCAGCCATTAATGGTATTTTTATGGTTTCATACTGACAGAAGCTTGTGAATAATTGTATATGGCATTTCTAGGCTTTGAATACATGTTGAAAAATTATCAACACAGAGTATGCTTGCAGCTAACCCCATCATTAAGAATGTCACAAGTATTTATTTCAGCATATTTTCCCATAGCTCTGAATATTCATGTTCTCTCCCTGTCACATTTAAGTTTTCTTGTTTGATGGATGGAAACAATATCTATTGTTTTAATTTAAAATTTGAAACAGTAATAAAGTTGCATATTTTCCCAGAAGTGCTGTTGGAAATCAGATGAGACATTAAAAAAATAGCATGATGTGCTGATGTTTTATGTAGATAGAGTTCAAGATGGAGCTCCAGTGCTGAATGACTTGATTGCCACCTTTAAAATTAATTACTTTTTGTTTATACTTCTTCTTTTTAGATTACAATAAATCACACCATTCAAGCAAGTTCTTACAGAGACTTAATTGCTTCTTTGAAAGGTTTGGCAGATACATCATGCCAGTTCATTAATGCACAGATGATTCCTTCACATTAAGAGAGACACATCGGAGCTCCACAAATGTCAAGGCAGTTATTATGCACAAAAAGCAGAAAATGGCAACCATCAAAAGGTGAGCCCCTTATTCAGCGGGGATCAAAAATGAAACTGCAGTAATCCCTTAGAGAAATAATGGAGGAATATTAGATTATTTTAAGGTCAGGCAAGGAGACACTTGCATTTGATAGCTTTGGCTCTGTGAGGAGGGACATTTTTCCAGTGTTCCTCGATTCTGTGCACACTCAAACCTGAAGGAACCAGATTTTACCTCTGAAATACACTTGTGTGATTTCTTTCAATTACTGGCTTTAAATACATGGTTTAAATTTACATGTCTCCCATTTCTATGATGAACATTGATGAAAAACTTCTCAACAAAATACTTCAACAACTCATCAAAAAATTATACAGTATGATCAAACAGGATTCATCACAGGGATGCAAAGTTTGTTCAATATACTCAAATCAATTAATATAATTAATCAAATCAACAAGAGCAAGGACAAGAACCACATGATCATCTTAATGGATGCTGAAAAGACATTTGATAAGCTCCAACACCCCTTATGTTAAATGTTCTGGAGAAACTAGGAATCCATGGAACATTCCTCAGTATAATAAAGACGTTGTATTACAAATTGGGATTATACTTAATGGCAAAAAGCTAAAGCCAATTCCTCTAAGATCAGGAAGAAGACAAAGATGTCCACTTTCTCCACACATTTTCAATATAGTCTTAGAATTCCTAGAGAGCAATAAGGCAAGAAGCAAACATAAAGGGGATCCAAATAGGGAAAGAGGAAGTAAACTTTCCTTCTTTGCAGATGTCATGAGTATGTTTTTAAAGAATCCAATAGACTCCACTCCCAAGTTATTTGGGCTGATTCAAAATGTTAGCAAAGTAGCTGGGTATAAAATTTACCCTCAAAAATCACTGGCTTTCCTGTATGCCAACAATGGGAAGAGTGAGGCTGAAATCAAGAAAGCAACAACTGGGCTGTGATGTAGCTAAGTGGCAAAGCACTTGCCTAGCAAGTGCAATGTACTGGGTTCAATTCCCAGTGCCAAAAAAGAAAAGACAAAAAAAAATACAGTTTAAAAAAAAAAAACCAACAAGAAAGCAACAACTTTTGCAATAGTCTCAAAAAAGAAAAAAAGTTGGGAACTAACTTAACTAAGGAAGTAAAGCATTTTTTTGATGAAAACTTTTAAAACCTGAAAAAGAAATTAAAGCAGAAGTAAGGAAGTGGAAAAATGACCCATGATTCTGGATTGAAAGAATTAGCGTCGTGAAAATGGCAAACCTGCAAAGGGCTATCTGCAAATTCAGTGCAATACCCATGAACATCCGTATGTCTATCTTTAAGGAAACAGTAGAAGCAATCTAAAAATTCAAATGGAATAATAAAAAAACCCAACTAGTGAATACAGTCCTTAGCAGATAGAACAGTGCTGGCGGAATATCAGTACCAAACTTCAGAATCTATTACTGAGCTATAGTAATGAAAACAGCTTGGTAGTGGCACAAGAATAGGCCCAAGGAGTAATGGAATAGAACTGAAGAACCAAAAATAAACCCACAGACCTATGGCCATCTAATGTTTGATAAGGGCTCTAAACAAATAGGATGGAAGAAAGGCGGTATCTTCAAAAATGGTCTGGCAGAACTGGTTAAGCACCTGTCAAAAACTAAACTCAGATCCTTATCTATCACTCTGGACTAGAATTAATTCCAAATAGACCAGAGACCTTGGAGGAAAAAGCAGATACTCTGAAAACTTTACAGGAAAGAATAGGAGATACACTAGGACTCCTTAGGACAGGACAAACTTTCTTAGTAAAGGTCCAGAAACACAACAAATTAAAGGAAGTTTGGATAAATGTGACTACATTAAACTGTAGAGCTTTTGTATGGCAAAGGACATAGTTAACAAGGTAAATAGAAAGCCCACAACAGGGGGGAAGACCTTCACCAGGCATAAAAGAAACAATGACTTCATATTTAAAATATATCTACAACTCAAAGAATTGTATCTCTCAAAAACAAAAAATTCCTTAAACAAATAACTATTCCATTAAAGGGTAGGACAAAGACATAGAAACTTCTCCAAAGAGGAAATGAGAATGGCCTATAGGCACATGAAGAAATGCTTAACATCACCCAGAAACAAGGACATACTAAATTTACTAGCACAACAATGTTCATTGCAGCACTATTTACCATAGCAAAGATATGGAACCAACCCAGTTGACCCACAGTAGATGATTGGAGCAATAAGATGTGGTATTGATACACAGTGGAATTCTATGCTGCCAACAGAAAAAATGACATTTGTAAGGAAATGGAAAGACTTGGAAAAAATCATATTAAGTGAAGTAAGCCAGACACAAAGGAACATAGGCTTAATAGTTTCTCTCATTTGTAATAATTAGTACAAACCTTGGACTCTCCTAGCAGAGGATTATGATAGATCAAAACCTAGATACATAAGGCCATATAGGATAGGCTAAATGAAATGACCTCCAGGATATGGAAACAAGAGCTATATAATGTATGATTGTTGTTCTTAATGTACTATGTGATTTCTCATCTCTTTTGTTGTCCTTTGGTTATTCTCATATTCTTACAGTACCTTACCTTGTTATCTGGTATATTATATATATATTTATTTATTTATTTATTTATTTGAAATAGGAAAGGGAAAGGAGGAAAACAAGATGAAGGGAGGGGTAAGGGGAGGAAAAAAGGGACAAAAACATGAGAAGGGGTATCAATGTAAGTGAAGTAATGCACCTTATATCTGGTGAATATAACTGTAATCCTATTAATTACAATAAATTTTTAAAAAAGAAATGCAAATCTACTTCACTTCACTCCAGTTAGAATGGCAATTATCAAGAAATATAATAACAATAGATACTAGAGGGGATTTGGCCAGAAGGGAATGCTACTACACTGTTGGTGGGAGCCCTGAATTCAATTCCCATGAGAACCAAACAAAACCAAAACAAACAGTGATTAAATTGGAAATAGCAATGGTATTATTTTTTTCTAAAATATTCTTATATTAGGTTCATTTTTTGTGAATATGATGAAAATTATTTGCATTACAATTCTTTTGTCATTACAATTTAAACTGTCTAGTTATTTCTCCACACACTAGTAATTTAATTTATTATACTCAGTTCAAAAGTAATATTGTGATTTGTCTAGGGTCTTATAAAATGTCCTTTACTTTTTCCATTCATTAAAAAACATTATTGTTATACTTAGGTAATTATACAAAAGACTGCCAATCAACAAACCAGTTTATGAACACAATGCATCTTGAAAAATATCCTCTTCATCATTCTCCATGCTGCTCAACACACAGATTCTATTATATTTTTTTAATTTGTAGGATGTGTATTGAATTATTTTACTCCATTCTCCCCACTTTCTTTGTCTACTTTTCTCCTCTTGGTGCCACATACTCCCTTTCAAGTATCCTTGTTCTGGTGTTTATTTTGGTTGTGCTTTGACTTTTCCCTTTTATGGAATTTTGCTATTAAGTTCACTCTAGAACCTACCTGTAAGTCTACTTGTAGAACATGTTGTAAAAATGTCATTTTGTAGAAACTCTTGATTTGACATTACATTTATTTTGTTCAGGAGAAACTATAAAAGTAAAAATAAACATTTACCTGTACATAGTAAATTCATTTATTTTATATCATGAGTATAACATTCACTCAGGATATACTACTACACAATTTATTACATGAATTTTACAGAACAAAGCAAACAAAGAACAAAAGCACCACCACCACAACAAACTACATTTTGATTAACTCAAAATGCCAGAAATTTTGCTTACAAAATCATTTCAAATCTATAAGAGTATTTGGAGCCCTCTACCAATGTTTCTTGCTTGTAATCTTAGCTAATCTGGAGGCTGAGATCCAAGGATTACAATTTGAAGCTAGCCCAGGCAGAAAAATCTAGGGGGCTATCTCTAATCAACTGGCAAAAAAAAAGTGGAGGTTTGTCTTAAGAGCTAGAGATAAGTGGGCACATGAGATATGTGGACTTTTATTTGTAAAACACTTCATTGTCTTCTCTTCTCTTTGAAGGTAGAGGAAAAGTTTTGCTGATGATACACTACAGAAAGCACTGAGTAAGGAAATTTTTTACAATAACGGACCTTGAAGTCAAACCATCAGTCTAATTGTATTTGGTGTTTTATTTATCCTCATTGATAAGAGAATGCGAAGAAAATATAAACCAATTGTTAAGATTCATCAATGGAGAAAATAATGGTGCATAAAAGAGCATTGTATACGGAAATCCTTAGGCCAACCTGTTTTTGGAAGGCATAATCTGTGACCTATGAAACACTACAAAGGCTCACCATGAAGTCTAAATTAGATCCAGATTAGGTTCCTCAGTTACTTCTATTGAATTGCGAAAGTCTATTCGTCAGCAAAATGTATTTATACACACCATTAGGCAGCATATAAGTAAACTATAAACTCGCAGGTAGATTAAGAGTCATAGAAGTGTACTGATGGTTAAAAAGAAATGACATCATTACATATTCTGACATCATGAAAATTAGTCCTTTTCTTCCTAAATACTTTCCTATTTTTCACTTCCATTATTTTACAGAATTCAGCATAATCAAGTTCAAAGAAATTTTAGCACATCAACTAACACATATAATTTAAAATCAGAACATGAAAAATGTTTATGGCTCTTATTTTTCTTTTATTATGATTCCTTAGAGGTGTAATAATCTTGTTATTGTATATTTTCTTATTCCTCTTTAAAAGTTAAGTAATACATTTAGAGTATATTAATTCTAAATACTATTATTTAATATTTTTTGTTTTTGCCAGTTCTGGGACTTGAATTCAGGGCCTGGGCATTGTCCCTGAGTTCTTTGTACACAATGCTAGTACTCTACACCTTGAGCAACAGTGCCTGCTCAGGACATTTCTGTTAATGTGGTACTGGGGAATCAAACCCAGAGCTTCATACAAAGAAGGCATGTGTTCTACCGCTGAAACACCTTCCAAGCACAATATAGAATGACTCTATTAACAGTTTAAAAAACTGTTTATAAGTATATAATATAAATAAAAAGGGAATCCAAAATAACCAATAATTTCAGGAAACTGTTAATTTGATATAGAGTTGTTTGGCTTAAATATAATGCAAAACTATCTTTTTAAGAATAGATTTTATTTTATTTGTTTAATCAGATTATATTTTGAGCACTTTATTTTCTTCCTTTTCCATATATTTTTATTGTAATTAATAGAAGGGTTACATTATATTGACTAGATAGAAGATGCATTACTTCACGTACATTGATACCCTTTCTCACGTCTTGGTCCCCATTTCCTAACTCCTATCTCTGCCCCTCATCTTGTTTTTCCCCCTTTCTATCCGATTTCAAATAACCAAATATGCGTATATACAATATATCAGATAACCAGATGAAATACTGAAACAATGTGAGATAACCAAGGGACACCCAAAAAGATGAGAGACAACATAGTACATTAAGGGCAACAATCACTTATTATATGACTTTTGTTTCTATATCCTGGAGGTCCTTTCATTTAGAATCAGACTATATGGCCATATGTATCTAGGATTTGTTCTATTATAAATCTCTGCTAGGACAGTCCAAGTTTCCTCCTGATTATGACAAATGAGGGAAACTGTTGAGCCTATGTTCCTTTGATTCTGGCTTACTTCACTTAATATGATTTTTTCTAAGTCTTTCCATTTCCTTACAAATAGGGGAATATCATTCTTTCTGACAGCAGCATAGAATTCCATTGTGTATACATACCACATCTTGCTGATCCACTCATCAACTGAGGGGCATCTGGGTTGGTTCCATATCTTTGCAATGGCTAATAGTGCGGTAATGAACATTGTTGTGCTAGTGGATGTAGTACGTCCTAGTTTCTGGACGATTGGGTAGGTGCAAAGGAGTGGTAATGGTGAGTCATAGGGGAATTCTATGTTTAGTCTTTTGAGGAACTTCCATACTTCTTTCCATAGTAGTTGAATGAGTTTTCACTCCCACCAACAGTGTCATAGTGATCCCACATGGCAACATCCCCACCAGCATCTGTTGTTATTAGATTTCTTGATTCTGGCCATTCTAACTAGAGTGAGGTGGAATCTTAGAGTTGTTTTGATTTGCATTTCTTTTATGGCCAGAGATGTCAAGCACTTCTTCATATGTCTATAGGCCATTCTTATTTCTTCTTCACACAAGACTCCCTTTAAGTCTTTGGCCCATCTTTTAATGGGATGGTTGTTCCTTTGGAGATTAGTTTGGGAGTGATTCAATTTTTTGAGCTGTTGATATATTTTAGATATGAGGCCTTTGTCTGTTGTATGGTTGGTGAAGATCTTTTCCCACTCTATAGGCTTTCTAGTTAATTTCCTAGCTATGTCCTTTGCCATACAGAAGCTATGCAGTGTAATGCAGTCCCACTTATCCAGCCTTTTTCTGATTTGTTTTGTTTCAATCTGTGCCAAGGAGATCTAGTGTATCTTCTATTCCTTTTTGTAAAGATTTCAGTGTATTTGCTTTTACCTCACAGTATTTGATCCATTTGGAGTTAATCCTGGTGCAGGGTGACAAAAAAGGATCCAAGCTTTCTGCATGTGCTTAACCAGTTCTTCCAGCACCACTTGTTGAAGATGCTTTTTTTCTTCCATTCTATGTTTTTGGCTCACTTATTGAAGATTAGGTTTCCGTAGGTCTGTGGGCTAATATCTGGATCCTCAGTTTTATTCCATTGGTCTTCAGGCCTGTTCATGTGCCAGTACCAAGTGGTTTTGGTCACTATACCTTTGTAACAGAGTCTAAAGATTGGTAATGAAATTTCTCCTGCGCTGTTATTTCTGCTAAGAAATGTTTTTGCTATAGGGTGCCTTTTATTATTCCATATAAAATTTTAATTGCCTCTTCTATTTCTTAAAGAATAACATTGGGATATTGATGGGTATTGCCTTGAATTTGTAGATAGCCCTTGGCAAGATTGCCATTTTCACGATGTTAATTCTTTGAATCCAGGGGCATGGGAGGGTTTTCCATTTCCTCAGTTCTGCTTTAATTTCCTTTTCTAGGGTTTTAAAGTTTTCATCAAAAATGTCCTTTACATTCTTAATTCCTAAGTAGTTTATTTTCTTTCAGGTATTGCAAAAGTAGTTGCTTTCCTGATTGTTGCCTCATTCCTCTCATTATTTGCATAGAGAAAGACAGTTGATTTTTGAAGGTTAATTTTATACCCTACTACCTTGCCAAAAGTTTTGAATCAGCTCAAGAAGCTTGGGAATGGAGTCTTTAGGGTTCTCTAAATACAGAATCATATCATCTGCAAAGAGGGAAAGTTTCACTTCCTCTTTCCCTACTTGGATCCCCTTTATGCTTGCTTTTTTTCCTTATTGCTCTGGTTAGGAACTCTAATACTATGTTAAAGAGGAGTGGACAGAGTGGGCATCTTTGTCTCATTTCTGATTTTAGAGGGAATGGCTTTAGCTTTTTGCCATTAAGTATAATGCTAGCTGTGTTTGTGATACACAGCCTTTGTTATACTGAGTAATGTTCCATGGATTCCTAGTTTCTCCATTGCTTTTAGTATAAAGGGTTGTTGGATCTTGTCAAATGCCTTTTCTGCATCTGAGACAACCATGTGATTCTTGTCCTTGCTCCTGTTGATGTGTTGAATCATATTAATTGATTTGTGTATGTTGAACCAACTTTGCCTCCCTGTGATGAATACTGTTTGATCATAGTGTATAATTTGTTTCGATGAGTTGCTGAAGATGGTTGGCCAGTATTTTGCTGGGAAGTTTTGCATCAATATTCATCAAAGAAATGGGTCTATAGTTCTCTTTCTTTGATGAATCTCTGTCTGGTTTTGGATGAGGGTTATAGTCTCTTCATAGAATGGGTTTGGTGAAGAGCCTTCATTTTGAATTTCACTGAAGAGCTTGAGGAGTATTGGTGTGAGCTCTGCTTTGAAGACCTCATAGAATTCAGCTGTGAATCTATCTGGCCCCGGGCTTTTTTAGGATGAAAGTTCTCTTATTGCTATTAATTTCCATTGCTTTAATTTCCTTTTTCAGCGTTTTAAAGTTTTTAATCCAAAAGGTCCTTCACATTCTTAGTTAAGTTAATTCCTAGGTACTTTCATTTCTTTTTTTCGTATACTTTTGTTGTAATTAATGAAAGGGCTACATTATATTCACCAGATAGAAGATGCATTACTTCACATACATTTCTCATGTCTTGGTCCCCAATTCCCTCCTCCCACTCCCACCCCTCATCTTGTTTTTCTCCCTTCCCTATCCTATTTCAAATAACCAAATATGCATATATACAATATATCAGATAACCAGATGAAATACTGAAACAATATGAGATAACCAAGGGACACCCAAAAAGATGAGAGATTACATAGTACATTAAGGACAACAATCACTTATTATATGGCTTTTGTTTCTATATCCTGGAAGTCCTTTCATTTAGAATCATACTATATGGCCGTATGTATCTAGGTTTTGTTCTGTTGTAAATCTCTGCAACGAGAGTCCAACGTTCCTACTGATTATGAAAAATGAGCCTATGTTCCTTTGAGTGTGGTTTTCTTCACTTACTATGATTTAAAAATCTATATTTTAAATAACTTGTCCTCTGCTTGTTGTAGTATTAAGAGATACTGAAACAATTAGGACTTATGGGAAGAACTTAGGTTATAGGATTGTGTTTTTGAAGAGGATATTAGGACTCTGATCTTTATTTTCTTGTTTTTTTCTTATGTGCTAGAACTGAGCAGTTTTGCTAAAGAACTTTATCCCAGCCATTGTCTTCTACAACACCAGATCCCCAAAGGAACAGACACAGCTGACCAGGGGAGAGAAAGTCTAAACAATGAGTCAAGGGACACTTTTCATCCCTTTACTCCTTGTTTTCACAAGTATAATGTCAGCATTACACTAAAGAGACTAACAGAAGCATAAAACACAAAGAGGTATATTGCTTTTACTATTTACCAGAACAATGTCATCATTGAATTATAATGTTATTCCCGGTCATGACTTACCTTAATTTAGAACATACAGAAATTTTTTTCTTAATTGAATACTCAATGGAGACAAAATAAGAGTGGAAATTACAATATAAATAGCAGTGAGAGAACACAAATATAAATTAATATCACATTTCAAGCTCAACTTCTGGAAATAATTGTAATCAGTATTTATGAATGTGTTTGTATAAATAATAATACATGGTTTGCTTTTTTTCCTCCAAAACAGCCCATTATAAAACAGAAGAGTATTGCTTTTTATTTGCTTCTCTAAAAAGTACGCAGTAATTGAAAGTAGGAATAACAGGACAGCTTATATAACCATGACTATATATTTCCCAACTTCAAGGTGTAGTAAAAAAAATGTTCTGTAGAGACAAAAGAAAAACAAAGAATAATTCATAACTGCATGAGGAATAGCAGCGGAGAATCTTCCACCATCTTAATATTACCAGCATAGGAAGCTAGACTGAGCCAGGCACTAGTGGGTCATGTCCTATCTATCAAGGAGACATTGATTTGAGGATTGCTGCTTGAAGACATATGGGGTAGAAAAGTTTCCAAGAGTCTCTTATTTCCAACATACTACTCAGGGAACACAAAGAAAAGAGAGAAAAAAGAAGGTGGTGTTGTGGCTCAAGTTGTAGAGGAGCAGCCATGAAAAGCTTTAAGACTGACCAAAAAAAGTTGGCATATTCAGGTAGGTAAGGGTACTCCAAATATTCATTACTTTTAAATTCATACTACAAAGTAGATGTGTGGAGGACAGAAACATGTACCATCCAAAGAAGGATGCACCTCATTGCCTCAACAAGAAATTCTTAGTGAAATTCTGCACTGTTACTTTTATTAGGAAACCCATGAAACTACACAAAATTTTAATGCACTGAAATCAATGGATCACAGTAAAAACAGTAGTGGAAAATAACTGTAAATATGTTGACTAATCTCAGACTGAAGACAGAATTTGTAACTTTGGTTTAAGTATTGAGCTTTAACTATTTCCTGACTGATTTTTACATATGTAGGAAGTAGATTTGAATTATTAAGTGATAAATAGCTCATACTTAGATTAAGAAAACTTTCAGTAAAAATGGAAAGTAAGATTTGCAACTTTAATTGTGGAAGGAAAATTTACTTCATTTTTTGGAGAATAAATAAGATAAAATTTCCACTATATGAGTTGCTTAATGATAATAGAAATGGCTGAATTCTTACTGGAAAAAAATTAAAAAGAATAAATCATAGAAAACATTGTATTATAATTAAAATACCTGACTTTATTGTTACAATATTATGTAACTATTAAACTATCTTTCTTAAATTTTAAAATACCAATAAAATAAGTTTAACTTAGAATTATTAAAATTATATATAAGTAAATCATTTCAAGAGGCATAAAGAGTCTCATTTCATTTGAAAATGACCATACAGTTCTCTTCATGTTTCTATTTAACATGGTGTGGAACAATAGTTTTATAATAGTTTATAAAATTCATGAAAGTTCAGTATAACAGAAATATATTCCACTTCAATTTTTAAAATATACATACCAAATTTACAAGGTCTCATATACAAAGATAAAAGTTTTATGAAACATGAATAGGCAATTAGGAAATCTGATCATTATGGTACATTGCTATCTTTTGTCAACTTTATCAGATAGTTAGTTTTAGGTTTTTCAAGGTAATAAATGGTGCACAGAGAAGATAATAATTTGTTCTTTAACACTATTGCACAAGTCTTTGGAATCTACAGCCAAATTAAAAAAAACAGTATATTTGATCTAAAACTTTTTTCATATATTTTTTATTGTAATTCATAGAAGGGTTTACATTATATTCACTAGATACAAGGTACATTACTTCACAAATATTGATACCCTTTCTCATGTCATGGTCCCCATTTGCCTCCCACCCTCACCCCACTCATCTTGATTTCCCCCCTTCTCTATCCTATTTCAAATACCCAATTAAACATACATAAAATATATCAGATAACAAGGTGAAATACTGTAACAATATGAGATAACCAAGGGACAGCAAACGAGATGAGAGATAACATAATACATTAAGGACAACAATCACTCATTATATGCCTTTTGTTTCTATATCCTGGAGGTCATTTCATTTAGCATCACACTATATGGCCTTATGTATCTAGATTTTGTTCTATTGTGAATCTCTGCTAGGAGAGCCCAAGGTTTCTACTGATAATGAAAAATGAGGGAAACCATTGAGCCTATTCCTTTGAATCTGGCTTACTTCACTTCATATATTTTTTTTCTAAGAGGAAATGGAAAGATCTAAAACTTTTATAGAGAAAATATCAGAAGCAAACTTCTGGCTGACACTGAGCTTCATAGTATAAATTAAAAAAAAAAACTGGGGCAATGAACCCCAGCTTCAAGGCAGCATTTACCTAAATATAATTCATTGTATTTTAGGATGCTGTATTTTTATAGGATAAAAGTAAGCATGTGGGTCACATTTGCAGTCATTAAGAATGGTATCCTTGTTATTTTGACTGAGCTTCTTTGATCTTTGTCCTCTCATTAACCTCTTTCCATATTTTTTCACTTGTGTTACAACTGATGGCTCCATAATTTATTTTTCATTTCTTTGATATGTCCACTTGAGAAAAAAATTAGGTCAGGAAGACCGTTAAGCTTTTGATGTTGCTATAATAGGATAGTTTTTGACAGGTGAAAATAACCAAGGGAGGTCTAATTCAAATTCATAGTACATCTGACTGAAGCAAAATATAGGTCTAAGTGAAAACAAGTAGCTGTCTTGAAAATTTTTCTGTTGGGCTGTGATTACCAGTGCAGTCTTCTGAAGGCATGAAGTCATCACTATCTATTTTCTCCCATGTGCATTCTGGTCAATCTCTTTCACTTGTAGATTTTTTCTTTTCATTTCTAAAATTAAATGTCCCTAAATATATCAGGGTACATGTATTAAAACAATATAAAGTTCATAATGCAATCAGCCACTGATAGAAGTGATGTAAAACATATTTTTTTCCAATTTTGACATATTTGCCATTAGGCATGCACAGTTAAAATGCTGCATTTACTTATTACAAATGAAGTTTACTGGTTTAATTTCAGAGTATGTAATTATTTTTTCAAAATTGTTTGGACTTTGGGTACTATTTGCAGCCAGGGTTAGATCACAATAACCTTGTAATTATATATTCCAGAATATTCATTAATCTGATTGGTTAGATGAGGATTGGCATTCCCCTAATAGATTCATTTGTGTATCGCCTAGTTCCTTCACTATTAACTAGTGTGATTTAGTGGCTTGACATTACATTTTATACCATGTGCTAGCAGACTAGTCTGGAATTTTTCACATCCTACAGGGGAGTTTAAGAAAGCACAGAAAAAACTGAAGTTTCTTCATAAACCAGTTCAAAATGTACACATCATAATTTTGATTGTTGTGTATTTACAAAAAGAAATCTTGATGAAAGTTATATTTTGGCATGTATTTATGGGATAAGGAAGCTTTCCTCAGTTAATGGAAGGAATTGCAAAAATAACTGCAGGAAAATGTATTTGAAGGGAGAAGAATGATTATTATGTAATTACCTGGGCAGGTATGTTTGGTATATTTGTGTAATGTTTAGTACCATTTTCTAATTAGGTGAAAAATGTACAGAATTTGAAGGATGATGTCTTCTTTATTCTCAAGAGATAAATATATAATTCTATCAGATATAGAGATTTCACTCATATGTGGAATCATAGATTGAAAAATAATAATATTATGACATGATTAATGAAGTGGACTGTGGAAGTTAGAGAAAGAAGAATTTGTATGTACTGATATGGTCAAGCAAATTATGTTAATGTATCAGAAAAATATAATAAACATACTGAAATCTGTTACAAAGGAAGTAAGTAGAGAAGATTGTATGAAAAGAGATAATGAAAATAAGTTCAATCAAAATGTTTTATGCATATGCATGGGAATATCCCAAGGAAACACCTTTGTACAATTAATTTGTGCTAACAAGATTCTCCATTTGTACAAATAACCAAACTATTGGAAATATATATCATTGATATGTCTGCTATTTTAGGGAAAATAATAAACACAGAGATTTGAATTTTTGAAAATTAGAATTACTTCCATGTTGTGAGATGTGTCTAAACTTTGAGAATAGTGTAATCAAGTCAAAGCTGGTTTCATAATGTCACAAGGCACAATAGGAAAGGAATATATATTACATGAGCCCCTGAAGAGTCATATTTGTCATATTTTAAATGAGATAAGATAGAACAGTTGGACATTATTTGTCTAATGAAATATTTCCCCAGTTTTTACTGGGGGAAATTCTGTGATAATTAAACATAAATTTCCCTCTTTTCTATCCCTCATCCGACCTGCTGGAACAGTCCAATCTGGGCTCTCCATAGAGGATGGCAAGTTCAAGGGAGACAAGTCAGATCAATAGTGCCTTGCAAAATGTGTCCTGGACTTTAGACAAAAATCAAGATTAGCAACAATAAACACACTCATACACACACAAATACTGATTAGCACTGATGAATACACCCAGACAATAATTTTAGCTGTAGTGTTTTGAGTTATTATGTAATTTTAAAGAACTGGGTGTTGGGTGTAATTTATGAGCAGAAATGGCTGGTAGATTCATTTAGGGACATTGATTAATTCCACATTATTTCTAAAAGTTATAGCAGTCAAATGATGTCTTCATATTCACTGGGGTCTACAGTCATAGAATGGAATGATCAAACATTATGACATTAATAAAAATATAGTCTCCTAATTAGATATTTATATATAGGAATTGGAAAGAAACCTAGAGCCTCAAGGAATATTTTTAACAACTGGCTGCTAATGAGCTAATATATATTAATTAAATAGTAATGGCCAACCTGACCATGACTCTGTGAGGAATATAATGAAAATGCACTTTATAATTATATTTTCTGACACACACATAATAGATATGTAAACTATTGTCATAAACTTAATTTTATAGACTGCACTATGTCTTCTAAATTCTTACCAATACTAATTAAAATTAAAGCCTCTGTCATTAATTACATCTTAATTGCAATAAACTTGTGATTGTTTCATCATTGTTAAAAGCTGGTGAAAAATTTCAGAGAAAGTGGGTCTTTTGGTTAGAAAGCAGTGTTATTTTGTTATGAAAATAAAATTAAGTTACAATTTTAATTATTTGTAAGTTAATGAGGTGTTTATTATGTGACACAAACATTTTAAAACTAAATGAACACATATATAAATAAAGAAATATTTGATAATTTCTTGGGTTCATAGATAGTTTTTCTAGGATTTATATCTCACAGAAAAGACTATTTCCATGTATTTAAGACACTAGTGCTTGCATCATAGAATTAGCATCTAGGAACCACATTAGAGCCAAACCTACTTCTGGGTTGTACACACTAACTTGTGAATATTAGACAATATTGCAATTTATCTCCAATCCTAATTCATCAATATTATTAGGACTTCTTTCCAAGATTCTTTTCAACTCATGAATGTTTAATATGGCATTTTTCCATTTTGGCACATATAATGTAAGCAATCAGAAGATAACAAGAAATATTACAAACTTTTTTTAATTTACAAGCTCCTCTTAATTTGTGTCCACACTAATGGAATATATAGCCAAATGCAGTATTTACACCTCTTCTTTTATCATTTTTCCTTGGCCTTCATATCCTTGGCCTGCTATCTTCACTCTAGTGGAAAATTTGTTTAAAATAGGCACATTAAATTTTCTCTCTTGGAGAATTCCTTAGTAGCATCTAATAAACCAGGAAAAGAAAATACTTAATCAAGTGTAGTTAAGATCAAATGCCTTATTTAATTTGGAAAAAATAATTAAAAAGTTATTTAATAATTATTTCCTTATCTCAAATGTATTGTATGTTGTGTATATGGAACAACACATGCATTGTTATCATTCTAATACAGATTTTATTAAGTATGTCTTTTTTTGGGTCAAGTATTCAATACTTTAGTATGAAGAAGTATGACCCTGCCCAGTTCTTCAAACTGCCTTTGAGATGTCAAACTCTCCATATTGGATGAAATGTCATTTTAATTCCCACTTTCAGTGCTTTATTTAATTACTGCCCCCTACAGTGGGCATGGATTAGATCCAATACAGAGATCTTCCAGACTTTCATCAAGATGCAATTTACAGAACAGGCCCAGAAATTAAGAAGAAAGATTGTCAGGTCCAGCGCAGAATTTTTAGAGGTGCAGAAATTTTAACTGGATAAAGCCAATTAATTATAGATGGCAAAATATTTTCATGACCCCAAAGCACACTGGAAGAGTAATGCCATTTATGTTCTATATATATTCAGTTCTGATTTTAACTGGAAAAGGGAATTATAGAGTTAAGAAACAAGAATAGGGGAACTATTGAAAATAACAAAACTGCACAAATATATGTGGTTAAACAACTAAAAATGAGGGAAATGGGGACTAAGACATGAGAAAAGGTATCAATGTTTGTGAAGTAATGCACCTTCTATCTGGTGAATATAATGCAACCCTTCTATTAATTACAATGACCAAAATATGAAAAAAATGAATCTGAAACATTACTGAGCTTAAGATAAAAACAACTTTAGAAGTCATTTGCTGTAGGTTGTTGCATATTAAATCACTACTTTCATATGAGTATGTGAATGCAGACATCACTATATGTGCACAAGGATTCAGTCTTACAGGTTCCCATGAGAAGAGGAAAGTGATCCATACTTGGTTATATAATATGCTTGACACTTAGCCATCTTTATTCAGTCACCTTAGCAGTAATGAGCTTGTCAGCCCCCAAAGGTATGGCTAGTAAGGAAAGGATCACTAATAGAAAGTTACTTAAAAAATCATTAGGAGAAGATAATAAATCACTTCAACAAACTTTGTCTCTTCTCAGATCTCCAGCCCAATTCTGTACACGTTTCTGCTGGCAAACTGAATTTGAGATGCTTTGGAACAAGATCTTCAAAAGAATAAAAAGCATTTATTTTTACTTGGTTACTTTTAAACACGTGAAGAAAAGTTCAACCTCTTTGGCTATAAAGGAAATTCACATCAAAACACTTAGATTCCACCATACCCTAATTAGAATGGCCAATATCAAGAAAACTTACAAAAAATGCTGGAGAAGATTTGGCCAAAAGGCAAATCTGTTAAATGTTGGTGAGAATGGAAAGCAGTATAGAAGTTCCTCAAATAACTAAACATTGAGTTACTCTATGACCCAGCAATCCCGTGTGTGTGTGTGTGTGTGTGTGTGTGTGTGTGTGTGTGTATGTATGTGTATATATATACACACATGTTTACGATGGTCTCATATGAGGTCGATGTCCACCCCTCCCAAACTACCTCTTCCCTTACTTAACAGGTTATTTATTGGATAATATTAGCCTTAAAAAGCAGTTTACATGTATGGTGTGTCCCTTCAAAGTCTTCAACCCCATTCAACCCAGTCCTGTGACATATAATATACAGTTCTTTACCTCATTCTATCCTGACCCTTGTTTTTTCTTCTACACCCTTCCCTTTGGCTTTACCACACTAATAAAATAAGAGAAAATGGGTAGTTACACAGACTACATTTGATGCACATTTGGTTCATAAACTGTCTAGGTGAATGGCTATTCCTTTGTGCAACTATTTAAGGATAATAAAAATAGTAAAAATAGGAATAATAAAGGGTAACCTGCCCCTCTTTGGGGTGAGATTATTGAAATACTATTTTATTTCATTAAAAATAAGCACTGGCTGGGTGTGGTGGCTCACCCCTGTAATTCTAGCTACTCAGGGGGCTGAGATCTGAGGATCAGGGTTCAAAGCCACCCTGGGTACAAAAGGACCAGACTTTTATCTCTAATTAGCTGCTAGAAAGCAGGAAGTGGGGCTTGGATCAATGGTAGGGAGGTAGCCTGGAGCTGAAGAGCTCAGTGACAGCGGCTAGTCCTAGTTCAAGCCCCATGCCCCCCCCCCCACAAATCAATACGGCTGAAATTTAAATACGTATTTTTATAACAAAATATATATTTCATAACTTAGTGAATATAAACTATATTCATTTCACTTGTGTGCATGTATATATATAGTATTTTCAGTTGTAGCAAAATAAAATGAAATAAATATGAAAGATAAAGATCTGTATAAGTTTAAAATGTTTGCTTACTTTAGCTATAAATTATGTAATTAAGAGGACATATGAATTTACATTAACTAAACAGCCATTTTAGATAATAGGATGGCAAAGTTTTCCCATAAGACCAAATGTTAACTATTTTAAGTTTGGGGATCATAGATCTATTGTCACTTCTCAACCCTGTCTTGAAACATTCAAAGACAACAGTTAATAAATACATATATGTGTCCATAAATTTATAGTCTTGGAAATTTTAGTGGTATTGGACATCTATAATTCAGCCTTAGAGAACATCAGTTATGAGAAATATGAAATTGAAGCCAGAGTGGGTGATCTACTAAGACCTTCTCTGAAAAAGAACGGGAAGGGAGAAAGGAAGACAAGTGAAGGGAAAGGAAGGAGATGGGTGGGAAGGGAAGGGGAGGGGAGCAGAAAAAAGGAAAGCAAAAGGAAAACAGATAAAAGCAAGGGCAACTACTGTAATATACACAACATTTTGGATAACTAGTAGTTCCTGCAAGGGTCATGAACTCAGAAAAAGTGAAAATATATGATTGTCTCTGTCTCGCCACTCTGTCTTGCTCTCTACATGATCTCAGAAGCCCATAGAAGCATTCTTCACTTTAATGTGTGAATTTTTTTTAATATTTAAATAGTTTCATTGGGGCAAAAAATTACTTTTTATGATTATATTAGTTCGATTTTTTAACCTCTTTCCCAAATGCTTTAATATTTAAAATGTGTACCATATTAATATTACTTAAAGGCTACTTAAACATAAAAAAAATTCTGATTTTTTTCTTTGTTAATGAATTTTAAGAGAATCTGCTCAAGGAGGTTATGAGCTTAGTAACTTTTATTCCAGCTTAAATGGCATGCTCCATTTTCAGTAATGATATTATTTTAGTAAATATTCAGTTCATAAAGTTGTGGATGATTTATGGGCTTTATTGCTCATTCAACATTTTACCATTAAATCACCTCATTCGAACCCAAGCAATGTTGATTTTTTTACACATTAAAATTACTATGTGATATTCAGTTCTTGTACTAATTTCCTTCAGGATCTGTGGATATGTCTTAGGCTAATTACCACTTCTCTATATTTAGTGAGGAAACGTATGAAGAAAAAAAGAACAATGCAATATTTATGAGATGTCAGTACATTACACATATAAATATTACCTAATTATCTCAGAAATATTCATGAAATTTTCAAAGTTTTTCTAAAGATTTAGCTTAATTGAAGAGGCTGATTACCCTTGCTATAAGACAACAAGAAAGTTGAATTTTCTTTATTAAGAATATAGGAGCAATTCAGCATTATATTCTTCAAGACACTGTATGTTACTAGTTATTATTTTAATCTACAATACATTCTCAAGGAATTGTTTACCATGTACAATGGTGATGTGTTGGACATCCAATATTTTCATAGTTTTTTAATAGTGTTATGGTTAGTAACATCACAAATGTTTGAAGAAATGCATACCAATAAAGCATTTGCATTAGATGGATGATGGCTCAGGTGCATAGTGCAATGTCAGATAGCTTTTACTAACACATTGTTTTCCATAAAAAGTCATGGTAATCTGGAAACTTTTGATATACCCATAAATTTAGACATTTCTGAGCACAAGTCATACTTACTATCTACTTTCTAATTGCAGATTTCAACAGAGCATATGGATTTATTATTTCGCTACTTTGTGCCAGTGTGCCATCACTTGGTTTACTTTCGCCTTTTTTTATTTTTTTTGTAGAAGAATATTATTACTACTTTTTGCTTGATATAAAATTGGTTCTCTTGTCATTCTACACTGGTAACTAGATGGTTGGTATGCATTCATAATTCCAGAAGATTGGCCAATGAAAACAAGAAAGCACATTTTCGATTTCCCTCTCCTCTAACATCCTGGAGGCTAATGTCAAGCACCATCAGCAAGCACGGATCCCCGAGAGTCTTCAGTTGCTGGAGAAACTGGACAGGTTTTTTTAGGCTATGCAGTGTCATCATCATAAATATGGTCTCAAAGGACCTTGCAAGAGAAGATAAGCTAGGAGATAAGAACAAAGTAGTAGACTTAAGAGGATTGAGAAATAAATACTTATAAAATTAGATTCCAAATTTAGAACATAGTACAAGAAAATCAAGTGTATTATTGATAGGTCAATAATTGCTCAAACTTGACAGCACAGAGACAAAAAGAGGGATGTGCTACTCTAGGATGAGCGGTGGTGTTTTCAAACGATAGCTACCCATTTGGAAACATCATTTTGCAGCTGTCACACCCAGTGTGTGTCAATATTTTCCCTAGTTGTTGGGCCACAATGGCTGAAGTTTGGGTCCAATTAGTTGTCTCTAACAATTTGGAGTTATTTTTGTCTCCATATTCTACATTACGTAATTTCATTTTTGAAATTAAGTAATATATATATATATATATATATATATATATATGTATTGGTTGTGGGACTTGAACTCTGGGCCTGTTCTCTGTCCCTGAGCTCTTCAATTATAGGCTATTGCTCTACCATCTGAACCACAACAACACTTCCTGTTTTCTGGTGGTCAACTGGAGATAAAAGCCTCATGGACTTTAGTGCCCAGGCTGGCTTTGAACTGTAATCTTCAGAACTTAGTTTCCTGAGTAGCTAGGATTACAGACAGGAGCCACTGCTCCTGGTGTTTTGTTTTTTCTCTCAAATCTTGCACTCTAGCACATCACACACATCTCCATTTCCAGCTTTCTGCTGGTTAATTGTAGATTTGAACCTCATAGAGTGTGCTTTCCCAGACTGATTTTGGACCAGGATCCTCAGATCTCAGCCTGCTGAATAGTGAGGATAACAGGCATGAGTGACTGGTGCTGCACATTATTTCACTTGAATGTTCATTTTCTCCACAATTCTTTGCACTCAAAGGTATTGTAGATCTCATTATTCAACAAGCATGCCCTTTCTCCTTTTCACTTAATGAACCAATGAATCACTAATGTCAGGCTTTAGTTATTCCAGATTGTGTTGTTTATATGGTGTCATGATTTGCTTTTTCATCAAACTCATCTTCCTGTGTGATTATTTTTGTAATCACAAATGAAATTCCAGACTCTAGTTCTATTTCTACTGCAGTAGTTGACAGCTTATATGATCATGTAGTGTGCTTAAACTGAACAATGTTTAATATTGAACCATCAATTTATAGAGTGTACACATATGTGTCTTACAGCTATAAAGGAATAATGGCTTCTAAAATCACTGTATATTGCATTCAGCTACAACATAAGCGAAGCTTTGCAGAGAAAAAGACTGAGAATGAGGGAGAGAAACCATTGAGAACGTGGTAGAGTAAAATGCATGCCAAAACCTAGATAACATTGGAATTATAACAGGGATTGCAATTACACAAGTCAGACCAAGAGCACATTTTCTTTAGTACAGTGTGTTCAGTTCCCTCATTCTCTCTTATTCATTCTGTTCATTCTCCACCTACCAGTAGTGGGAGTCCAGTGAACTCCACTATTGCAATTTTTCAAACTTTTGTACCCTCCCCACCATCTTCCAGAATATGTACATTTGAATACACCATGCATAAAGAAGAAATAATTGTGTAAAAAATAAATATTGAGTAAAGAAAGAGATCTCCTGTTTCCATTATCTGTTTCCTGTCTAGCTAATTACACAGTCAGAAGACTTGGGGAAGAACTTCAACAGCCAGCAATACATACGACAAAGCCCTAATATCCAATATACAGAAGGAGGCTAAGAAACTAACCATACCAAACTTCAGAAACCAACAACTAAAAGGACAATGGAACTAAAGACAGATCAGAAAAGGTGAAAACAGCAAACTGACTATAAAAGAAATGCAAATATTTAGGCTCAATGGTTTCCCTCATTTGTCATAGTCAGTAGAAACCTTGGGCTCTACTAGCAGAGATCTGCAATAGGCAGAGATTTGCAATAGAGCAAAATCTTGATACATAAGGCCATATAGTATGAAGCTAATTGAAAGGACCTCCAGGATATTGAAACAAAAGCCATATAATGAATGATTGTTGTCCTTAATGTACTATGTTATCTCTCATCTCCTTTGCTGTCCCTTGGATATCTCATATTGTTACAGTATCACACTTTGTTATCTGATATATTGAATTTATTTGTATTTGGTTATTTGAAATTTGATAGGGAAGGGGGGAAAATTAAGACAGGTGGGGGGGGATGGGGGGAGGGTAATGGGTACCAAGACATGTGAAAGGGTATCAATGTATGTGAATTACTGCACTTTCTATCTGGCAAATATCATGTAACCATTTTATTAATTACAATAAAAAATATAAAAAAGAAATGCAAATACCAAATTTTCTTGATCCATTCATATACTGAGGGGCATCTAATGCATATTTTAGGTATGGTATAAAGTGCTGCAGAGAACATGGTTGTGCTGATTACTTTAATATGTCTTTGTTTATAGACATTTGCGTAAATGCCAAGGAATGTGACTGTTGTGTCAGTGAAATAAACTCCAGAATATGGAAAAGAGGATTATCTTTGTGGTTATTATTATTATTTTTTTAATAATGATACTTCATACTATATGGCCTTATGTATCAAGGTTTTGCTCTATTGCAAATCTCTGCCTATTTTTTAATCTTTTTCCCCTGTAGCTACTGTATCTAACTTTGGTACCTGGTATATTGTATATATGTTTATTTGATTATTTGAAATAAGGAAGGGAACAGGGAAAATGAGATGATTGGGAGGAAGTGGAGGGAGGGAAGGTGGGAGAAAAACATAGGAAGCAGTATCAATGTTCAAGAAGGAATGTACCCATTACGTGAAGAATGTAACTGTAGCCCCTCTGTAAACAACCCTGAAAATAATTTTTTTGTGGACCATGGGGCTTGAATTCTGGGTCTGGGAGCTGTCCAAGAACTCATCAGCTCAAAGCTACCGTCCTACTCCTTGAGCCACAAACCCATTTCCTATTTTCTTATGATTAATTGGAGATAAGAGTCTCAAGGACTTTAGGGCTCCTGATGGCTTTGAACCTCAATCCTCAGATCTCAGCCTCTTGAGCAGCTAGAATTATAGTCTTGAGCCACCACACCCAGCTAAAAAAAATTTTAAAAATAAAGAAATGCAAATATAACAACTCTGAAATTCTATTTCACCTCAGTTAGATTGACTAACATTGTGAATTTTAACAAAAAATATGCTGGTGGAGAGGTGGGGGAAAAGGAACCACGCTGCACTGCTGCTGGTAATGTAAACTAATACAGTTACTCTGGACAGGTGGACAGCAGCATGGAAGGTTCCTCAAAAATCAAATAGGGTTCCAGGCTCCCTCCAAAAAATTAAAATTAGATATTTTTTTAAAAGATGGTTTCACTTGAAGAAATTTGCACTACTAAATCAAATCTTTAAAAAAATGTTTATTGTTATGATATCCAACTCCAGGCCCTCTTATAGTAGTACATTTTCCATAATTCTTACACTTTTTTCATGACATCCCTCATACTAAATATAAGATTTAGATTTCAACTGTATATATATACAATATATGTGTACTACAGACGTACCATACATAATATATTCACAGGTATATGTATATGTCTCTATGTGCCTGTATTTATATACAGAGAATTCTGATTTATTTATATGAAGTAATAGTAAGCTAAAGATGATGGTATATATTCAGAGAAATTAAATTTGATACATTCAGGTACTATAAAACACCTCTGACAGGATAATTATAAAGATAAAAGTTTTCTATATTAATGTAGTTGCTGAATAATCCAACATAGGCTAATCAAAACATAAATTTATGCTTTCAACTTAAATCATAGTATATATTTGCTTAAAGTTAAATCATAGATTCATACTTATTGGATAAAACCATGATGCTAAGAATATGAAAACCTTGAAAAAAATTAATTGAAAGTAATCTCAACCTTTAAGTTGCATAGTTGGAAGATGACTGAATTTGAGTGTCACTCCATAAAACGTTTCAACTTTTACTCGTGGTCTTTAACGTATAATTTTTTTTGATTTAAGACATTTTCTACTAAGATTTACAATAAATCTTCCAGTTTTTTTTCTTTCTTTCTTTTTCTTTTCTTTCTTTTTTTTTGCCAGTTTTGGGGCTTGAACTCAGTCTGGGCAGTGTCCTTGGACAATTTTTGCTCAAACCTAGTGCTGCCATTTGAGCCAGAGTGTCACTTCTGGCTTTTTCTGGGTTTGTGGTACCAAGGAATAGAACCCAAGGCTCCATGCGTAAAAGGTGAACACACTAATAGCAGGCTACAGCCCTGGCCACACCTTCCTGTATTTCTATTAATTCTGCTTTAATATTTCTGAGAGATTGACCTGCAGTTTTCTTTTTGTATGATCATAAGATTTCTCAAAAAGCTTTGATGTTGATTTCCTGGAAAATATTTGAAAAATGGATTTTCATATGTTTGGATCAACATTTTTTCATTCCTGCTTTTTTTTCCCCTAACAATACTTTTTCTCTTATCTTGTGGGATAATAAGACTTAGGAAAGGAGATAAGCATTTGACAAGTGGAAGAAGTTTTCTGGTCACCTGAAGAACAGAGTTCCCACTTCTAATTAATCACATGTCAGTAACTGGGCATGTGTAATTAATGGCGCATACCCTCAAGGCTCCAATGCATAAACACTTTGCTTATCTGGTCACAGGAATTTTTAGCGAGATCACAGCAAATGAGAGTGCTTTGCTAATCTGCTTTTAACTCTTGAACACCTTCAAGAGTTATTAAATGGTCAGGAGAAATGTGGCACAAAGATTACTTGGAAATATAAACATATTTAGAAATAAGAAAAACAAAGTGTAATTGGAAATAAAATATATTTTATAGAAATTAGAACTTAAATTTTAATATATGAAATGTAATACTGAAAAATATAAATGTGGTTTTATATATGTGTGCACATATGAAGACAAACTCAGGTGCGATTAGGAATTTTAATTTTTTACTGATGTATACATAATTAATTACAAAGACATTACAAATATAATATATAATATACAAACACAATGGATATAATATCAATGTAATATATGGTTTTAAATAATGTCTGTTGTTTTTGCTATCAATGTGAATTTAAGAAAAAAGTATTAGCTTATCAGAATCATTTTTTAATGAAGCTAAAAGAAGCAAATATAATTGTATTGATTAAATGTATGTAGGAATATGAACTACAAGATGCTCAGTTAGATTTTTTTTTCTTTTGTGGGACATGGGGCTTGAACTCGGCCTAGGCACTCTCCCCGAGATCTTCAGTTGAGCCAAGCCCCACTTTCTGTTTTCTAGAGGTTAATCGGAGATAAGAGTCTCAGGTCCTTTTGTTCCATGCAGGCTTTAAACCCTGATGCTCAGATCTCAGTCTTCTTAGTAGCTAGGATTATAGGCATGAGCCACCATGCCCGGCTTCAATTAAATTTTTTACCTGAGGCAAGAGATAACACTGATATGATATTTTCCATAACAAAAGTTTTCACTCAACAGAATTTGAATGTGTCAAACCACTCTTCAAGTAACAATCTATACTCAATAATGTAACTCTAGGATATAAAAAATAAAAGAAGAACTTTAGCTTAATTTAAACCTATTGGAATGTGGGAGAATTTTTCCAAAAATTCAATTTAAGATATGTATTGCACATAGTACAAACCTAAAGCTGCATCATTTACAGGAACAAAATTAAATCATATATGTATATACGACCATAACTCTTGGTGCAGGTCTAATCTTTTTTTCACAAACGTGCCCACTACATACAGATGGAGTGGTGGCAGCCACGTCATCAAATAGGGATGACTGTTAGCCAATGGTGTCCTGAGACACGCCCCACATGCTCTAGGTGGGTAGGGCCAGGAGCCCTGTGGCTCTGGATAGCTTGCAGTCACATACACACTTGTGTACATGATTAAGGTTAGGTAGCAAGCAGGTTAATTCCATATACATATATATATATATTTTTTTTTTTTTTTGCCAGTCTTGGGGCTAGAGCTCTGCTACTTGAGCCACAGAACCTCTTCTGGCTTCTTTCTTTTCATGTGCTACTCAGGCATCGAACCTGGGGCTTCTTGCATGCTAGGCAAGCACTCTACCACTAGGCCATGCTCAGTCAAGCCATATATATATATATATATATATATATATATATATATATATATATATATATATATATATATATATATATATGTTTGCCAGCCCTGCGCCTTGAACTCAGGGCTTGGGCACTAACCTTGGGCTCTTAGGCTTTTTCAAGGCTAGAGATCTACCACTTCAGTCACAGCACTCTGTTTGTTTTGGGTTTTTTTTCTATGTATGTGGTACCAAGGAAACGAACTCGGGTCTTTGTGCATGCTAGGCAAGCACTCTACCACTAGGCCAAACTCCCAGGCCCCCCCTCATATATTTTAAAGTATGCAAAATATTATATTTTTACTCAGAGAAAGTCAAGGGGCTGCAACAATATTAACAATAATTTACCCTTTCCTTGTCACTTGCTCATAAAAAAACTCTCTTGTTATTTAAGTAGAAATCGGGGGGATTCCCTATATTTTTAACCACCCAAGTTGATACTGAGACATTTATTTCAAAATATTTTGATTGTACTGTTTCAGTTTGAGCCAGTGGGAGAAATAATGAATGTAAATGAATTACAATTTGAATACTATATTTGAACCATAGAGAATATTTGGTTAACTCTCAAAACATTTTTCACAAATATTTCATATTAATTTAAAAGAGCAGCATATTATAAAGTATGTCAAATTGGAAAAAAATATGCTCACTTTTCCCTATCACATGTGGATCTTCGTTCTGAAACAACAAAACCCACATAAACATATGTAGGGGACTAGTCTTATATACATAATTTAGTTGAATAAAGTATAATATATGCAGAAATGAAGTGTCATGGAGTAAACCTTTCAAAGATTTAGCAGGGATGTTAACAACATGAATATCAAGAATTTGAAACAAGCTTGAAGGGAGATGGGGCTAATGAAAAGGGATGGATGAATGAAAATAGGGCAAAATCAAGTTAGTGTCATCAATGTTCATATATGAAAAAGGAAATGGAAAAAATAAAAATTACACATAAGGCTATATTAAAGTATGTATTATAAAACCTAATTAACACAAAATAAGAAACCAGAACTTGATTTTATTTTTGAAATAATATTAAATAGGTAATTGTTCTGAGTCATTAAAATGTGAATAAAACTGTATTTAGCAAAAAATTAAAAGATAAATTATTGCTTAAATAAGTAACATATATTTTAATGATTTAACATGATACACACGCATGCATATTTATACACAAAAATCCCATAAATATTAAAACAAATTAAAGATAAGAGGTTTAACTCCCCTGATAAATTTAAGGGTCAATACCCATCTTCCTGTTTTTCAGAGCGTTTACTTTCCAGATATTAGAAGTACTTTCTCTGACATGTTCTCAAAGACCCTAAGGCCATCTGTTCAAAATATAAGTATAAATATTGACATCAACCTTATCCTCCATTTTCTGTGTGAGACTGTTAACATAATTTCTACAAATATTTTCATCTAAGGTACAAATCCTTTATCATACTTATGCACATTTATTTGTCTTATTGATTAAGCCAATGAAAAACATATGTTCCATCTCATTTACAAAGTTAAGCTACAAAAACCCCAAATGTGAAAAATGGTATCATTGACATTTTGCTTGAAGACTAAATATCGTTAATATTGACAGATGTATGTAGTAGATTTTTCCTACTTAGCTATATAAAAGACTGAGATCTGTTTTATAGTGTCCTAATACTATGTGCTGATTTAATAATTAATAAGAATTTATTTCTTTCCTCGTGTTGTGAAATTGTTTCTCTGATTGGCAGGCAATATGATTTTTAATTATATCTTACAAAAGTATACACACACAGACACACACACACATGAGTGTGTAATTGTGAAGTTTGCACTATACATAAGGACATAAAGTATTTAGTGACTGATTATCACTTACTAGGAGCTGCTTGTTACAATTAGCAAACAAAAATATCTAGATTCTCATGTTTAAAATAAAACAAGAAACCCCACAAAATACCCTATTATAATTTGATGGAAACAATTCTCATGGTGAAAATATGTCAGGAAATGAAGTAGATACAGTTGACTGTTTAATATTTTAAATAGTAAAACAAATTTTACATCACTGGCAACTGAAAGTAAAGAGAGCACCATAAAGCTCCATATACTAGCAAACATCAAGCAGAGATGAAAGAGAAAAGATCCCCAGCCAGGAGGATTCCCTGAGTCTAAATAGCATGACAATAAAAGGCTTATATCAAAGATAGTGAGAAGGCAGATAGGCAGATTTTTAGTAAGGCATAGTTAATATGGGTTGAAAGGATTGTAATAATTTAAATTTCTAAAATACTGTTTAGGTTTTTTTATTAAAGAATTCATTAACATTGATTTTTACATCATGTTTGAAATGACAAATTTAACAAGGATTCAAGAAGGGAATCTCTATATACAATCACAGGCACTTAGATTTTACAACATAATTAAAATTAGGATGAGGGTTTGTATATCATAGATACATATTAATCTATGTAATAAAATGTTATGTCAATAGAGTCATAAATTTTTATGTCTATGTAGTTGTGTTTATATTTCCAGTACCATGTCCATAGCATTGGGTATGCAAATATTAAGTCCTAACTTTTGTACTGTTTGGATCTAATAGCCACATATTAAGGATCCTATGCGCTTTTGACTTGTTTCACTCAACGTGATGCACTCTAGATTCATCCACTTCCCTGAAAATGCCATTATTTTATCTTGTCTTTTGACTATGTAGAATTTCATTGTATATATACATATATATATATATATATCACATTTTCTGTATCCATTCGTCTGCAATAGGGCATCTGGATTGTTTCCATTGCCTGGCTATTGCGAATAGTGTAGAGATAAACATTGCTGAGCAGGTGTCCTATCATATCTTGGGTTATGATATTCAGGATAGATGCCCAGGAGTGGTAAGGTGGGATCATAGGGAAGGTCAATTTTCAGTTCTTTAAGAAAACTCCACATTGCTTTCCAGAGTGGCTGAACTAGCTTACAATCACACCAACAGTGCAGTAGGGTTCCTTTTTCTCCACAACCCTGTCAGCATCTGTCATTGAGTTCAAAATTTTGGCCATTCTTGTTGGGGTAAGGTGGTATCTTAGGGTTGTTTGCATTTGCATTTCCTTTATGACCATGGATGATGAACATTTTCCCATATGCTTTTCTGTCATTAAAACCTCTTCTTTTGATAAGTCTCTCTTTAGTTCCCTTGACCATTTAGTGATTGGTTTATTGGGTTTGGGGAGGATTAGTTTCTTGAGTTCCCTGTAAATACTGGATATTAAGCATTTTTCAGTTGTATTATTGGTAAATACCTTTTCCCAGTTGGGTGGCTGTCTCTCTACTTTAGTGGCTATGTTTTTATCTGTGTAGAAACTTTTTATTATTAGGTAGTCCCATTTATTGAGTCTCTCTCCAGTCTGTTCTGACCCTGGGATTCTGTTCAGGAAATAGTTTGCCTGTGCCTGTAAGTTCCAGTGTCTCTCCAACTCTATTGTGTAGCAGTTTCAAGGTTTCCGGTCTGACATTGAGGTCTTTGATCCATTTGAGTTAATGCTTGTGCATGGAGAAAGGCTAGGGTCAATTTTTAGTTTTCTGCATGTTCTGCCCAGTTTTGTCAGCACTAATAATTGAATAGACTGTGTTTGTTCCACTGTATATCTTTGGCTCCTTTGTCAAATACAACTTGACTATAGGTATGTGATTCTATTTCTGGACCTTCTATTCTGTTCCACTGATCTTCTGATCTATTTTTGTGACAACACCATGCTGTTTTTGTTATTATGGCTCTACAGTAGAATTTGAAGTCTGGTATTATAATACCACCTGCATCACTCTTTTTGCCTAGAATTGTTTTGTCTATTCTAGGTCTTTTCTTGTTCCATATGAACCTTTGGATTGTATCTTCTATTTCAGTAAAGAATGTATTTGGGATTTTGATGAGGATTGCATTGAATTTGTATATCAATTTTGGCAGTATAGCCATTTTCACTATACTGGTTCTCCCTAGCCATGAGCATGGGATATCTTTCCATTTCCTAATGTCCTCTTTAATTTCTTTCGTTAGGGTTTTATAGTTTTCATTAAATAATTCCTTTACATCTTTGGTGAAGTTAATTCCTAAGTATTTTATTCTTTTGGGGGCTATTGCAAATGGGATCATTTTCTTGATTTGGCCATCTGTTTGCATATTGTTGGCATACAAGAAGTCTACTGACTTTTGCAGGTTAATTTTGTATCCTGCCACTTTGCTAAAATGGTTTATTAGTTCTAGGAGTTTGGGAGTGGAGCATGTTGGATCACTCAGGTAGAGGGTCATGTCATCTGCCAAAAGGGATAGTTTAATTTTTTATTTCCCTATGTGGATCCCTTTGATGTCCTTCTCTTGCCTTATTGCTCTGGCTAAGGGTTCCAGCACTATATTGAAGAGAAATGAAGAGAGTGGGCCTCCCTGTCTAGTTCCTGATTTTATGGTAAATGGTTCCAATATTTCACTATTTAGTATAATACTGGCTGTAAGTTTGTCACATATAGCTTTAATTATTTTAAGGAATGTATCTCTTATTCCTATTTTTTCTAGTGATTTCAACATGAATGGATGTTGTATTTTGTCAAATGCCTTCTCCACATCAAGAGAAATTATCATACGATTCTTATCCTTAGCTCTATTGATGGGATGTATTACATTGATTGATTTGCAAATGTTAAACCAGCCTTGGCATCTGTGAGATGAAGCCTACTTGATCGGAGTGTATAACTTTTTAAACTTGTTTCTGGATTCTGTTGGCTAGTATTTTGTTAAGGAGTTTTGCATCTATGTTCATTAGAGAGATAGATCTGTAGTTTTCTTTTTTTGTTGGCCCTTTCCCTGGTTTGAAGGTGAGTGTAATATTAGCTTCATGAAATGAGTTTGGTATTGCTCCTTCTGCTTCTATTTCTTGGGAGAGTTTCAAGAGTATAGGTGTTACTTTATCTTTAAAAATCTTGTAGATTTCTGCAGTGAAACTATCTGGACCTGGGCTCTTTTTGTTTGGCATTTTCCTGATTGCTTCCACAATTTCATTATATGAAATTGGTTTGTTCAATTTGTTTACCTCATCATTTTTCAGTGTGGGTATCCTATATTTATTTAAGAAATCATCCATTTCTACTAGATGTTCTTGCTTCTTTGAATATAGGCCCTGATAGTACTTATTCATTATGGATTGAATTTCTTGGATATCAGTCGTGATTTTTTCTGTGTGGTCTCTTATTTTGTTTATTTGAGTTTCCCCTCTCCTTTTTTTGATTATTCTTTCCAGGCCTCTGTCAATTTCATTGACTCTTTGAAAGAACCAACTTTTTGATTTAACAATTTTGTGTATACTAGATCTTATTTCAATCTCTGATATTTCTGATTTTATTTTTGTTATTTCTGTCCTTCTTGTTGCTTTAGAATTATTTTTTTTCTTGTTCCTCTAGGTGCTTCAATTTCTTTCTAGGTTATTTACATGCTCTTCTTCTGTCTTTTTAATATAACCTCCTTTTGTGATAAATTTGCCCCTTAGAACTGCCTTTGCTTTGTCTCATAAGTTCCTTTGTGATGTCACTTGACTGTCATTACCTTCAAGAATGTTTGTAATTTCTTCTTTGATTTGATCCGTAACTGAAGAGTTTATCAGAAATGTATTGTTCAGCTTCCAAGTGTTTGAATGTCATTTTATTTTTACTGTGTTCAGAACTAGTGATTCCACTGTGATCAGATAGAATATATTGAATTATATCAGTCCTCTTATATCTGCTGAAGTTTTCAGTATGAACTATTATATTATCTAATTTAGAGTATGTTCCATGTGCTGCTGGGAAAAAGGTATAAAATTTCACCATTGGATGGAACACTCTGTATATCTGTTAAGCGCAGCTGAACTATAGTGTCATTTAAGTCGATGGTTTCTTTGCTTATCTCTTGTTGAGTTGACTTGTCATTTGATGAGAGTAGCATATTGAAGTCTTCCACTATGACTGTGTTTGAGTCTATCTTCTAAGATTGTTTGCCTGACTAATTTGGGTGCTCCTGTGTTGGGGGAGTAAATGTTTGTAACTGTAATATTCTGGGTGTGGATTGTACCCTTTACTAATATGTACTGGCCATCTTTGTCTTTATGTACTGATTTTACTGAGAAGTTAATTTTGTCAGAGATTAAGATTGCTACTCCTGCTTTTTTGCATGGTGCATTGGAGTGGAAAATTCTTTTCCGTTCTTTCATTTGGAGTTTATTTCTGTCTTTGGCAGGGAGGTAGGTATCTTGGAGGCAACATATGGATGGTCTGCTATTCTGTGTCTTTTGATTGGATTGTTCAGCCCATTCACAGTTAGGTAAATTATGGAGAGATGCTTAGTGTCTTTTGTCATTATTTATTTTTACTTCTCAGCTTCTTTCTCTCTCTTTTTCCCCTTTTGTGATTTATAGGTGATTGCTTCTTGATGGGGGGGTTCTTGCTGTTCTGAAATTTGTTCTTGGTTAGTTAATATTGTTTGTAATGCTGGTTTAGTGTGCATGTATTCATGTAGCTTCTCTTTGGAATGAAATATTGTTTCTCCCTCAAATGTAAATGCTAGTTTCACTGAATATATCAGTCTGGGTTGGCAGTTGGTGGTCTTCAGGGCATAAATGATATTTTTCCAAGCTTCGCTTTCATTTAGGGTTTTTAGGGATAGGTCTGCAGTTATTCTATTTTTTTTCCTGTTGTATTATAGATCTTTTTTCTTTTTTCTTTTTCTTTTTTTGCTGCATTTAAGATCAGTTCCTTAGTGTTCAGGTCTAGTGTTTTTACTATGATGTGTCTAGACAACTTCCTTCTAGGATCTTGCCTCCATAATGTGAGTATTTTCTCTTTTGAGATTGAGGAAGTTCTCTGCTATGATTTTGGTGAATAAGGGTTGCATTCCTTTATTGATAAACTCTGCCCCTTCATCAATCCCTATTATATGAAGATCAGATTTCTTGGCTGCCAGGTCCCGGAGTTCTCTTTGGTGTTTTCCGACTGATTTCTCCAGATTGATGAATCTTGTTCCAGCTCTTGTGTTTTATCTTCCGTTCCTGATGTCCTATACTCCATCTCAATCAATCTATTACCTAGGGCTTCCATTTTTGTTTGCATTGTAGACACTGAGCTGATCATGTCTGCTTTTCTTCTAGGGATGTATGCTTTTTTGTTTTCTTTTGAATTCGATGATCTCCTTGGTGATTTCCTGCTTATGTTCCTGGAATTGTTTTTGGAATTATACTTTAATGTCTTTAGTCATGTCCACAATCATCTCCTTGAATAGAGTCCTGTTTCATGTCTCTTCAGGTGTCATTTCTTGGATGGTGACATTCTTGGATGGTCCCTTCACTCTTGTTTTCTTTGGGGCTTTGTGTGGTACTTTAATTCTTTATATATGTCATGATTTGTCATTGCACTTTCCTAGGCATTGAAGACTGCTGTTGTAGGTTTGCTCTGTGGTTGGTAGGTGATGGTCTTTACTTGGTTTGGGTCTGGGGGTTCTAGGAATCTGTGTATGTGTGTGGTTCTCTTCCAAATTATTTCTGCCGCTGACTAGGTCAGAGTTTGCAGCTTTCACAGGTGTGTTGGTCCATTCCCAGAGGCTGTGTGGTGCTGCACAGCTAGCTCTCAGCCCAAGCAGTGGCTGCACAGTGGGCAGTAGAATGGAGTTGCGCACTTTGGCTCAGCTAGCTCAGAGGAAGGTGAATTTTCCTACCCTGTTCCTAGGGGCAGGGCCCAGCCAAAGACTTGGGCTCTGAGGGCTGAGCCATGCCTTTCTGGCTCTCAGAGGGCAAGCTCGGCCTCTGCTTGTCTGCCCTTCATTTCCCTGCTGTGTTTCAGCTTCTTTGGCTGAGAGTCTTTTTGTGACTTCATAGGGGGCCCCTTGGTGTTGTCTTGCTAGAGGCTCCCAGCAGGCATGTGACTTTCTTAGATTTGGTTCACTCAGAAGCTGGCTCACAGACTTATGTACACCCCCACCCACACAGTCCCACCTGCTGTTGGAAGGCAGGGTCTTGGTGCCCCTCAGTCTCCAGTTTCAGTGGCCTGGGAGAGGAGGCTCTTGGGCAGGTGGGAGCAGGGACAACTGAGCCCCCTTTGGTGGAGTGCTGGGTCTTGGCGCTCAATGCCTGTCAGTCAATGGTCTGGAGAAAGGAGCTGTTAGAGGAAGGGACAGGATTCTGATTTCCTTGCCCCCCTGCACTTGCCAGTCTTTCTTGGGCAGGGTGGAGGGGTCTGGGTTAAGTTCTGTAGCTTGCCACCTGTAGATTTCCTGATGGGTTTTGGGGAACCCGCTGGTCTACTTACTCCTCTGGGTTTGATGCGAGCTGCTCTGTGGTGTTGGAGGGTCATTTGCTTCCCCTCTGGTCTCCGCCACTGTCTGTGCTGCCAGCTCCCAGTCTGCATGGGATTCCCGAGTCTGGATTCCGCCACCGCTGCTGTCTGTGTGGGATTCCTGCATCTGGATTCTGCCACTTGCTGGAGTTCCGGGCTTTCTAGCCCCGGTGCTGGCCATTGCTGCTTTTGTGCCCGGTCTGTGTGGGTTCCTGCACCTGGATTCCACTGCTTCTCGGGCCCTGGCGCCCTCCCATTTAGGTTTTTCTGTTGTTTTTGTTGTTTTAACACAATTATTAACATTATACATGATCAAAAGTTTTAGTTTTATCAACTTATTTGGGGAAGTCACGTTTTATGTGAGTTTTCTAAAAAGCAGTTAAGCATATTTCCTAGATATGTTTTGAATTTATTCTAGGAAATATTGCTTTGATATCTTTTGGGCTACTAATTTATTAATAGCTTGAGGTTTTCTTCTCAAAGAAGCTCTCCAGATATTTCAAGGACAATGAGAAACACTCAACAAATACACAAGAACACAAGGCATCATGAAGAAAACTAGCAAACACTAGAAACACTTTCAAAGGTTTTATATGAGGGCTTATTAAACACAAGCAATAAAACAACTTTCCTAATTCACAAAAAAGAGCTTGAGAATTTCTTATTAAATAACAAAAGAAGAATATTAAGATATGGCGATTTTCAAGCACTAATCAAAATATTAAAGATTTTGAAGTATAAGACAGGACATAAGAAAGGTTTTCTAATATTCATTTTAAATTTAATTATATTTGAAACTGTATTATTATCCACATAGTTTCTGTAAGCAACATACATGCTTAAATACCATTTATGTGGACCCTGGTTAGTATGTGTTTTACATTTAGTTGATAATTTTTTGGGTTTCCTGGATGAACTGGCTAAGATTTAGATTAATTTTAAAACTCAGTGAACATTTTCTTTTCTGAAAGTATGTGTTTGATTGAATGTAATGATGGACACAGAAATCTCTTATGGTTTATCATCATCACAAATATATACAAGGCTTTCTTATATTCATTTTATTAAAGAATTTATTGACATTGATTTTTACATCGTATTTCAAATGACGTGTTTAACAATCAAGTATTCAAGAAGGGAATCTATATACAATCACTGGCACTTAGATTTTAGAACATAATTAAAATTAGGCTTAGTGTTTTTGTCATAGATACATATTAATCTATGTAATAAAATATTATGTCTGTAGATTCATAAATTTGTATGTCTATGTAGTTGTGTTTGTATTTCCAGTACCATGTCCATAGCATTGGGTACACAAATATTGAGTCCTTGCTCTTGTACTGTTAGGATATAATAGCCACATATTAAAGATACCATGCACCTTTTGCTCCTTTGATCTTGACTTGTCTCACTCAAGATCATTCGCTATAGATTCATCCACTTCCCTGCAAATGCCATTATTTCATCACCTGTTGGTTCTGTAGAATTCCACTGCATCTCATAATTTTTGTATCCATTCTTCTACAGTAGGGCATCTGGATTGTTTCCATTGCTTGGCTATTGTGAATAGTGCAGAAATGAACATAGCTGTGGGTTTTCTTATATTCTTGAAAACAGCAAAACCACCAGACCTCATATAACTTCACTAGACAAGAATTAAATTGAGGGCATCCTGCCAGGTGGTTCAAGCCTGTAATTCTAGCTATTTGGGAGGTGGAGAGTGGGACTTACAGACACATACAGGAGTAAGAGTTTGTGAGACTCAGTCTCTTGGCGAGGTAGTACCTATCAGTTATCCCAGCTAGAAAGGATGCACAAGGACTGGCATGGTGGTATGCAGTGGCATCAACAGCACCACATAGGAGGACAGACAAAAAAATATGACATCATGTCTTTAAAAAATCCCTAAGGCAAAAAGAGCCTGGCTTTTGGGGACACATTTCAGATGCCAGTTTAGCAGGCATGAGACCCTGACTTCAGTCTCTACTGTCAAAAAATTTTTAAAATGGGGGACAACTATTAAAGTTATTTTGAATAAGAGAAATACAAGTTGTTCTTCTGAAATTAAACTCTTGAAAGTATACACTATATCTAGCATGATCTTTTTTTTTACTTTGAGCTGTCCATTTAATATCTAGGATAAGGCGCCACATTTTTTTCTATCAGAACAGGATGTCTTCTATTGTTATAGAATAATAATAGACAAAGATTTATTTCTAATGAATACAAGCATGCAACATAATAACAGTAGATTCATGAACAATAAATCTGCGTTCAAGTAAGATCTTTTTACATGGGAATCAAGCTTGTTCATCATGAATAAGGTGAAGTTAATTCAACACAAAATTACCTTATGGAGCTAATTAGGATTACAAAATCTGCTCAGAAGTTTTGCAGAATTGAAGGTAAGTTTGTACTTATCAGTCATAAAACAGATGCACTTGTCAGGAATTCTCATTTGTGCCCAAAACAGTTAAGCTCTCCTGTAAGAAAGGCATTCTTTTCCCAATTGTTTGAAGAAAGAGATCAATTTCACAAAAGTTCAACAAAGGTTAAAAAATTATGCTCAAAGCAACTGAGGATTGACCTACTCAATGTTTACCCCACTTCAAATATTCAGCAAAGACATATCTCAAACCTGATTAATTAAGTCCCTTTGGAATATTATGAAGTGGGGAATTTATCCAATAGACCACAAACAAAGCTATACTAATTCTACGCCAATTCTAATTCTAGGATAGAATTATATGCTCCCATCAAAAAGAATGCATTGTACCATTCATAAGGAAATGGAAAGACTTGGAAACCTTATATTAAGCGAAATATTCAAGGCCCAAAGAAGGGGTGGTTTCAACCAGAAAATGCCTATAAATCCACAAGTAAACACACTGGAAGGTAAAAGACAAAAAAGTACACTTGGGCATGATAAACTTTACTGAACTGTAGACTGCAAAGGAAGATATTCTTAGGAGGGGATCACAAAGGCTCAGTAACTATGAGCATATGATCAAATAATGTTTTTCAAAAATAATTCCAACAAATAAAAATAAGAACTTTTATGTAATTTTCCTTTTTAGGTTTATTTTTCTAAATTGTTGTTTCCTATTTCCTTAAGTGTAATACTTTTGTACATCACCTTTATAATAACAATATGAAAAAGAATTATTCTGAACCCATGCTTCTACTTTGTTTAGATTTTTTTCCTTCCCCAAGTAAATGGTGATGATTATTAACTTCATGGTGATTTCTTCAATCCTCTAAAATTTATAACTCTTTCTACAAAGATTAGGAAAGTTAGAAAGTTCAGATAAAAGAATTAAATAAAGAAAATAAGATTAAAGGAACACATCTGCTCCATATATATTTAACACTATAACCCATACTTCAAACTGAAGGATATAAATACTTATATATTTTGCAACTGTAAGTTTGATTTTTATTGTTAAATAGCCCACAGAGTGAGAAAAGATCTTCACTGGCCATAGAACAGACAATGGCCTCACATCTAAAATATAGCTACAGCTCAAAAAAATGAATCTCTCAAAAACAAATCCTCAAAGAAACAACCATCCCAATAAAAGATGGCCTAAACACTTAAGGAGAGACTTCTCTGAACAGGGAATAAGAAAGCCTATAGACACATGAAGAAATACTCAACATCTCTGGCCATAAAAGAAATGCAAATCAAAATAACTTTGAGATTCCGTCTCACTTCAGTTAGAGTGGTCATTATCAAGAGATCTAATTTCAAGTGATGTTGGCGGGGATGTGGCCAGAAGGGCATGCTGATACACTGTTGGTGGGAGTGTAAACTCATTCAACCACTCTGGAAAACAGTATGGCAATTCCTCAAAGACCTAACATAGAGCTCCCCTATGACCCAGAAATCCCACTCCTTGGCATTTACCCAAATGTCCAGAAGCAAAGCCATACTAAAACTACTAATACAATGATGTTCATTGCAACATTATTTTCCATAACTAATATTTGGAACCAACCCAGATGCCCCTCAGTAGATGAATGGATCAAGATGTGGTGTATTTACACCATGAAATTCTATGCTGCCATCAGAAAAAAATCACATCATCTCATTTGTAAGGAAATGAAAAGACTTGGGTCTCCCTTACTTCACTTTTTCCCAAGGATGGAGGATCACAATAGTTAAGAAGCTATGTACATATGGTCATACAGGATAAGACTAAACAAAATGAACTTTAGGATACGCTAACAAGAGATTCATCTTTGTGTTTATTATTCTTAATATACAATGTGAAGTTATTTCTTTTCTCTTTTTTCCCTCTTATGGTTTATCTCATATTGTTATTGTATCAGACTCTGTTACTTGGTATGTTGTATATTGGTTTATTTGTTTATTTGAAATAGGGAAGGGGAAAAACAAGATGATTGGGAAGAAGTGGGCTAAGGGAAAGCAGGACAAAAACATGAAAATGGATATCAGTGTTCAATAAGTAATGCACCCACTACTTTACAGATGTAATGCTAACCCCTCTACACATCACCCCGACTATAAAATATAACAACAAAAATAAATAAGTCAATAAAGGGGGGAAAGTCCAGCAATACACAATTAGAGTAATTTTCAATGAATATTCTGACTTAACATTGGAAATGTTAATTTTGAATGATTTTTTTGAGTTTTTTTGCCTTGTTATGAAGTTTGTTAACTATAAAGAGAAGAGAAAGAAATTTGGATAGTCATATTAAAATCTCGGTGTTGATGGCCATCGCACATTCTTTGACAACATAAATTTCCATTTTTAATTTGCATTTTAGGCATTTGTGAAATGTATATTATATTATAATATTAGATATTTTGACAAACAAATCAATGAATATGAAATTCCCAGTAAAATATTAATGTTAGAAAATCCTGTAAGCAGCAATTGGTGTTATCATTATTTCATTACTAAATAATTGTATGTGCATGACCTGTTACGGAATTCTCTCCATGGCATTCTTACTTTCCACAGGTTCAGAATCATGCAGCACAAAGCCCATAAACTGTCACTTCTGATGCCACATGCTACAACCCCCCATATTCCCCCTTTAAGTTGTTATTCTATATTCGCCTATATTTTGTAACTGCAATGGAAAAATAGAAAATATTATTCCCCTGATGTTACTATATCAGAGATGGTAATTTTTGCATTGTAAATATGTCTATTTTTTATTTGAATTAGGGAAGGGAAGAGAAAGAAGAACGTGATGAGAAAAAGGACAAAGAGTGAACTAGAGTAATAGTGAGTGATACTAACAAAAAGGTATTTTGGAAATGAACCTTATAACAGGAAGGGGGAGGGAGAGGGAAAGTGAGAGAAAAACATGGGAAGAGGTAAGAATGTTAACTCTCAAAATAATGAACTTAGTATGTTACAAATGTAACTGTAACCCCTCTATACATCACTCTGACAATAAAATTTTAAAAATTGTACTAATATCTGTACCATGATATTTTAGTATCTTGAACATTTTCCCAGTCAGAATAATGTTCATTCCAAATTTATCCAGATAACAAATCTTTGGTTGAAGAGCAGTCTTTCTACACAAACAGACCAATACCTAGGAATTTGGGAGAAAGAGAGACAGGGACAGACAGAGACAGAGAGACAGAGACAGAGCAGAGAATAGAGAAGAGAGACTATGTGTGAGATATTTAACACCAAACTATAAACACCAGATGTTTATAATTCCTTGAAATGTATGTTAGAAATTAAGATATAGGAAGGATTTGTGTCTCCTACAATTTGTCTGGCATCTGTAGGGAGGCATTTTCTC
Source organism: Megascapheus bottae (assembly GCF_031878675.1). Taxonomy (NCBI): domain Eukaryota; kingdom Metazoa; phylum Chordata; class Mammalia; order Rodentia; family Geomyidae; genus Megascapheus; species Megascapheus bottae. The sequence continues at coordinate 69,815,959 of NC_143512.1, forward strand.
TTATTTCTCATAATATTATGCAATAAACCATGAGCTCTAATGGTTATGTATCAAAGATCTAAGCTCCAGTATGACCATATTCAAGTATAAAAATCTTGAGAAATAAAGAAGTTAGAATGAATGAAGCCCTAAAAATTTTATTCTAACCTTAAAGGATTCTTAACCCTATAAAGAAGTCTCAAAATGTCACTCTTTCCTTTATTCCTTTGAAAGTAACTTTTTTACTTTTCAAATGTGTCTATGATCCCACTATATTTTCCTCATGGCACAACAGACAGGCAGGGTTTGTGTGACATTCCTTAGTGTGTTTCTTGTTCAGATAGCCAACTATGAAAGAAAGGATTGATTAAATGGAATTTTATTTCTGACACATTTGGAGATTGGAAAGGCCGGTATCAGGTGTCAGTCAATTATTTATTTATTTATGTATGTATGTATTTGATTATAAAGGCTCATAGTCATTTTCTGGCTCATAGATGTTTCATTTTAACCTTGTCCTCATGTGTTAGAATGAATTAAATGTTTGCTCTGGATACTTTTAAAAGAACCTGGATCTCTTTTATGACACTCCATGATATATTTGTTGTCAATATTCATAATCTCACTAACACTGAGGGAGAAGAAGTACATGGGTTTGTGAGAAACATAAAAACTTGGATTGTAAGAGTGTGTAATCCATGCAAATTTGATGAAATTAGCCACAAAAAGTGAACAGTAAATGCTATTTTGGAATGTAAATTAATAAGTATTAGTATCATCACTTTAGGCAACAACCATAAGACTGTGAGCATATGATTGGTTATATCAGTAGTCTCAGTACCAGAAGAAATATGCTTTCTTTAAACTTGTCTTCAATTTCTCACATTCTGAAACTTATTAAATGTGTATTTTCTCAAGAACACTGAAAGAGAAAAAAACTGAGAATCAATATGTTAATAGTGGTAAAATCATTCTATTGTATCAAGGATCTCCAAAACTGTGTGAATAGAGAGACATTTAGCAAAAAATTGATCATGCTAAATGCATGGTGAAATGTGAAGGGTGTAAATATTTGTACATTGTATTTAAAATGTCACATCATGCAAATTATAAGGGCGATGTCAATAGAGAATAGGAAGAGACTGCTCTTCAAAATACCAAATGGTCTTTTAACCAAATTTAATTCAACGTGCCTTTCACTCATACTGTATTATTGCTGAAAATCATTAGCAAATCATGCCACTAAAATTTTGCTTCTGAATAAATCTAAAACCACAGGGTTCCTCATCATATACTAAAACATAATCGGTTTTATGTATGTATAAATATATTTTCAGCCATAAGGCTGAGGCATGAGATTAATTTATATGGTCTTATAAAAGAAAATATGCATAAAAACTACACGAAGAAAGAAAACAAAGGCAGTTATTAAACATAAACTTTGGAGGAACATTGAGTTTTTGCATACACAAAACCATCTGTGATATTTTCTGTTTTTATCATTTTGATAAGTTTGGACAAATTATTTACATTAATTTACAATCATCAGTAATATACTATTCAAATGTTTGTGAATGTTTGCACCTTCTATCTGATGAATATAATGTAACCTTTCTATTAATCACAATAAAAAATTAAAACCAAAAAAACATTTTGTATGCAAAATTCGTATATATTACTTTATGGTTTCATGAAACACTATGTTTCCTAATAACAAGAATCATTTAGTGTTAGGCTTTATTGAAGGCTTTAATTATGTGTAGGTTTTTGGCTACATCATTTATTATGTAGGAAACACACAGAAGATTTTGAATGTTGATTCATATTTTACAGGTTTGTTTTAAAGATCAAGCAATTTCACATTTTTTATTTCAATGCTGACATTTTTTGCCAGTTCTGGCTTGAACTCAGGGACTGAGCACTGTCCTTGGGCTTTCTCAAGGCTAGAACTTTACCACCTGAGTCATTGAGCAACTTCCAGCATTTTTGTGTATGTAGTACCAAGGAATCGAGTACTGGGTCTTCATGCATGCTAGGCCAGTCCTCTACCACTAGGCTAAACACCTGGCCCCGAAAGAAACCTTTTTTTATTTTAATTAATAGAAGGGTTAGTTATATTCACCATATAGAAGGTGTACTACTTCACAAACATTTATACCCCTTCTCATGTATTTGTTCCCATTTCCTTCCCCCCACCCTCTTTCCTCATCTTGTTTTCACCCCCTTTCTTTTCCTATCTCAAATAAATAAATGTATATTCAATATACCAGATAACAAGGTAAGATACTGTAACAATATGAGAATAACCAAAGGTTAACAAAAGAGATGAGAAATAACATAGTACATTAAGAACAACAATCACACATTGTATACCTCTTATTTCCATATCCTGGAGGTCCTTTCATTTAGTCTTATCCTATATGGCCTTTTGTATCTAAGGTTTGAGCTATTGTAATCATCTGCTAGGAGACTCCAAGGTCTGCACTGATTGTTACAAATGAGAGAAGGCATTGAGCCTATGTTCCTTTGAGTCTGGCTTACTTCATTTAATATGATTTTTTTCCAAGTCTTTCCATTTCCTTACAAATGGGGTGATGTCATTCTTTCTGTTGGCAGCATAGAATTCCATTGTGTATCATCTACTGAGGGGCATCTAGGTTGGTTCCATATTTTTGCTATGGTAAATAGTGCTGCAATGAACGTCTTTGTGCTAGTGACTTTAGTATGTCCTTGTTTCTGGACGATTAGATATATGCCAACCAGTGGTATTGCTGGGTCATTGGGGAGCTCTATGTTTAGTCTTTTGAGAAACTGCCATACTGCTTTCCATAGTGGTTGACTGAGTTTGCACTCCCACCAACAGTGTCGTAGTGATCTCTCCTGGCCACATCCTTGCCAGCATCTGTTGTTATTAGATTTCTAGATCATGGCCATTCTAACTGGAGTGAGGTGGAATCTCAGAGTTGTTTTAATTTGCATTTCTTTTATGGCCAGTGATGTGGAGCATTTCTTCATGTGTCCATGGGCCATTCTTATTTCTTCTTCAGAGAAGACTCTCTTTAAGTCTTTGGCCCATCTTTTAATGGTATGGTTATTTCTTTGATAACTAGTTTTGGAGAGATTCAACTGTTTCGCTTTTGATATATTTTAGATATGAGTCCTTTGTCTGTTTGAAAGGTAACTTTTAAAAATTATTTTATGGCCAGGAATGTCACTTAGTGGTAGTGTGCTGGCCTATCATGCATAAAGCCCTGGGTTCTATTCCTTGGTATCACATACAAAGAAAAAACTGGAAGTGGTGCTTTGGCTCTAGTGGTAGAGTTATCTTTGAGCAAAAGAAGCTCAAGGACAGTGCCCGGGCCTGGAGTTTAAGCACCAGAATTGAAAAAATATGTACTTATTGTCACTGTAACCATATCGCTTTTCACTCTAGTTAAAAGTAAGAGAATTATGTAAATGAGAAATTAATTCTTGCTTAATCTAAAACAAAATAAACAAGAATTTGGGAAACACAAGAATTAATGCTATATTCTTTGAGAAAAGTTGATCCAATCCTGGCTTTGCCTCAACTTCCTTTAGCGCTCAACTGACTCACCAACTTAAAGGGGAAGAAAAGACACTGTCATGCCTCTGTCTGACCAAGACTAAATACATGGAAAGCAATAAGAAGGAAGAAAAAATGAGATAGTACACTCAGACTTTTTAAGTTATAAAATCTAGTTCCATAATGAAATATAGCATAATAAAATTCAAGTGATGACAATTGTGAAGCGATTACACTAAATGTTTTAAAATGACTAATCACTAAACATTTGAAAAGCTAAAGGACTCCCCTGTCTGCATTCCTTGTCACATGCTGTTCTCTTACTGAGATCATTTAACTATGGACATTCAACACAACTTATGTGACATACAATGTTACAAGTACTGGAAATAAATTGTGAAAAATACAAATCCCAGAATGTAGGAATTTTTATTCAAGTGTAAAATAAAACAAGGAGGATAAATCTGCAAATCACTGAAAAGTGATAAGTAGCTAGAGGAAAAGGAATGGAAACGTAGAATTTCAGAGCAAATAGTTTCAAAATCAGTTTGTATCATTACTGAGACACTATTTAGCAGGTCATAGAAATTTCCAGAGAATAAAAGCACTAATGATTTTCTCTGAAGAGCAACACATGTTTCCCAACTGTTTTCTTCAGGAAATTTCCAATGACATGCATATAAATAACTGTTTATATAATGTATATGTGTATATACATATATGATAAAGAAAATGATTAAATTTGTTTACTATTACCCCTACATCTAGAGCTAATGTTGATTCCCTCACAGAATTATCACTTTAATTAAGAAAAGGATTAAAGAATAAAATTAATGAAGTAACATAGGCCCTTGTTAGGTCTCGCATGATACAGTAAGAATATTGGATTTAACATTGAGAAGGACAAACACACTCGGTTGAGGAAGTCATAAGAGCAATTTGAATTGCCTCGCCATAAAATGTTCCAAAACTCTGTTTAGTGTATGTACTTCCAATGGCATTTCAAAATTGCCACTTTATGACCTAATAAAAGATTACAAGGCAAATATTGATCAACCTTTTCTGTTTGTTAAATTAAACAAATTTCATATGTAAAAAATGTAGATGCCCAGGAGGTTTGTAATCACCATCTGATAATTTCCCACAGAAGGACTTGAATTACCTGTTTTTACTTTCATCAGTTTTTTCCTACATTTAATATGTTTTAGAACTTTCATTGTAATATTTACAAATCACAAATAATGAAAATTAAGCCCTGATTAAGGGCTAACAGAGAATATCTTTCTACAGTTGGGAGAAGAACTTTTTTTTAAATCACCAGTCTTAAAATTGTTTTCCTCTATTAGAAAACTATCATTAGCAAATTTCTCATCTTTTCAGTACATAATTACTTTGGTAACATGCAAATTAGGTCTTTGGAGAGAGTTAAAGATCAAATACTGCAATCCCTTTGAAAGGAAAAGTCAAACAATAAAACAATCACCAAGAAAGAGGTGAGTATAAGGAGTGGGGTAAGGTAACAGTGAGAAGGGTAGACAAGTGTAGAAGTTGGGGAGAATGTAATTAAGTATTCACTGCATATCATATAATGCATAATCTACACAATTAAGAAAGGTGATGGATGGGGTGGGTTTGGAAGGACAGACAAAAAAATGTTCAAATAGGTGAAATAAAGATGCAATGCATTCATGAATGGCTTTGCTCAAGGGTAACTTCTTTGTATAATATTTTAAAATAACTTAAAAACAATTCTAGTTTACTGAAGACCTATGGAAACCACAAACTTTTCGAATGTGTTGGCAAAGAAAACTTTAATAAGCTCACTGAATACTATGTTTTGCCCTAAATTTGAATACCAGTGTTCCAAGTGTGAAAACAGGAATATGTGCACATGCCTGGGAAACAAAATAGACAAGAGGAAATGTTGAGAGAATTTTTATAGGTCTTAGTCCACACTAAAAGATTTTGTTTGCATTTGTAAATGCAGAGAAATAATAGAGTATTGGAAAAGTAGAAGGTTCTGTATTATTTATAAAGATAAGTGATTGGAACAGACATAAGTGTCAAATAAATATCTTGCTAACTAAAAATGAAGATTGCAAAGTGTCTCTGACTCAAGATAAATGCTCATAACAAAAAGCTTATTTTGTTAAAAAAAATAGTTTGTCAGGCACAGGTGCCTCACACCTGTAGCTCCTTGCTACTTTGTAGGCTGACATCTGAGGATTGTAGTTCAAATCCAGTCCTAGAACGAAAGTCCATGAGACTGTTATCTCTAATTAACCACCAGAAAATAGGAAGTTGTGCTGTGCCAGAAGGGTTGAGTGGTATCCTTGAGCTAAAGAGCTCAGGGACAATGCCCAGTCCCATAGTTCAAACCACATGGCCGACCCACCCCTCCCCCCAAATACTGTTTTTGGTAGGTTGTGGGGCTTGAACTCAGGACTTGGATGCTATCTTTGAGCTCTTTTTGCCTGCTCAGTGGATAGTGCTTTATCACTTTGAGTCACAGCATCTTTTCTGGTTTTCTGGGAGCTAGCGGGAAATCATTAGTCTGATGGACTTCTTTGCCTGGCTGGCTTTGAATCACTCTCAACCTTTCGAGTCGCTAGGTCTACAGGTATGAGCCACAGATAGCCTGGCATTAACGAAGTAATTTGAAGTCCTTATTTCTTAATGAAGTAGAAGGATTATTTGATCCCTATCAGTCTGGTTAAATGTTCAGTGGGTAGCATTTTGTCTAAGGTCAATGATTGCTTGTAATTTTCCATAGATAGGACTTCAAAGTCTAAACCAGAATTTCTAGACATTAAGGGTCACCTTATCTCCATTTTTCCAGCTAACCATTCTGAAATCCTTTCATCAATGGTAGCCTTTTTTAATATGTTCAGTCCTTGTTCTAGAATATCAACAAGAGATGGATGAACAATTAGAAGATTACAGTCCTACAAGAAGGTTTCATAAAACATTTCTACAAATGACTTTTACTGCATACACCTGCTTACAATTATCCACAGTTCAATTATGCCACCATAACTTGTATCAAGAATGGAGAGAAAGAGATACTAGGAACAGGAAATAAGATGAGATTAGCATGCATTCAAATAATGAAATGAATTATATTTTTTGCAAAAATATTTCACTGAAAATGAAGCCATTGCAGCTTGAGAAATTTAAGTGCCAAAAGGTAGAAGCAAGGATAATTAGGACTTTAATATATATTGTGCAGGAATAAAATGCACTTTTTGAGCAATTTATTGTAGAAGAGAGGCATATAGAGATGATCCAGAGGGAAATAGGGCTGTTGCTGTTCTGGTAGGGGGCTTTGAACTCAGACCCTAAACACAGCTCTATTTCTGAATTTTCAGTAGTTAATTGGAAATAAGCATTTCATGAACTTTCCTGCCCAGGCTGGCTTTAAACAGTGACACTCAAATCTCAGCCTCTTAAGTAGCTAAGATTACAGGCATGAACCTCCAGTGTTCAGTTTAGCTTTTCATTTAATTTTTTTATTAAGTGGCAGTAAAATTTTGGGTGACTGTGAATGACACATGGAAATAAGAAAGATGACAATATATGGAAACACTGAGATCATCAGCTTAGCATGATCAAGCCTCCTAAAAGCAATAGAATTTCAAGCATGTGTCTTCATCTTTACCTTAGAGAATAAATAAGGAAACATTCATATCTAGACTTTAGAAACAAGCAAGACTATTTGTAGGCACAATTTGTATTGAAAGCATCCCACATGTCTACTTCAAACTGCAGGTTTCCCAGGACACTGCATTATTATTTCATTCTTGACAAATAGTGACAAATCAAACTTTTAGAAACCAATGTACAATACAGATATGAAGCTAGGAAATAAAAATTTTCCATATTTTGATCCAAATACCATAGAATTTTTAACATTGAATCACAGCATAATAATTTATCAAATTTCCTAGACTTCAAAGAAAAAATTCTCTGATGAAAAAGTAAATTTCCCCCTCAAAAGTGGCAATTTACAAAGTCAGAAACCCTTATTTAAGGCTTTTTAAGGCTTCTTTTTGAAGAAAATAAGAAGTTTTTATTGTGAGTTAGCATGTATGATTTCAGTAGAATAAATATCTTAATATGTACTTGACACCAAATTTTGCATGTGAGTACTCAGAGCAATGAAGTTTTAATTATGCTCAATACTGAGGGATATAGGTAGTCCTGGAAAGATAAATGAAAATATATCAGCTTGAAACACTGGGTTGGCAAGCATTCTCAAGACACCTTGATCTTTATTAGCTATCAACTTTGATCTAAATATATATTTTTAATGAGAATGATATTGGATGCTGATATAGTGATATTTTTGAATTTATGTTGTAAATAAGTAAATGAAATTTGCATATGTAATAGAGGATTTGAAAATAAGAAATATCCTCTAAATTTAATCCCAACTGACAAAAGGAAGAAAATAAACCCCAACAGATACAGATTTGATTTCTTACATTATTAATAATAAGTCAGTATTTCAGGTATGCCTTCTCTTTAAATCAATTTCTAGCAATTATTTTTAGAGTATACTTTGTTCTTGGGTTTCTTGAAGCAAGGTATTAAGTTCATAATTTTAATGAAATCAAATGTATTGCCAAGTTTGCAGAAGTATTCCTATAATTTATTCACAGGGATTTCTCCTTTTTTCTTACTAATACTGTGCTATTTGCCAGTAGTTTTATATATGGTAGATGATAGAACTAATTTTCTATCTATATAATTTATATCTATTATCAATGGTGTGGACATTTTACATTCATCTGTAGAGAACATCTGGAGATATATATTCAAAAATAAATTTACATACACAATTACAGAAAGACTTTTCTCAAGTGTATCTGTCATTCGATAACAAATTTTAATTCTTCTTGCAGTAGATCAGGCCTTCAAAGAGACACCTAAGTTTTTGTTGACAATTCAATGCATGTTCAAGAAAGCACCTATGACAGTAGTGAACATATGGAAATCGGGTTGACTCCTTCAATATATGGGGTGATTCCTTTACCATGATGTTTCACTACCTCCTAAATAAAAGGTTTCCAACTTAGGAAAAGTCACCCTGACAGGACTGAAAATGGTACAAACAAAACCAGCATTGATAAAATCTGTTCAAAGCTCCTTTATCCATAGTAGTAGCCAAAAGATGAAAAATAAATATATCACTTCCTGTATATAGTCATTACAAAGATTGTACATAATACCAAGTCATATACTTAACTATCTACCATTGTATGAAAAAAGGAAAATAGCAAACTAATGAATAAAATAAACAACAAGAACACACACACTAAGTAAACAACAGCAAAGGAATACAAGGAAACTTTGGTGAGTAACCTGTAGTTATAGTATCTTGAATATGGTAATAGGGTCATACTTTTGCAGGTACCAAATTTATTGAGCCATACATATTAAGTACACAGGTGTTCTTATATTGATTAAATATTAATAAAATATTTTAAAATGTAATTGCCAACGAATAAATATTACTATCTTAGGGTTAACAGAATCAATTAGACAAATACAGATAGACATAAAAAATAAGTAATTTGCTCACAAGATTTTGTAGCTTGGCATTTTTTATTGTAAATCCACAGATTGGGACTTTAAAAAAGTTAATATTATATGTTCACTCTGCAGTCAGCTTGGCGGCAGAAAGGAAGAACTGCAGTTATAGGTCAGGAAAGGCAAAAATGTAGAAAGTCCCCATCTCAATAATGGTACGCTCACAGTGTCTAAGCTACTTGGAAGGCAGTGTTACCAGGATAGCTGCTAAAGCCAATCAGGTCCAACCAAAACAAAATAAAAATCAGACCCTATCTGAAACAATAACAAATAAGAAAAATTCTTAAAGGAAAAGGTTGGAGCTAAGATTCAAAGCCTACAGAGCTTGCAAAAAGATGACAAGAACCTGAATTCACACACAAGAATATTCTTCTCCCAGCCCTCAAATTCACAACCACATGCATCGAAAAAAATCCGGAAGTGGTGCTGAGGCTCAAGTGGTAGAGCGCTAGCCTTGAGAAACTACAAGGACAGAGTTCAGGTCCTGAGCTCAAGCCCAAGACTAGCAAAAAAAATCACAACCAAAAAATTAATTAATATTTTTCATTTTTAAGTATCTACATACATTTCTGTTGCTTTTACTGATTCAACTCAGGCTGTCGACATACATGTGTTCTTATTACAATTTTCTTCTTTCACAAACAAGTTCCCTTATTATTAGTATTGCCATAAGATTTGTCAGTTTCCCCTGTCATTTTGGTAATGTTCAGCTCTTCTTTCTTGCTTTTGGTTACTTTCTTCTTTTACATTCCTGTTGTTGAAGTCTGCGTTAATGGTTCCTCTGTCTCTGTTGTCTGTAATCTCATGAAATGTGCTATGCTGTAAGATGCTGGACTTATCTCCTATACTTCACACCTCTGCAGTGAGGCTATTTGTTTGCTCAGATCTTGGTTACAACAATTTCTGCCTTCAGTTCTGGGCACATTTTAAACAGCGAAAGGAAACTGAAGCCGTGATGTGAATAGGAAATAAATGATTTTGCAGAGGAAGCATCTATACAACAGAACAAAATAGAAATGCCTTTGTCTACATTCATTAACTTTAATGGTGCCATCAAAGTAAAGTCCTGGGATCTCAGCACTTTACTTCATAACTTCCATGTTCGTAGGCAGGAAGTAACCCTTCATTCACACATGTGCTTTATTTAACACAATATCCCCATAATGAACCTTTCATTCCCTGTGTTTTATTAATACCTTTTATTTATATTTAACCTGAGTTTTGTCTTGGGTGGAATTCTTCTTTTTAAAAATGGAATTCTTTAAAAAAATTAAAAAGATGGAGTATTTAATTTTATCTGTGTCAAGGGGCAAGCAATAAAACATTGTTTTAATTTTAATGGAATTATAAAATATTGATATTCCTGTTTTTAAACTACAAACTCAGAAAGTAAACATTAACCAATATATAATCATGGTATCAATAGAATGGTGTTTAATTCTGAAATGATGAAAGTGTAAATTAAACTTACTAATAATATCTTTATGAAGAAATTTCTGTTATAACCAATGTTCTAACCAGTGTCCAAGTGCATCAGTTAATCTCTCATTGTAATGAAACATTAAAAATCATCTCTGTCTTCCTTACACACTTAAGGAAACTTTGCCTTAGAGAGGAAAATGCTTGCTCAAGGTCATTACTACATTTTTCAAAATTATTGTTATTAAATACTCCAGCCAGGATTAGGATTCTGTGATTGTACCTCTACAAAATTCAGTTTTAATTCTACACCAAACAGAAGTCCCTTTGTTCAGAGAAATCAGAAATGATTATATTTGCCTGATAATTTGTTGCACAATCAAGCAATGTGAAAAAAATATATATTCCCTGCTTTAAATGACAGCTTGGTGGATAATTTGTAGGTTGATGAGTCTGAAGTCCATGGTAACTCAATTATTCTACCAGAATCCTGAAAAGAATCAGGAACTTGCTAGGATTGCAAAACATTTATTATGCTGGTGTTAAAGTGGAAGAGGTTCTGTAAATTATTCAGGATATAGAGAGACATTACTGCCTTTACAATGCAAAAGAGATGATTCAAAGAATAGAAGTGATCAGAATTTATTAATATATCCTTCCACTTAAGGTGAATTATTTATTTTATCCTCCCTGGAAGGATAAAGCATAGGCGTGAATATAAAACTAACAGTGAGTCTAGCTTCATATTCCAAAGTGAAATGGTGATTAAAAATAGAAATGTTGATGATGCATGGTAAAATGTGTGAAGTGTGTTAATTGAAGGGATATTCCTTTTTAATGATACCTAAGATGTTCTGGCAATAATTAACAAATAGGTGCCCTGAAAAGTTAAAATGCTTTTATTTTAGCTGTTTTCACATGTACTCACAAGGAGGATAAAACAAATTTGATTTATTTATCCCACTTATTGTTTTTTTTTCCAATCCTATGCTTGCAATCATTTATTTGCTGCCATATAATGGTAAGTGGTTTTGTTATAGCTGATAGATTCCCAGAGAATTCATAAACCTTCACTCAAGTATTGGAAAGAATACATGTAAATTAAATGCCTCCTCTATGCCTTGAAATCTTTTATTTGTTGTGGTTAAAAAAATGGAAAAAACAGTTTCTACTTCTTTTACTCGAGAAAGATAGCATGTACAAGAAAACTCAAACCTAGAAGGATAACTATTCATTCAACCTTCCTAATCTTGTATATCCATAAATGAAATGACAGGATTGCGAGTGTGTGATGATCCTTTGTAAGCAAATGTTACTTACAATGGAAGGCTCCTTGACTATAAGCTGCCTTTCTGATATGCTTTGACCATTAGAACTGATCCAATAATTTTTTGGAGTTTACATGCTTTTGCCTACTTCTTAGTGTTCAAGGAACTCATACAAGTGTACAATCGGAGCATGAGAAACTGCATAGAGAAAGCCCAACAGACATAGACAGCACCATACTAATGAAATGGAGAGAAAGAGGATCCTCACAAAAGTTTGCTTACAAAGCGCATCAAGAATAATAGAAATCAAAGTCTAACTCACAGTTGGCTATAATCCTCTAAATAAGCTCAATTAACCTCAAGACGCAGGCACAACTAGTCCTTCACCCATGAAGTGTACAGTATTTAAGTGCCCACTAATACACACATATATGTGTGCAGACATGCTATAATACATAGAGATGAATGCATATGAGTGTATGTGGATGACATATAGTTCTTATTATTGTATCTAAAGCTATGTTTCATAGATTTACTGTTGGGTTATGAACAATCTGTTTTGCATAGATAAGAAAATGGAATCTGTAATTTGTGTGACTAAACACTCTCACTTTTACCTCAATAAATATACTACACCAAATTTCTAGTCTATCATGATGAATGGTGACTTTCTAAGTAATCTAGATATTGTATAGTTGGGGAACTCATATTGAAACTAAAAGATTATGCTAGAGAAATAAAAAGTTTGAACAAAATTGTATCTGACCCTTCAAAATAACTGCATTACTGATCATAATAGCTACTCCTCAATCTTTGTCCTCTTTTCTTAGTTCTTATGTTTGAGTAATTCTTTGTGTTTATGATAGTAACTTTTTCAATATTATAACAAAGTAACTATGAGAAGTATTTTGAAAAGAAGGAAAGTTTTATTGCAGTTTATAGTTCAAGAAGAGTTGACATATATAGGCATTGGTTCCATTTCTTTGGACTTGAGTGATGTTGCCTATGTCATAGGAGCCAGTGCAGAATGTAAAATGGACTGTGATGATGTGATGAGATTTTTACTGACCACACCTCTGGCAAACAGTGAACCATTTCCTTGAGCTAGGTACCACTTCTGTTTCCTCTCTTCCCAATGTAATCGGATTATGAAACTAACAATGGATTAGTCCAAGGATGAGTGGAAAAACATGTAGCATTTAATCACTTCCATAAAATCTACTACCTGGAAATCTAGGCTTTATCACATGGGCATTTGGTATAAGTTTTAGTCCCAGACACACAACAGTCCTACTCAAGAAGCTCCTGGTATGTGTATATATAGTGCCTCCCATACCACAGAGTTCCCTTCAATTAGTCATTTCCAATATGAGAGACTTTTCCTGTCCATGTCCCCATTGGATCTTGAGGGTCACACGAATAGCACAAGGGCTGTGACTCTTAGACATACACCTGATTATGGTGGCCATGATCCAATCTGCCTGGTCTTCTGTCATACATTCTTGTTTTATTAATCACCCACTTCTCCTCCTCACTTCCTTTCAACTTGAATTTCAACTACAAAATGAGAGGGCCTTATAATATAGATAATGTTAAAGTATCCCTTCTAGTAAATTGAAAACACATTCAAGTATAATCAATCCTTACATTTTGTGCAGATGTGTCTATAGACAATGTAATATTTCATGATATTCCATATTTATTCTTTATATTATGTATTATTTTATTCTATGTTTATTCTTTTAAATGGTATCACATTTATAATTCATGACATAAAACAATGTTTGAGTACATGTACATACTGTGAAATGGCTAAATGAAATTTCTGTATCCATTTTTCACATGATTTTTCTTTTCTTTTTTTTTTTTTGCCAATCCTGAGCTTCAGCTCAGGGTCTGAGCACTGTCCTTGGACTTTCTCAAGGCTAGAGCTCTACCACTTGAGCCTCAGTACCACTTCCGGCTTTTTTCTATGTATGTGGTAACAAGGAATCGAACCCGGGTCTTCATGCATGCTAGGCAAGCACTTTAACCACTAGGCCAAATTCCCGGCGCACATGATTTTTCTTAATATAAGAATCTTTACATTCTATTTCTTAGGAATTTCTAAGTATGTCATACTTTGCTACTAAGTTCAATTACCATGGTTTACAATGAGTCTTCCAACTCTAAGATTTTTTTCTTCCATATATTTTTGTTGTAATTAATAATTATAATTGTAATTAATAGAACATTATATTCACCAGATAGAGGGTGCATTACTTCACATACATTGATACCCTTTCTCGTGCCTTGGTCACCATTACCCACCCCCGACGCCCATCCCTCATCTTGTTTTCCCCCTTCCCTATCCAATTTCAAATAATCAAATACACATACATACAATATATCAGATAACCAGGTGAAATACTGTAGCAATATGAGATAACCAAGCCACAGCAAAAGAGATGAGAGATAACATAGTACATTAAGGACAACAATCACTCATTATATGGCTTCTGTTTCTATATCCTGGAGGTCCTTTAATTTAGTGTCATCCTATCTGGGCTTATGTATCTAGGTTTTGTTCGATTGTAAATCTCTGTTAGGAGAGCCCAAGGTTTCTACTGATTATGAAAAAAATGAGGAAAACCATTGAGCCTATGTTCCTTTGAGTCTGGCTTCCTTCACTTAACATGATTTTTTCTCTTTCCATTTTCTTACAAGTGAGTAATGTCGTTCTTTCTGACAGCAGCACAGAATCCCATTGTGCATAAATACCACATCTTGTTGATTCACTCATCAACTGAGGGACATCTGGGTTGGTTCCATATCTTTGCTCTGGTAAATAGTGCTGCAATGAACATCATCGTGCTAGTGGATTTAGTATGTCCTTGTTTCTGGACAATTGGTTAAATGCCAAGTAGTGGAATTGCTGGGTCATAGGGGAGCTCTATGTTTAGTCTTTTGAGGAATTGCTGTATTGCTTTCTATAGTGGTTGAATGAGATTGCACTCCCATAAGCAGTGTTACATCCCCTCCAGCATCTGTTGTTAGTAGTTGGATACTTCTTTGTCACCATGGACCAGGATTAACTCCAAATGGATCAAAGACCTCGAGGTAAAAGCAAATACACTGAAAACTTTACAAGAAAGAATAGGAGATACATTAGGTCTCCTTGCACAGGTCGAAACTTTCTTAATAAGGCCCAAGAAACACAACAAATCAGAGAAAGGCTGGATAAGTGGGAATGCATTAAAATGCAGAGCCTCTGTATGGCAAAAGACATAGGTAGCAAATTAACTAGAAAGCCTACAGAGTGGGAGAAGATCTTCACTAACCATACAACGGACAAAGACCTCATATACAAAATATTTCAACAGCTCAAAAACTTGAATCACTCCAAAACTAATCTCCAAAGATGGGCCAAAGAATTAACGAGAGTCTTTTCTGAAGAAGAAATAAGAATAGCCTATTGACACATGAAGAAATGCTCAACATCTCTGGTCATAAAAGAAATGCAAATTAAAACAACTCTAAGATTCCACCTCACTCCAGGTAGAATGGCCATGATCAATAAAACTACTAGCAACTCTAAGATTTTTAAACCTTTTTATCAAAAGTTTTAAAATATCCAAAGCTTAACCATTGGTCTCAATTTTATAATTCAACCAGCATTGCTAGACAATGTGCACAAGAAACTTTCTTCTTATTTTATCTATTGAATACTAGGGAAAAATAATTTAAAATGACAAACTCTCCACTTAATTGTGGTTGATACTATGCATATGCATAAAATGATACTAAACTTTTCTCTTTTTAGCATATACAAAATCATTTGCTAGTAGATATAAACAAAATATTTGTAATTTATGATCCCCCCAAAATGGGGAACCTTAAAAAATCCCCTTGTCTTTGAAAATATTTTGTGGATTTGATAGCAAACTCATAATCCACTTCAATAATTTATGTTGATTTTAACTGAATCTAACTACTTTAATTATTTGGTTATTTATTTTTAGATCACTGGACTACAAGGAGTTCAAACTAGTCTTCAGGAATACTATTTGGAGAAACTGTGCTTTGCAATATAAGTATAGGGGTTTCCTCAATCACTGGAGAGAATATTTCAATTTGTGTGATCTTGTATAAAGGATTGAACTAATGAGACTTGGTCTAAGGAAACAAGTTAAAGTACATATTATATATGGATATATATATATGTATATATAATACTGTGTATATAGTAGTTTTTTTTTGCCAGTCCTGGGCTTGAGCTCAGGGCCTGAGCACTGTCCTTGGACTTTCTCAAGGCTAGAGCTCTACCACTTGAGCCTCAGCACCACTTCTGGCTTTTTTCTATGTATGTGGTACCGAGGAATCGAACCCGGGTCTTCATGCATGCTAGGCAAGCACTTTAACCACTAGGCCAAACTCCCGGCCCCTATATAGTAGTTTTTGAAGCACAGATACATTTATCAGGTTTCATGTTGCAATAATTTGCTGATGTAACATCAGTCACCCGAAGGTTAACATAGCTATTAACTGCACCTTCCTCACCCTATTTCTACTGACTGCAGTGAGCATGAATACTGTGTTTCTAGGCAATGTACTAATAATGTGGCTGCCAGATGTAAGAAGCCTGGGTCACAAATTCTTTTTGAGAGATAATAAAGATGTCTAAATAAATAGGGCAGAATATCATATTACATTCTTAGTATTTGTTTCCTAAGCACCTCAATTTACCTGTAGTTAGTTTTAAATTGGAGAACTTCAAAAATAATTTTCATAAGTTCTAAAAGTTGAATATAAAATTTGTGTGGTTAAAGGCCTTACAATACTTCCCAAAATGTTTCAGAAGAGTTGGTGGAATAGCTAGTCTGTAGGTAAAATGTACAAAAGAGAGATAGAGCATTCTTATTTAGCTTAAGTGAAGCTTTAGTCTTTTAGAGTTGTAACTCTCATTTCTTCACTGGACATGAATGTTTTTCCTACATCTATATCAACTCTTACGAATATTGCTGTGAATGAAAACAAAAGCACAGGTTCTTTGCTTAAACTCAGGGCCTATGTGCTGTCCCTGAGCTTTACCACTTGAGATGCAGCACCACTTCCAGGGTTTTCTGAGTAGAATTTTGGAAATAATATTCCCACAGACTTTTCTGCCCGGGCTAACTTTGAAGTGTGATACTCAGAGGCCAGTCTTTTGAATAGCTAGGATTACAGGCGCGAGCCACAGGTGCTTAGATGAGATTTTTTTTTATTTAAAAGTTAGTATTCCACTTCATATATGGTCAATTCTAGACTACAATTCTTCTGTTACTGCTATCCATAATGCTGTACCTAATTATTCTGCTGCCCCTAAAACGGAGATAATAAGTCGGTATTACCATGTGATATTATTGGTTAAGAGACTCAAGAAATTTTACACCTGCCTGTCCAGTGATGAAAAAAGTACTTATTCACAAATTGTTATTATATTTCCTGCTTGTAGAGTACTTGGACACTTTCAGAATATTCTGGAAACTCTATACCGGATTTTACCTCTAGGTATTTCTGTGAAGTCTCTAATACCTACACTGCTCAGAAATAAATTTTACTACTGTCTTCATCAATTGTCAGTAACAAAGTTGTGTATAACATTTTTTTCAAAAAGTAGAAAGGGAATATAATTAATTCACAATATTCCTGAAGATCATGATATAATTATACATATCAACACATTGCATCATAAGTCTAATGATATCTGCAATATTTAATTTGTAGAATAATTATTTTTCTATTGTCATTGGGTTAATTATTCTTTAAAAGTTGCTTGTCTAAAAGTAGTCAAAGGAATTATCCACAAACCCAACTAAATATGAATCAAGTGAATTAAAATAACTTTTGGCTTTTTTTGTTTTTTTTCATATTTTTATTGTAATTAATAGAAGGGTTACATGATATTGCCAGATATGAAGTGCATTAATTCCCATACATTGATACCCTTTCACATGTCTTGGTACCCGTTTCCCTCCCCCCACCCCAACCCCTCATCTTGTTTTCCCCCCTTCCCTATCCAATTTCAAATAACCAAATACAAATATATCTGATATATCAGGTAACAACATGGGATACTGTAACAATATGAGATAACCAAGGGACAGCAAAAGAGATGAGAGATAACATAGTACATTAAGGACAACAATCACTCATTACATGGCTTTTGTTTCTATATCCTAGAGGTCCTTTCATTTAGCGTCATACATTTCATTGATGACATATCTAAAGCCAGTGTGTGTAAAGACATTATTATGTAATACATAAAGTTAAATTTTTAACCTTTCATTGTGTATTAATTTTACCTGGAAATATATAGGAAGGAAGCCAACAAAACAGGTCATGAAATTCATGATACATAAATTTGCTATTGTTTGTCTGGGGAAAAATCAGTTAAATAGATTTCATAAGTCCTATAAAGGAATTGTGTATACAGTTTCAGAAATGAATCCTGAGAATATAAGTCAGCAAAGAAATAAATGGCTGTAAGACTTTTATAAGACCATGAAATGTTTGCAAAGAGGTAAAGGGGGATATGGTCCAGAATAACGCTAACTTGTAATGTTTCATAGGCCAGTATTACCTACTGAGTACATAATTTAAAAACTACCAAAAAAACTATGGCACCATGTTTTATGATATTAATTAAGATGTCAATTACTGCTATAAGATTATCATTAAATGACACTTGTCTAAAAACCCCTGTGTCTTTTTTTACAAAGAATTTTAAAGGAACTATTATTTAGTTTACTGCATGAGTGCTTTAAAAATAACAATGGATTTATTTCTATTTGAAATCCTTTGAGAAATCCTTATAAGAATTAAGCTGCTCCATATAATGTGAAGCTAATTGAAAGGACCTCCAGGATATTGAAACAAAAGCCATATAATGAATGATTGTTGTCCTTAATGTACTATGTTGTCTCTCATCTCCTTTGCTGTCCCTTGGTTATCTCATATTGGTATAGTATCTCACTTTGTTATCTGATGAATTTATTTGTATTTGGATATTTGAAATTTGATAGGGAAGGGGGGAAAACCAAGACGGGTGGAGGGTGTGGGGGGGGAGGGAAACGGGTACCAAGACATGTGAAAGGGTATCAATGTATGTGAATTAATGTACCTTCTATCTGGCAAATATCATGTAACCATTTTACTAATTACAATAAAAAAAAATTTAAAAAAGTGGGAAATCCAAATAGCACATGATATAGAAGAGGGAAAACCACATATTAAGTTAATAAACATTCAGATATATTTACGAAATGTAACCCAAAAGGTGAGAAAAAGTCCTGTGGGAAAGTAACCCCAAATATTGTACAAGAATGACCAAAAGTGTCTACATACATGAAGGATTTAAAGGCAATGCATGTATGTGTATGGCATGTGAAATGAAAATTTTTATTAAATCAGAAATTTCAAAAAAAAAAAGAATTAAGCTGCTTTGAACCATATTGAACTCTTCTTCCTATGAACAATGGATCAACAGTAAAGCCATTTCTGCAACAAAGCAGAAGCCCATCATTGAAGATTGGCTAGTTACAAAATGATTGATTTATTTTATTTATTCCATACAGAAAATTATGTTAAAATAAATAATTTTTTAGAATTTAATAATTATTTTGGGAATATTTTTCTTTCTACCTAGACATCAATATTCATGTTTTACAAAAGTGAACAAGAATTTTTATGGCTATTGCATCTTGAGCAAATAATAGTTGTAGTTAAAAAGTATAGAGAATTACTAAACAAAAAAAAACCCACTATATTCATACCATATTGATAATTCTATTCAAATTCTTACTTGAAGCACGTCCTGATATCGATGGTATATGTCAAAATAACAAAATAAAATAAGCATTATTTAATGAAAAAATTAAGAATATAGAAATCAAATAAAATGAATTAGAAGGAAAAGGCAATAAGTTAAAATAACAATGGATACCTTACTATTCTAAATGACTATAAACACATAATTCTAGGAAGAATAACTAGAGGAAACAAAGAAGTCATAATTAGTCTCCAAAACAGAAAAAAAAAAGATAAGCAAGACTACAGAGGTAAAGCTGAAACCATTGAAAAAGTAAGATCACATTATAATCAGTGCTTCATTCATTTGATGGAGAACATATGAATGTCAATAGACACCTTTTCATCAAAATTAGAACATAAAGTCAGTAATGTTTGAGAAGACATTTAACTTACATGTTTTCGATAAGCTACTAAGGCGATCAAATTTAAAGTTGTATCCATTTGGTTTTAAATATATTTTTTCAGTCTTTTGAGGAACTGCCATACTGCTTTCCATAGTGGTTGAATGAGTTTGCACTCCCACCAACAGTGCAGTAGTGATCCCTCCTGGACACATCCCTCCAAGATCTGTTGTTATTATTTTTCTTGATCCTGGTTATTATTTTTCTTGATCCTGGCCAGTCTAACTGGAGTGAGGTGGAATCTCAGAGTTGTTTTGATTTTCATTTCTTTTATGACCAGTGATGTGGAGCATTTCTTCATGTGTCTATAGGCCACTTTTATTTCTTCTTCAGAGAAGACTCTCTTTAAGTCTTTGGCCCATCTTTTAATGGGATGGTTGTTTCTTTGGAGATTAGTTTTGGATTGATTCAGTTTTTTGAGCTGTTGATATATTTTAGATATGAGGCCTTTGTCTGTTGTATGGTTAGTGAAGATCTTCTCCCATTCTGTAGGCTTCCTAATTATTTTACTAGCTATGGCCTTTGCCATACAAAAGCTCTGCAGGTTAATGCAGTCCCACCTATCCAGCCTTTCTCTGATTTGTTGTGATTCTTGGTCCTTATTAAAAAAGTTTTGAACTGTGCCAAGGAGGCCTAGTGTGTCTCCTATTCCTTCTTGCAAAGTTCTCAGTGTGTCGGCTTTTACCTCAAGGTCTTTCATCCAATTGGAGTTAATTCTAGTGCAGGGTGACAAAAAAGGATCCAACTTCAATTTTCTGCAGGTGCTTAAGCAGTTCTGCCAGCACCACTTGTTGAAGAGGCTGTCTTTCTTCCATTCTATTTTTTTGGCTCCCTTGTCAAAAATTAGGTGGCCATAGGTCTGTGGTTTAAAATCTGGGTCTTCAGTTCTATTCCATTGGTCTTCAGGCCTGTTCTTGTGCCAGTACCAAGTTGTTTTGGTAATTATAGCTCGGTAATATGGTCTAAAGTTTGGCATTGAAATTCCTACACAGAGCTCCCCTATGACCCAGCAATTCCACTACTTGGCATTTAACCAATTGTCCAGAAACAAGAACATACTAAATCCACTAGCACAATGATGTTCATTGCAGCACTATTTACCATAGCATAGATATGGAACCAACCCAGATGTCCCTCAGTTGATCAGTGGATCAACAAGATGTGGTATTTGTATACAATGGAATTTTATGCTGCTGTCAGAAAGAATGACATTGTCCCATTTGTTAGGAAATGGAAAGAATTAGAAAAAAATCATATTAAGTGAAATAAGCCAGACACAAGGAACATAGGCTCAATGGTTTTCCTCATTTTTCATAATCAGTAGAAACCTTGGGATTTCTTAGCAGAGATTTGTAATAGAACAAAACCTAGGTACATAAGGCCATGCAGGATGACACAAAATGAAAGTACCTCTAGGATATAGAAACAAAAGCCATATAATGAGTGATTGTTGTCCTTAATGTAATATGTTATCTCTCATCTCTTTTACTGTCCCTTGGTTATCTCATACTGTTACATTATTTCACTTTGTTATCTGATATATTGGATATATTTTTATTTGGTTATTTGAAATTGGATAGGGAAATGGGGAAAACAAAATGAGGCTTGGGGTGGGGAGGGGGGTGGAGGGCAATGTGGACCAAGACATGAGAAATGGTATCAATGTATCTGAAGTAATCCACCTTCTATCTCACGAATATAATGTAACCCTTATATTAATTACAATAAAA
Source organism: Megascapheus bottae (assembly GCF_031878675.1). NCBI lineage: Eukaryota > Metazoa > Chordata > Mammalia > Rodentia > Geomyidae > Megascapheus > Megascapheus bottae. The sequence goes on from NC_143512.1 coordinate 69,837,722, forward strand.
AATAAGAAATCTTTTCAAATGATTCTAAATCATCCTTATTGTATAGAAACAAACTAAAAATTTTAAAATCAGAAAAAATTCCTCCTCTCAATTGATGTTGCTGCTGTTCAACCCGTTATATGTCTGCCTAAAATCACAGAACACAGTATCACTTAACTTCAGAGTTCATACTTGGCTGTTACATAATATCAATTTAATACTGCTGAAATTAATGTAGAGAATAGTAAAACAATTAAAATTACAAAAAGTAAAAACGAAATAAAAATTTCCTCTTTTAGAAGAATGAGCAAACACTAGCATGTGGCAAAGGAACAAATACTGTGGTATTTATATTAGGATAAATAAATAATACAGAGATACAAAGTCAGGATAAAATACATACAGATATTTAAACAAAAACTCTGATAATGTGAATAAATGCTAATCACCTCTATTATTGAGAAAATATAAATAGCATGAAAAGTCACATGTATGGATGTATAGTCAATGTCAGCATAACTATTCACAAGAAAGAAGTAATGTACAAATATATGTATAGGTATATATATATATGTATATATATAATGTTACTCATCATCCAGAAATGAAGAAAATAAGATACATGACCATTTATGTTTCTTTTCTTTTTGAAAAAGGAGTTGATTAAACTGCTTACAAGTCAAAACAAAAGTAGTTACCAAGAAACAGAGACCTAGAACTACATTTATTATTCCCCAAATAAAATGATCCTATCCAGTTTAAGCCATATTGAAATTGAAAATATAATATAGACTGTAGTGAAATTGAAAATATAATAATAAATATAATAAATGGCAATTGTAATTGTCCCTAAGTAGTTGCATAAACATTATAAGCAAACACTCAGAATGGTTTCAAGTAGTTAAATTCAAAACTTTTTACTTACTCTATAGCTATTAATGTGAGGAAAAGAGAATCAACCTTGAAATTAAGAGGTTTGTTATTGTTGATGGTTTTGATGGAATTGTTTGAGTCCCCTTTATATAAACTGCAAGAGAAAATAACAAATAGATATGCTTCACATGGTGGTGAATGCCTGCCTAGATATTTAAAGGTAGAGACTGGGCAACTGTGACTTCAAAGTGATCACAGGAAAAAAAAAAAGAAATGGGCAATTCCTAACTTCTACCAGTGACATGCATTGGTGGTGAGTACAAGCTATCTCAGCTATCCCAGTAGGGGCAGCGCTATATCTCCCATGTAGGAGCATCGAAGTCCAGGGTGGCTGTGTATAATGTAAGAGCTTATCTTAAAAATATTAAAGAATACACAGCCTGCAGGCAGAACTGAAGGGGTTGAGTATATGACTAATAACTCTAAATCCATTAAATAAAATTCTAATACCAATAAGGGAAGATACAAAAACAAGGAAGAAAGAGATAAAGGAAGGCAGGAAGGGAGGAAGGCAGGAAGGGAGGAAGGCAGGCAGGCAGGAAGGAAGGAAGGAAGGAAGGAAGGAAGGAAGGAAGGAAGGAAGGGAGGAAAGGGAAGGAAAAGAAAGAAAAAGGGGAGAAAGAAAGAAAGAAACAAAGAAGGAAAGAAAGAAAGAGCTAGAAAGAAAACATTTGGGAAATTACATATGATAAGCTTCAGAGCATCCAATTCTGTGAGTGGTACAGGTGAATTTAAAAGTATATGAATAAATTTATTATAGGACTGACAATATGAGAAAATAGAAATTTTAATCTCTCTAGTCTGACAAACTTCATTTAACAGATCATTCTATTCCAGATCATTTTTTCTAGATCATTCTATTCCTTTGCAAATGATGTAGAAACATTTTTCCTCTTGGATGAATAAAATTCCATTGTGCGCATGCGTATACTCCACCATTTGTCCATCCATTCATTCATCCACTGAGAGGACTCAGGGCTGGTTCTGTACCTTGACTATGAATAGTGCTGCAATGAATATCATTCTCCTGGATCTACTGCATCCTAATTTGTAGTGTTTTGCCTAAGTACCCAAGAGTGGAATCAATGGATCATAGTTCTATGCTTACATTTTTGAGGAACCATACCCTCCTTTTCAGTGTCGTTGAGGAAATTTGCATTACCACAAAAAATTACACAACAGTCCCTTTTTGAAAACATCCCCACCAAGACCTGTCTTACTCTAGCATTCATTCATGAGTATGTAAGTGATCACATCAGGGTCCTTTCCATGTATGTTTAAGTGCATTAAGAGAATTATGGTAAACTCAGGGAGGAACTCAAATGCTGTCAATCTTTAGAAAGGCTAACTCAAAATCCACCAAGGTAAACATAGGACACCAATTCTGTACAGGAGAAGGACAGAAGGAGTGTAGGAGAATAGAGGAAGTAAGGATGTCAGGGATGCAGTCATGAAAATCAGTGCTACAGAATGAAGAATAGTGAGGGAAGGGGGGTTGGGAGCAATGGGGGTAATGATGAGAGGGGCAACATTGATCAAGACTCATTACATACTTTTATTTGGCATTTTTATGGAAAAATTGATGAGCCAGGGGCTTACAGTTACATAAATATAATAATGAGTACATTTGTTTTTAAATTTTTTTTTGCCATTCCTAGGGTTTGAAACCAGCCTAGGCACTGCCCTTGAGCTTCTTTTTTTCATATATTTTTATTGTAATTAATAGATGGGTTACATTATATTTGCCAGATAGAAGGTGCATTAATTCACATACATTGATACTCTTTCTCATGTCTTGGTCCCATTTTCCTCCCCTCCACCCCCAAGCCTCATTTTGTTTTCCCTTCTTCCCTATCCAATTTCAAATAACCAAATACAAATATATCCAATATATCAGATAACAAAGTGAGATACTGTAACAATATGGGATAACCAAGGGACAGCAAAAGAGTTCAGAGATAACATAGTACATTAAGGACAACAATCACTCATTACATGGCTTTTGTTTCTATATCCTAGAGGTTCTTTCAGTTAGCGTCATACTGTATGGCCTTATGTATCTAGGTTTTGTTCTATTGCAAATCTCTGCTAGAAGAGTCCTACTGATTATGGCAAATAAGGGAAACCATTGAACCTATGTTCCTTTGAGTCTGGCTTACCTCACTAAATCATATTAAGTGAAGTATGCCCTTGAGCTTTATAAAGACTAGCACTCAACTCTTGAGCCACAGCACCAGTTTTGGCTTTTTTCTGGGTATGTAGTGCCTAGTAATCAAACCCAGGGCTTCACATATGCTAGGCAAGCTGCTTTGTTGAATGATAACTCTTTTTACAACTATTAAAGATAATAATAAAAATACATGAGTTTGTAGATGGAGAGACAGAGAGACAGAGGAGAAACACACACACACACACACACACACACACACACACACAGAGAGAGAGAGAGGGAGAGAGAGAGAGAGAGAGAGAGAGAGAGAGAGAGAGAGAGAGAGAGAGAGAGAGACAGAGACAGAGACAGAGAGAGAGAGAGAGAGAGAGAGAGAGAGAGAGAGAGAGAGAGAGAGAGAGAGAGAGAGAGAGAGGACAAGGCTTAGCGAAACTATCACCACAATAGCCATGAGGGTATTTTAACCTTTGACAAGGTTTCTTTGATAAGTGTGTGATTTCACATAAAAAAAAAACTGCTGAATTAGCCTTCAACAATGTATGTGTGTATGTGTATGTGTGTGTGAAATAAAGGCTACATTAAGTACACTCATAGGAACATATTTAAAACCTTAATGACTGCATAAATGGTTCAAATTTTGCCAGTGCTGGTAGAACTTCTTTAAGCTGAATTTCAAGTTCCTTCCTGGAGCTTCTACTTTATGTTCTTCCCATTATGTTATTGTGTTTTGAAGGCTTTTCCAGAGAGAAAAATACCTGGCCAATTTCTAGGCTGGGTTCCAATGCTATTTTCTATAGGAAATCAGTCCTCAGCATCACAGTCTGAATGTTTCTTCCTCCTTGCTCCAAGTTTCCATAGTGAGGTTAATTTGCTTCATACCCTTCAGTTGGTTTTCTTTTAAATTTAATTTTAAATTAATATCATTGATTGGATTTTCACTTCTTCCCTCCCACTTAGATAAATGTCAATCAGTGAAGATATATTTTACTCCTTCTATGTACCTGATACATTATTTCCTAGATTTGCCAAATGCCTGACCTAAAATGCATTTGTCAATAATATCTCTTCTCACATAAGTTTATTATAGTATAAACTGGAATTTTATCTCTAGATTAAAACTGCTGGTTCATATATGGTCAACTGCATTATGAACATTATTAAAGAGTTAAGAAAGAAATTTGAGTCTATATTGCTTGATCTTCTTAGAGTTATTTTAATACATATCTATTTTCATAAGTTATTTATCTAAAACCAATTATGTCTTGTCAATCCCTCATTCTGAATATCTTTGAAAGTGTCAGTCGATTTGCAGGCTGACTCTCACCGCCTCCTTGCTGTAGCTCATCATCTTACACCTGGGGTACTGAAATAGCCTCTCTTCTGGCAACTGTACACAAAACTTTTTCTACATCATTCCTTCCTAAATATGTGTTTAATTTCTCTAAATCACAGCTTTCAAAATATGATTTATAAGTGCAGAAATTATCAATGAGGCTCTTGAATCACTTAGGAAATATCTTCAGTATAAATGTCAAAAATTAAATAGATTTACATACAGATTAAATAGGTGATGTATAGATATGCAGATAGAGAGATCACAGATAGTATATAAATAAGTGATAGATAAACAGACAGACAGATGGAGTGATATATATATATAGGTGTATATACATATGCACACACATATATATAGATATACAGATATAGATAGATATAGATATACAGCTTTAGAGCTAAAAGCATGGCCTAGTAATAGAATGCTTGCCTAGCATGCAGCAAACCCTGGGTTTGATTCCTCGGAATCTCATATACAGAAAAAGCCAGAAGTGGTGCGGTGGTTCAAGTGGCAGAATGCTAGCCTTGAGAAAACCCAAGGATAGTGCCCAGGCCCTTATTGCAGTTCAAGCCCTAGGATCAGCAAAAAAATAAATAAAAGATATAAATAGAAATATATATCTTGATTTATTCTGTATTATATCTAAATCTCTCTAGGTATTTTTGTTTTCCAAACATTCGACATGAGACTGGTGAAGAGATGACCAGATTGTAAGAATGAGAACTCTAGTGGCCTTATGTGTAGGAATGGAAGCGATCTGTGAGCTCATATGCTCAGGAAAGCACTCTGTTTGATATCAAGTGCGTTAAAACTCTAAAATAAATATGAACCTATCACAAAAGTAAGCAGGATACTCTTCAAGTTTTCTGGAGGTGAGGTAGAATAAGATTGTTTTTACCAACACATTGATTATGTGTCGTAAGCTTCACTATGATGTTTCCACAGATACAGATAGCATCTGTGGAAACAGATACAGTTGCAGATAGTGTTTTAAGATGTGACAGTGACAAGGTAAGAACTTCCTATTCAAAGTAGTGCCAAATTTATGTTTGTAAATCATGTCTAAAAAAGCTAACATTGACATGGTAACTGGATTGAACACAAAGTACAGTAGTAACTGATCTCCCCTTCCTGGATGAGTGAGCAAATGATTAAACATTAATGTCAGCATCCTTGAACATATCCAAATGTACATTGTCTGGCAACTTTGGCACTTCTTTGTGTGGAACTCTCACCATTCAAATGTAACAGATTTGGTAAGATATTGTCAGATTGAGTCTTGCTTGCCTTCATTCAGTCATCTTTGTATGAATCCAGTGGTTGTGGGTATGGTTTTTGTTTTGTTGTTTAGGTTTTTTCTTTCTTTCTTCTTGATCCTATGCCTCCATTTTTCAAACTGTTTATAGCTGATAGAGTGAGTTCTTAGAGCTGTGCCACTAATGGAAGGAAATTCTAAGAAAGTCCATTTCTTTACAGAGCTATGCCATGCCATCCTTTGGGCCTTCTGCTGGAAAAATAGAATCGTCTCAATAATGCCTTTTTAATTGTATACTCTAGTTTTATATACCTAGAACAGTAATGTACTCTGTGAATATAAAATACCTTGTACCTGCTTTATGATACGTAGTAGTGACTGTGCTTTATCAGAGCTGTTTTTAATGATGTTACTCAAGAATATTTTCTTTCCAGAGAAGCTACATTAAAAAAGTGGTGCCAGATACCACACTAGTAACAGAACTTCGCATTTTTCTGGGGTTTTGTTTTTTATCTTTTCTTCTTATTAATGGAATGTGCTAGATGTCTAATTTTGTTCAGATGACTGCAGAACCTGGAAAAGCTGTTGCTGCTATCAATGAATAACATACTGATATTATTGATTGTTTTATATAAATATAAACATTTATATATATACATTTATATAATTTGAAGTTTTGGAAACTTTAGCTCGGCTGTCAGTTTTGGAAAAAGTACCCAGTTTATAATGTTGAGTTGGCATTTTACAGAAATTAATAGCCATATTGGTATAGAAATGTTAATTTTTTTGTACAGGGGTAAATACACAGTATTGAATAAGTAAGGTTTTATCTATGTGGGTTTGATAACAGAAACTAATAAAGTATTCTCTAAATAATGAAAAAAGATAACGCTAATAACATAAAACTGTGGCAAGAAGAGTAGTGTTGATGTTTTTGATATCAGGTCAGGGTTAAACGCAAATCTCTTATCTCTGCTATTATGGTGAAATATCCATGGCCATGAAATTATAATATCTCATTTAACTATTTCCATCCACTTTGGAGACAAATTGTTTCCAGTAAGTGTTAAGTGGAAATGAAATTATTATTTTGTATTCTCTATGTTCATCCGTATTCATCATTCTTCCTGAGGCAAGCTTATCCTTGATCTATCATCCTTGCATCTATCAACCAAGTCATTTTTAGTGCCAAGCTGATTATACTGTATCATTCGATTAGACCAAATATTTGGTTAAAGTAAAGCACACACACACACACACACACACACACACACACACACACACACAAACACCAACCAGATCCAGTAGTTGATAGTTTACAAAAATCTTGTGTCCTAAGTGTATAATATTTATAAATGGAGTAAAATAGTAAAATAGTTTCTTAAATAAATTTCCCTAGAAAATATGTATATGAAATAGTAGATTGCCATGACTACAAGCAACTTGATGTTAGTAAAAATAATTGGAGTCAGAAGCTGGTGTCTCACACCAGTAATCCTATTCAGGAGGCTAACATGTGAGGATTGCAGTTTAACCCTGCCTAGTTTAAATTCAAAGGTGAAATCATTAATATAAATACAATTCCATTTAGTGACATCACATATCAAAGAGTTTGAATGCCTTTAGCACACATTGTCACTTTGGAAAGTAATCATTAATTGCTTGCTATTTCTTTTTAGTTCAGTAGAAGAGTACAGTTTAATGTAGAAACTATGGATAACATATGGTATATTCTTTTTTCATATATTTTTATTGTAATTAATAGATATATTCAACAGATAGAAGGTGCATTAGTTCACATACATTGATACCCTTTCTCATGTCTTGGTCCCCATTTCTCTCCCCCCACCCCTGCCCCTCATCATGTTTTCCTCCCTTTCCTATCAGACTTCAAATAACCAAACACACATACACACACATACACACACACACACACACACACACACATATATATCTCTATATAGATATATTTAGATATATATATATCAGATCACCAGGTGAAATACTGCAACAATATGAGATAACCAAGGGATGGCAAAAGAGATGAGAGATAACATAGTACATTAAGGACAACAATCACTCATTATATGGCTTTTGTTTCTATACCCTGAAGGTCATTTCATTTAGCATCATACTATATGGCCTTATGTATGTAGGTTTTGTTCTATTGTAAATCTCTGTTAGGAGAGCCCAAGGTTTCTACTGATTATGACAAATGAGGGAAACCATTGAGCCTAAGTTCATTTCAGTATGGCTTACTTCACTTACTATGATTTTTTTCTAAGTCTTTCCATTTTCTTATAAATGGGGCGATGCCATTCTTTCTGACAGCTGCATAGAATTCCACTGTGTACAAATACCACATCTTGTTGATCCACTCATCAACTGAGGGGCTCTGGGTTGGTTCCATATCTTTGCTATGGTAAATAGTGCTGCAATGAACATCATTGTGCTAGTGGATTTAGTATGTCCTTGTTCCTGGATGATTGGGTAAATGCCAAGTAGTGGAATTGGTGGGTCATAGGGTAGCTCTATGTTTAGTCTTTTGAGGAGCTGCCATACTGCTTTCCATAGTGGTTGAATGAGTTTGCACTCCCACCAACAGTGTCGTAGTGATCCTCCTGGCTACATCCCCTCCAGCATCTGTTGTTATTAATTTCTTGATCCTGGCCATTCTAACTGTAGTGAGCTTGAATCTTAGAATTGTTTTTATTTGCATTTCTTTTATGGCCAGAGATGTCGAGCATTTCTTCACGTGTCTATAGGCCATTCTTATTTCTTCTTCAGGGAAGACTCTCTTTAAGTCTTTGCCCCATCTTTTTTTTTTAAGAATTTATTAACATTGATGTTTACATCATATTTTAAATGACAAGTTTAACATACAAGTGTTCAAGGAGGGAATCTCTATTTACAATCTCTGGGACTTAGTATTTAGAACTTAATCATAATTAGGCTAAGGGTTTGTATGTCATAGAAACATATTAATTTATGAAATAAAACATTATGTGTATAGAGTTATAGGTTTTTATGTCTATATAGTTATGTTTGTATTTCCATTACCATGTCCATAGCTTTGGGTATGCAGTTATTGAGTCCTTGCTCTTGTACTCTTTGGATTTAATAGCCACATGTGCCCCATCTTTTAATGGGATTTTTGTTCATTTGGAGATTAGTTTTGGAGTGATTCAATTTTTTGAGCTGTTGATATATTTTAGATATGACGCCTTTGTCCTTTGTATGGTTAATGAAGATCTTCACCCACTCTGTATGCTTTCTAGTTAATTTGCTAGCTATGTTCTTTGCCATACAGAAGCTCTGCAGTTTCATGGAGTCCCACTTATCCATCCTTTCTCTGATTTGTTGTGTTTCTTGGTCTTTATTAAGAAAGTTTTGACCTGTTTGAAGGAGACCTGGTATATCTCCTATTCATTCTTGCAAAGTTTTCAGTGTATCTTCTTTTACCTCCAGGTCTTAGATCCATTTGGAGTTAATCCTGGTCATATGGTATATTCTTAATTGTTTTACATTTTTATTGTACACTCTCCTTTGGTATGTTTAAATTCTGATTTTCTCTTAAATGCAAGGGTTAGATGAGACTTGATGATTTCTACTTTGCACTTCAAACTAAACAACTTAGCAAAAAGCCTTATCATCTCTTTTGAAGAGATAATTTGCCATGCAATTAGTATTATAATTTGCCTTATAGAATTATGTACATGATTGAGAAATATAGAATAAATTAATATAAAGGAAACCTAGATATGATATAGAAGGATATAATCTGTCTTATATTTTTAAAACTGAGATGATAATGAATGGTAAAGAATCAAGGACAGAAAAAAAAATTGTGTGAGTATTAGGAACATATCAGATTTAATACAGATAAATATTCATACATGATAAAAGGGCCCAATGAGTCAATTCAGAATAAATATTTGTTTTTCTTTCTTTTTTATTTTGGCTTTGCCAGAAGAAGATAATTTATTCTTCATGCAGGGATGATTTCTTTTCCTACCAGCTCTGCAGTGGGATTTCACAAATACTGAATGGGTTGTCTTCCTCTTTGTCTACTTTTTTTCTCCCTCACCCTTCTCTTCTTTTTTCTCTTCCACCTGCTCCTTTCTTCTTTTTCTATATATTTTTAATTGAAATTAATAAAAGGGTTACATTATATTCACCAGATAGAAGGTGCACTAGTTCACATACTTTGATTGCCTTTCTCATGTCTTGGTCCCCATTTCCCTCCCCCCACTCCCACCCTCAACTTGTTTTACCCCTTTCTCTATCCGATTTCAAAACCCAAATATGCAAATATACAATATATCAGATAACAAGGTGAAATACTGTAACAATTATGAGATAACCAAGGGACAGCAAAAGAGATGACAGATAACATATTACATTAAGGACAATGATCACTCATTACATGGCCTTTGTTTCTATATCCTGGAGGTCCGTTCATTTAGTGTCATCCTATATGGCCTTATGTATCTAGGTTTTGCTCTATTGTAAACCTGTGCTAGGAGAGCCCAAGGTTTCTACTGATTATAACAAATGAGGAAAACCGTTGAGCCTATAGAAACTGCGCGATAAAATCATACATGAAAAATAACATCTAGGAAAAGTCAGAAATCAAGGTTTGTTTGGAACATTGTATTAATTTTTATTGATGCCTTATCTGATCACTATGACTTTAAACAACAGAAACTTAAGAATTTGTGTATTATAATTTAGTAAGCTCCAATTAATATTTGGCTCAATTATTTCTCTGCTCAAAACTTCTCAGCCATAATTATCATGCCAACTCTCTGGGCCATTAACACAAGATGTTGAGTAGAGTCATCCTTCAACGTTATTCAAAATATTATCCTAAGTATGGAATCTGATTTTTTAATTCCTGTTAAGGTCAGTTTACTTACTAAGCCCTTATTCTTTTTTTTTTTGTCAGTCCTGGGCTTGAGCTCAGGGCCTGAGCACTGTCCTTGGACTTTATCAAGGTTAGAGCTCTTCCACTTGAGCCTCAGCACCACTTCCAGCTTTTTTCTATGTATGTGATACCAAGGAATCGAACCCGAGGCTTCGTGCATGCTAGGCAAGCACTTTAACCACTAGGCCAAACTCCCAGCCCCTAAGTCCTTATTCTTAACTCTAGAAATTTCTTGCCATTATTTCTCTGTATCTTTTTTTGTGGGTCATGGGCCTTGAACTCTGGGCCCAGGCACTGTCCCTAAGCTTTTCAGCTCAGGGATTTTCACCCAACCCTTGAGCCAAACCGCACTTTCAATTTTGTAGAGGTTAATTGGAGGTAAGAGTCTCAGGTCCTTTTGTGCTGGGGATGGCTTTGAACCTTGATCCTCAGATCTCAGCCTCCCAAGTAGTAGAATTACAATCATGATCCACCGTGCCTAAATTCCTCTCAATACTATCAGCCTCCCTTTAATTAAGTGAAATACTGAATAAAGAGTGCTTCTAGATGAAAGAGGATTCTTTTCTGCCTTTCTAATTTCAAGTTTGAAACTATATTTCAAAAAGCATAAGGAAAGGATTTTAGTTGTTTTCACAATAAAAAGTGTTAATTGAAGAGACAGATGAGTACATGCTATTTATATATGACACATGTACACATTAATGTAGAATATAGGTACATTAATCCCATGTATAAAATTTTAGTTATTAATTCAAATCAGTTTTTACTGGAATTACTATCCACCTCATAGTTCAGACCTTAGTTACATTAGATTATTAATATATGAGAAACTCAAAAGTGAACAATTTATATTTGAATATTCTTACCTGAAAAAATAGAGACCATTAGAGAAATAATTGCATTGAGGTAACTTTTGGTTTCTTCCTCAAGATATCATGGATGAATATGAATTACACAATGTGTCAAGATATACTTACTGACACAATTGTAAGTGATTCTATAAGTATCAATGGGATTCTTATTTACATTCCCCTTTTATAATACTGCTTACAACAGACTGAAAAAATTATCATTTTGATATAAAGACTGTTATTTGAGATAAATATTTATTTGTCTATTTCAAGTACTATAAAACATAGTCAAAGAGATTCTTCGAAGTACAAATAATATTTGGGGATCACAGGTCACTAAATTGGTCAATATATATGCCATAATAACTGTTTGTGCATTAATAAAGATTAAAGTAATCAAAACATTTTAAGGCAGCGTTTTTAAAAGCATGTAATAGTTTGATATAAAATAGCTTGGCTACACTGACTTGAGGCAGAAGTTGGTACCTACCCATTAGTGGAGTTGAAATTACTAGGAAAATGTCTTATACAGAGTATTTGGTGGCAACTTTTTCTAACTTAAAGAATGTTAAAAATCATGTTGCTAAAGAAATCGATGTACTATGGGAAAAGTGCAATGTGTGACATGCATAAAGAACAAGAATACATTTCAGAATTTTTAAGAAAATTCTTGAAACGGTAATTATCTTAGACAAACATGCACATTCCTGCTAGCAAATTAATTTTATCTGCGTCTGGCAACAATTTCATCGACATATCAGCAACTTTCACATAAATAATCAAAACATGCTTCTAAAAATTCTTGGGAAAGAGATAGCTAAATAAACACACTGAGAAATTTGGTGTATGTTAAGGATCCATTTCATGAACTTAGAGGAATCTTCTGTTATCTCATGTGGAGGAAAGTAAGATAGTTCACTACAGTTCCTAGAGATTTTTCATGTGAAGACTTGTTTAGCCTGTATCTGACTCATGCCTGTAATCCTGAAAGGCAGAGGTCATTGTAAGGTCTTTAATATCTCTACAGGGGCTTTGTTCATATTAGCTAGTCATCTCAAAAAACTCCCTTCTCTAACACCATCATCACTGAGGGTAGGATGATACCATAATTCATAAAACTTAATTATATTTTCAAGCATTTTTAGAAAGAAAATGATGTATTGTTTGAAGGTTCCCAAGAGAGTCATGTGTCAAATCTCAACCACATTCATATATAGAATGATTTTCTTGAGCCATCAAAAATCAAGAAGTGAAGTTTAGGATTAGACAATAATTCTCTAATGTGGTAGGTTGGAACAGAGGACATAAAATGAAAACCTTAAATTAGCAGTGTTACCACTTTCATAGGAAATGAAAGGAAAAGACCAGAAGGACAGAAAAAAAGAGGAAACATAGGATTTGTAAACACTGTGAATGAAGAAAGTAATTTCATTTTCAGTGTCATTAAAACAGGAAAAAGCCCAGTTATCAGTTTTGTTCAAAATACTTATGACTCTGCTGTCATATTGGATATCATTTCTGCATACTGGATCATGAAAATGTTCGAGAAATACAGGAAAACAGGAAAGTTTAAAAATTCTACTTTAGAAGATTTAATCAAGTGATAGAGTATATAATTCAAGTACATTGCATTATCACATTGAAGACAGGAAAATTGGTAAGGAAGCACACCCAATAATTCAGGAAAAAAATGAGTTCCATATTAAGACACTAGAATGGAAAAAAAAAGAAGTAAAAGAGAGAATGGAAGTAAAAATCTTGTCAAGTGTCACTAGGTTTTGCAAATAATTGACTATGGAAAGTTAAAGACAAGTTTTTTAAGTGTTCATATACATAGGCAGAAAATGAAGGTGCATTTTGAGACAAAGAATGAATTGGAAAAATATTTTTGGAAGAAATAAATAAAATCAATTTGAGCATTAAGTAACTATTAAGTACCTACATATTTTGTAATTTCTAGAAAAGGTTGTGTATGACTTCGGTTACATATGCAAATTTTTTAAAGTAGTTCTGAAACATGGACTAGTTATTTTGCAAACAAAATGTCAATGCAGAATATATGGCAAGCAAGAAAGTCAAGTAAGGAGAAATAAAAATTTGAAAGTCTTCATTAGAGAAATAAACAAAATAAATATCAAGTAGAAATAAGGTATTGTATTAGACATGGAACAATTTGGTTGAGTTTGGAAGATGCTCTAATTCATTCACTTTCATCAGAAGAAAATGAAGACATAAAATAGTTGAATTTGTTATGGCTTGATTATGTAACTAAGAAAATATATTTAAATAGGTAAAGAAATGGGGGGAAAATAAAAATTTCAAAGGAGTAACCCCAAGAGCATCGACATCAGATTAAATGAGATGTATGGTGTTCTGCAACAGAAATAAATGACAAGTATTTAGTCTGCAGTGACATTTCCTAACCCATCCACTGGTTCTCCAGTTCCAAAGTATTGTAAGTAGAATGGGTTGTTCTTCTCTCCTCCACATTCTTCTCCTAAGACTCTTATCATCCAAGGAGTGAGTGAAAGGGGGATCACATATTTCTGTGGCAAACACAGCTTCATGAAATACAGCATATAATGGAGCAGTATCAGAAAATCTGAGAAAGTTCATAAAACATTGAGTGCTTACCATATCCCACACAATGAGACAAAGGAATAATGATTATTACCACAATAGATATGGATTTATTATTTGTATTTACAGGACAAAACACTATCTCTGTCTCTAACTGTCATCTGTCTGTCCCTCTCTCACACACACATTCACATATCATCATCATTATTATCACCATCATCATCATCACTATCATCACCATCATCTCCTCTTCCTCTACAGCTCAGTCAGTGCATGGACAAACACCTTGACTATGACCAATCCATGACAAGCATAACAAAGTGACTTCTTCAGAAATCTGCTGAGTGAAAATTTAAAAAGTGCCTACCATTGGTTGGGGTAGACACTTCAGATACAATCCCTTATGAATAGTTATAAAGACTCTTCTAGACTACATACACATTCCTCTTTCATAGACAACAAACCTGAGATAAAGAAAAGTTTAATAATTTGTCCAACTAAGTGGCAGTGTTGATACTCCATCTTAGATCAAACCTGGAGATTCATCTATACTTTGCCCTAAAAGTGTAGCTGGGACAGGCCTTTTAGCTTCTAAGTAACTGTATTTACCATTGTTTTAGCTAGCTGGAGGATTCTGTGAGATGTTAGCCTAAAGCAGGCTGATTGTGCTAATCTGATTAGGCTAATAATGTATCTTGTATTACTATGTGTTTTGGATGAATTGTATCCCCTATAGTCCATAGACTGACATTTTAGAACATACGATGGTTGGATATAAGGTCTTGAAGAAATTGAAAATTAAAATGAAAACACATGGAGAGGCATTGAGAATGAATTGACACAGAAGAAAGGTTGTGAGAGGACATTTTGAGAAGACCAGTCAATGCAAGAGGCCTCGGAAAGCCAACCCAGCCCATGCTCTTGAAGTTTAATCTCTTCTTTAAGGCCCAAGCTACAGCCTGTGGCATAGGAGCTTTCAGGTTGCCCCCTGCAAGTAATTATTTTCCTTCTTTGGGTTTCCATAGCCCACAAAGCACAAACACTCCTGTGTTTCTGCAGTACAAGTGGAACATGACCCAGGAAGCCATAGTCCTTCAGCACTCTGTGGGTTGATTCTGGCCCGGCTGCCTCTCTGCAAGCCAAAGCTCTTCTTCCCTAGTCTTTCCATGTTATTCTGCCTAAATACAGAAATATACTAGGTGACTAGAAGACAAGCAAGGACAAGAGAATTGCTCTTTGAATTGTGATCTTTGGCTCTCAGCCTTCTGAGCAGCTAGAATTACAGGCATGAGCTACCTGCCCCTGGCTTACATTTTCTTTTTTTGTTTGTTTGTTTTTTAAAGGACTATTCCATGTTAAAAAAAAATTGAAAGGACCTCCAGGATATTGAAACAAAAGCCATATAATGAATGATTGTTGTCCTTAATGTACTATGTTATCTCTCATCTCTTTTGCTGTTCCTTGGTTATCTCATGTTATTACAGTATCTCACTTTATTATCTGATATATTGGATATATTTGTATTTGGTTATTTGAAATTGGATAGGGAAGGGGGAAAACCAAGATGGGGGGTGGGGGAGAGGGTAATGGGGACCAAGACATGTGAAAGGGTATCAATGTATGTGAATTAATGCACCTTCTATCTGGCAAATATCATGTAACCCTTTTATTAATTACAATAAAAAATATTAAAAAAAAGATTTTAACACTTTCTAAGGTCACACAAATGATACATGGAGAAAGTTATAATAATAATTCAACAAATTAATGTTCATTATTACCAGTCTACAAGTAAACAGTTCATATGTCAACCAGTGTTTTTATGTTTTTTTTCTTTTTGTTTTCTTAAAAAGGGAAGAAAAATTATACCTTCTCTCCTCCAGATGTTGGCAGGCTATTCTAAGATTTAAGTCAATTCTGTGGAATGTAATAGAGTTTTAATTAATAAGAAAGCAGCTTCTTAGTGTAACTCACCATGTCAAAAGGACTGAGAACATAGAGGATAAGTGATCAAAGGGAAATGGAGTCATATGAATCAGAAAGAAATGACTTGGATGGAAGTTTCCCAATAAAATCTGTAGATATTCACACCACACTAGCAGATTTCAATCACAGTTTATTTATTCATGTGAAACTTCAGTCTTCTATAGTTTTTTTTGACATTTTAGTACATAGAGAATGAAAGAAAGCATCAGGGAAGAAAAAATGTCAAACAAGATGAAAGTAATTATCCTACCTGCTTCGTCCCAAGTGTGCAACTGTTATAAATCTAAGTACAGATCCAGGCACCAGTTCTCAAATCAGTAATCTTGCATGTGTAGGAGGCTGATACAAACAATCTGTCATATTCCATCTCCAGGATAACCAGTAAAAACAATAACAACAACAAACCTATGTTGGAACTATGGCTCACGTGGTACAATGGTAGGATGACAATTGAATTCTAAACTCAGTTCTCACAAAACAAAAGAAGAAAACTCTCTTAACTATTCAACCTGACTGCAATCACTGACAAAGAAATGGCTTGTTAGTAAGTGAATGTAAACAGAATGACTCAGTTCCCTTTATGAGATTTTGAGGCACAGAAGTATTACTTAATAGTCTATGTCAAAAAGAAATGAAGCAACAAAAATTAAAATTGACATTAGCCAGGTTAGTTCTTTGATTGATTACATAACAGCTTTCAAATAAAGGTACATGAAAAAGACAAACAGTTTTTAGGCAGTGAAGTATGACTACCTACAAATTGAATTTAGATATATATCTAATTTATAATAGAAAAATAATGGGCAATAAAATAAAAATGCATATCAGTGAAAGCAATAACCTTAAAGAAAAAAAAGACAGATAGGACATAGAAGGGATTTATAATTAATTAAAGAGACAAATACATAGAAAAATGTTAAGAATGTTTTACTGGTAAATGCTTTCTCTTAGTGGTATTCTGCTCAGAATCATGATGAAGTTACTTCTTTTAGTCCTCTTGAAGAAAACCCTAATTATTATTCCTATCTAATAGCAAAAAAGTAGCTGAGTCACAAAGAGATAAAATAACTTGCACCAAGTTCATAGTAAATGCCACCAGAGATACACACTATATATTATTAATTAGAAACATTTGATCGAAACAATTTACAAGTGTATATGTCTTGAGAGGACAAAATGAAGGCACTGAATTCTCCTAAAAGAAGTGATTTAATTTGGCCTTTTGGCAAATTGTGTTAAATCAAGCTAACCTAATTTTTCATTTCAGTGAGTCTATTGTAAATTAAGTCTGATCTCATTAATGTTGTCTAAGCTGAACGCCTCTGTGAAAAAGTCTCAATTAAGCCATAAAGAAACAATTAGTAAAATATATTAGATGTGATTATAATGTGACAAATTCTTCTTCTAAGCAAACCATACTTATAGACTCAAATGAATATTGAAATTTACATGATTAACTTTGGAAGAATGGCCATAGTAAAATAAAGCCTTACATGTCATAATACTTTTGGATACACTTCATTTTGAGTTTAGCTTAACGTCTTTCTTGTTCTATCAAGGTGCCTGTCTCTACAGGCAAATTGAATTACTTATATTTAAAAAATGCATTATCCTGTTTAATGATCCAGACAAGTAACTCAATACTTCAATATGTTTCTTGAAGTCAAATCAATTTTCTAATTGCAAACTATACAAACACTGATAACATTAGAGGACCAAGCTGTTTATATACCACACATATTTTGAAGAATAATGACATCACCAATAGAACTAAAATACTCTCAAATACATTTAGCAAAGCACCCAGAATATACTAAAATGTTTAATGGGACAATTTAGAGTCATAATATGGCAACAATTAATAATTGTGCAACTAGGGATAAGGAATGAATCTAAAACAGAAGACAAAATAGTAATAGTATTAGACAATATCAATACTATTCCAAGTGTACATACATCTAAAAAATTAAGTACAGTAAAGAAAACATGGACAGAGATTTTGGGTAACATGATAGAAGGAAGCACGGTTAGGAGGGAGGAAGGAAGGAAGGAAAGAAAGATGGAAGGGAGAGATTCAGGGAGGGGTGGAGACAGGTAGAGAGGGAGGAAGATAGAAAAAAAAGAGAGGAAGGACAGGGGAGGGAAAAAGGAAGGAAGGAAGCAAGCAAAGAAGGAAGGAAGGAAGGGACTTCTATAGATGCATGTCTCTTTAAGTGAATATCCCTACCTATACCATAATTATATGTCCCCCTTTTAATCGAAGTTTCTTTAAAAGAGAAGTCAAATTTTACACAATTCTACTAAGCTTTTCCAATTTTTTCAGTCTTCCTAGCCAATGAACACCAATTTTGGCTAATTCATGATCATATTCTATGCTTCTGGAAAACTTGAGAGTAGATGAAGAAGTCAGGTATATCCTCTATATGAATGTCCTTTAGGAATCCTTTGATTCAGGGAGAAATTAATATTGACCTTTAATTTAAAATGAATGTATTTATTTTCCAGGAATAGTCCAAAATATCATTTCCTCATTGGAAACAAGAAGAATTTTTTTTTATAAAATTAAATCCAAATTTTATTAAGGATTTCAAATTACTTAATTCAAAGTCCTAGTATGGAATAGAACCATTTGGGAACTGAAATGAACACTGACATCCCTTGAAACTTTATAAAGAAAACAATTCCTCTGCCAAACACATCTCCATCATATAACAACATGAAATATAATCTACATTTTCACTTCGATAATAGCTATTTCCTAAAGGAATGAAATGATTTTGCTACTTCAGTAAATTCATTAAAAATGGGATTCTGTTAAGATTACAATTTTTTACAATATATCAGATAACCAGGTGAAATGATGTAACAATATGAGATAAACAAGGGACAGCAAAAGAGATGAGAGATAACATAGTACATTAAGAACAACAATCACTCATTATATGGCTTTTGTTTCTATATCCTGAAGGTCATTTCATTTAGCATCATACTATATGGCCTTATGTATCTAGGTTTTGTTCTATTGTAAATCTCTGTTAGAAGAGCCCAAGGTTTCTACTGATTATGGCAAATGAGGGAAACCATTGACCCTATGTTCCTTTGAGTCTGGCTTACTTCACTTAATATGATTTTTTCTAAGTCTTCCATTTCCTTACAAATGTTCTTTCTGACAGCAGCATAGAATTCCATTGTGTATAAATACCACATCTTGTTGATCCACTCATGAACTGAGGGGCATATGAGTTGGTTCCATATCTGACCTATGGTAAATAGTGCTTCAATGAACATTGTTGTGCTAGTGGATTTAGTATGCCCTTGTTTCTGGATGGTTGGGTAAATGCCAAGTAGTGGAATTGCTGGATCATAGGGGAGCTCTATGTTTAGTTTTTTGAGGAACTGCCCTACTGCTTTCCATAGTGGTAGAATGAGTTTGCACTCCCACCAACAGTGTCCTAGTGATCTCTCCTGGCTACATCCCCTCCAGCATCTGTTGTTATTAGATTTCTAGATCACGGCCATTCTAACTGGAGTGAGGTGGAATCTTAGAGTTGTTTTGATTTGATTACAGTTTTTTAATGTTCAGAAAAAGCTGTGTTTAGATGAACTGTAATCACAAAAAAGTCAGCGAAGAATGTCTAATAAGAGCAATCAAATTATTTTGAAAAGAAAGAGAAAAAAATAACTTATTGTAATTGGTTAAGGATTTCCAGTAGTTAAAAATCTTAGGGAGAGCTATGGATAGCTGTATTCAATGTGTTTACATTCTAAGACCTTTCTCAAAAGAAAGCTTATCTCTTAAAAAAAAAAACGAACTCAATTTTTAAACAGGTATTCTAGACCCTCTTCTAATTACGTTGCAATTCTGTGTAGTCAAAAAAAAAGAAAAATATTTATCTCCCCAAATTAACAGTACTTATCCTGAGGTATTTTAAAAATGGCTCTGTAAGTCAGACTTCATGGCACCAACTCATTTTGGAAACTGGCCTTATTAAGCTCTTTATTCCCATGATCTCTATAATATTTACTGCAATATGGTCTTCTAAAACACCTAGAAAAAATTGGACCTTTTAAAGTAGGTGACCCATTCTATCCATTTTTACTAAAGCAAGAGCCACATGAATATAATAAAGGAATGCTGTCTGGTCTGATCCAAAAGCTTCATTTTCCAGTTTAATTATCAGTGCCTAGTAAAACTCAGACTATCATACTTGTGGTATAAAGAGGCCCAAACATTTTAGGTTTTGATGATATTCAGAAATAATTCATTAGATTTAACTTAATGTGCTTTAACACACCTGTGAAGTAGTTAAGTAAACAGTACTACCCGTTTTAACACCTACTAAACAGAAACATTGCTAAATGACACACATACCGAAACGCTAAGAGTTAGAATAAACCAGAGGCTGAGGAAATGAAACTTCACTTTCCCCTTTTAAAAAACCCTAATACATAACTTAAGACTTTCTTTAACATTACTTTAATAACTTTTCAAAGTTGGTACCTTTTTTAAATAATACAGTACTAAGAACCCTCAATTTAATCTAAGCCTCTGTTCCTCACATGAGTTAGTATAAAATTAAGACATTATCCTGTAAGAACTAAAATTGTATTTGACATTTTTATTATAGGCTGAAAAAAAAACAAAAATAAGCAAACAAGCAACAAAAAACTTGAAATATGCTTGTCAAATGAGGTAAATTCATCCTTTCCAGGAAAGTAGATGACCCTGCCACAAAGAAAAAATGCTTAGTTAATGGAAGTAAAATTTAAAAGTACTCTTCAATAGTATTAGTGACTAAAGACTCTAAAGTTTATAATATCTCTGCAGTAACCAATAGTCATATCTATTAGGAGTCAGCATTCTTTATAATTAACTATTACCTAAAATATGAAAATCCATGAGTAATGTAACGATTATTGAGTTTGGTCTTATTACTGGAAATTCTGTTGTTTTTTTTTTTGACAGTTCTGGGCTTGAGCTCAGAGTCTGAGCACTGTCCTTGGAGCTTTTCAAAGCTAGCGTTCTAGCACTTGAGCCTCAGTACCTCTTCCAGGCTTTTTTCTATGTATATGGGACCAAGGAATCGAACCCAGGTCTTCATGCATGCCAGGCAAGGACTCTATCACTAGGCCAAACTCCCAGCCCTATTACTGGAAATTCTTAATCATAAGTTTTTATTTTTTAAATGATACTGTTTTAGTAGTATTAATTCACTGCATTTGTGTAACAATATAATAGAAAAACACAATTAATGCAAGCAAAATTAAAACTCACCTTACTACTAGGTGAAACACTACCTTTGTTCTTTAAGAAAAGAAAACAGCCAAGCCCCCACAAATTTAACTGTTGTTAAATTTCCATGGTTATGTTCTAACAGCTACATGATGAAAATAATCCCAAAGAACCAAACTGCATCATCAAATGGACATGCATGAGAGGATCTGTGCATTCAACAAATGGGACAGAAAACTAGTTAAAATGCTAGAACAAATTTGTCTTTAAAATGTGAATTTCTTTCCCTTAAAAAAAATACGAGTCTACCAAGAAGGCTATAAGTAAATAATAGTCGTGTTTAGGCTGTTACAGTGCAGGTTATCCTCAAGGCCACAAACACCCTGCTTCACTGCTGCTTGCACTCTCCTGGATTTTGATCCTTCTTCCGGTCATAGTCTGGATCATTTTCCTCATCAACTTCTTCTTCATCTTCCTTATCTGCTTCTTCACTTTCTTCATCATAATCATCATCAGCATCATCTTCAATAGCTTCACCAGTAAAGTATAACACTGATCTTGGGATTATACACTCATGTAAACATTGACCAAGTTCAATGTCAGCAACAAGAATAACTTCAGCAGCATCATCCAAATCTCCACTCCCAGGAACTTCAGAAGGGGAAAAGTTCTCAGATGCTGGCCAGCCTATAAGTTTTATCTTGGCATTTCACTTCGAACTCAATGAATATTTCACAAATGAAATGTTGACAAAAACATACAGGATGAGATCAGAACCAGATGATTCTGATCGCTTTTCTTTTGATGGACCAGAAGTTATGGTCTGTACAGAGTGCCAGATAGATTGGAAAAACGGAAAGAATGTCACTGTGAAAACCATTAAGAAGAAGCAGAAACACAAGGAACATGGGACAGTTCGTACTGTGACTAAAATAGTTTTCAGTCATTCTTTCTTTAAGTTTTTTGCCCCTCCTGAAGAATTACTTTAAAAGAATGAGCTTAGAATCAGCACAAAAACTTTCTGGTAAAATAAGTTTCCAAAGGCACTTACGTTTAAAATGGCAACAAGAACATTGCTTTATTTTTTAATATTCTTTAACTGAAATGCATTCTGTTTCTTTTATGCTTCACCTAATGTGATTGCCTTAAAATTAATATGAAAAATTATAAATTGTAGCTGAATTGTCTTAGCTCCACAAATATTGAACTCATTCTATGAAGATGTGGGATATTATGATGTTGGTCTAGTATAGGTTGAGTCAAATAATGGCTGCCAGGGTTTGGAGAGAATAGCCATGGAGAAACACAGACAACTCCATGAAAGTTGCTGTATAGACTGACCCCTAAGAAAGGTGCTACCTGAAATGAGAGGCTCCAGCCCACAATCCTGGTGCTAAATTGGTGGGACATGGAACCAGAGAGTTTTATTCTTGAGCTTAAAATTTTAATGTTGTTTAGCTTTTAGATCATATTTACTTTAGAACAGATACTTAATTTCTTCTTGCTTTTTGTGTTTCAGAAGATTGTTTTCTGTTGTGCCAATCTTCCCATAATAACTTAGGTATAGCTAATTTCACAGACTACTTACAGTAAGGGCATATTCATGCACAAATATTTCTTGAAAAACATCATATGTTTGGTTGTAGTGATTTTTTTTATTGTACAGAATTTAAAAGCCAAGCTAAAAATCAAAATTGTGTGTGCTAAAATGAATTATAAGCAGAATTTCTGCTCAGAAATCTTTTAATAATTGCCATGCAGATATCATATATACAGTCAATCACTACTCTCTACTGTCTTCAAAAATTCTTTTTTCTTTCTCGACAATTTGAAAATAATATGTCTCAGTGAAGCTCTTTCAGGACTATAGTGCTTGGAGAAGTTGTTGGCTTTCTATACCATTGAGCTTCAAATATTTTCAGCGTAAAGAAAAACAAATAATTTTTATTTAACATTCTGGATCTATTAACTCAGTATACTTCTCATTTTAATGTATATGTTTACTTCAAGATTGATGTACCAATTGTGATAGAAAATATGTTCACTTGGGAATTATGGTTCATGACTTTAATTCTACCCACAGGAAGGCCGAACCTGGAGTTTGAGTCTCAAGTCTGAGGCTGGCCTTGGTTTTTTAGAGCTTTGCAGAACAACACAGCTTGAATTATGTATGGAAGATATCTCAAGAGAGAAAAGGAAACAAAAGAAGAGGAAAGAAAGGGAAGGGGAGGAGAAAGGGAAAGAAAGAGAAAGGAAGGAAATTAACTTGTCTATTATCTTTCTATATTATCAAATATGTCTACAACATTTTCTTGGAATTAGTCAAAAGAGTACCAGTACTCTGCTCTTCTTATATAAATATTGTTTGGTTTATTCTACTTCCTGTTTTCTGTTTTTTAGTGCTAATGATTGAATATGCATTAAGGAAATGCTTATTTATTCTTTCACTCATTTTGAGACCCTCCAAAGTTATGATTTAGTTTATTCATAAATGTTGATGTAGGAAAATAATTTGTTAAAATCTACTTCAATAAAAATAAATGTGGCAGTTAGTAAATTTCAAAATAAATCATACTTTTAAACTATTTGTTATGGAGCCAGGAGTTTGACCTAGTGACAGAGTGCTTGCCTCACACTGATGACACCCTGTGTTCAATCCTCCGTATCACATACATTGGAAAAAAAGCTGGAAGTGGTGCTGTGGCTAAAGTGGTAGAGCGCTGGCCTTGAGGAAAGCCCAAGGATAGTGAGCAGGCCCTGGGTTCAAGCTCCAGGACTGGCAATAAATAAATAAATAAATAAATAAAGCATTTGTTACTTATACTTTTTTGAATAAACAAATAAAAATTTAGTATATTATACTTTCTCTATGTTTAACCACAATTTATATTCAATTATCCATACCCTTTCAAATATTAACTATCATTCAATAATTCATTGAATTCAAGTCTTTATGAGTTGTAAAATTAGTTCAAGTATTCTAATCTCTTACTTTGCATAAGTGAAGACATTTTGTTCTTTCTTTTACTTCAGTTTTATCTTTTCTGCCCTTTTCTTTTTATACCTATTTATGGTCAATCCATATTAAAGTGCACTTTTTATTCAGTTTATTGTGACTAAATTCATTAAAGGCTTATTGACTGATTAATATTTATGAAAATATCACTTTTTTATAATCTTTCCTGACTATTTTTTAATATGAAGGTTTCACTTAAAATGTTGGTCATGATAGATGTTCATTGAATTTCAAATCATTTAATGTGGGCACCACAACATCTTGAATCTAATAAATATTTATTGTAAATGTATTAGTTAGAGAGAAATTATTTTGTCAGTATAATGCCATAATAATCAACTCACATTTATATATCTAGCAAAGTTTATGGTTATTTTAAATAATCTGATAATTAACAAGCCCATTCATTAATTGATATTTAAAATGTAAATGAAACCAAATTTTAATTAACCAATTCTGACATCTATCAACAGTTATAGCTGAGCACTTGATTGGCAAGGTAGGCAGATTGGGTAGGTGAGAATATCTGAAAAAATTGTGAACAAAATTATGATATATCCACATAGGAAGTACCTTTATCAAGTAATATACACTAAAAAGTAAAAAACAGAAGTTTTACAAACAATGTAAAAATAAGTTTTAGTAAGGAAGGAACTGTCAGGAGTAGACAGGGAGGCTAATAGAGAGGGTAGAAGTAAGCCAAGTGGGTGGCTCTCATCTGTAATCCTAGCTACTCAATAGGCTAAGATCTGAGGATCAAGGTTAAAAGCCAGCCTGGGCACAAAAGAACCTGAGGCTCTTATCTCCAATTATCCTCTAGAAAATGGGAAGTGGGGCTTGGCTCAAGGGTAAAGTGGTAGCCTTGAGCAGAAGAGCTCAGGAACAGTACCCAGATCGAGTTCAATCTCCACAGCCCACAAAAAAAAAGGGAGGGAGAGAGCAGAAGTACTAATATACACATGTATGAAAATAGAGGAATGACCATGGTTAAATTGCTTTAAGGGGTAAATAGGAATAGTGTAGGAAATGACAAAGTTTGGGGAATGTTTTTTGCAAACTTTATAGTGAAACTACCACTGTGCAATTAATATATGCTATAAGAATAATTTTTAAATCATAATAATTTATATAACTATGTAAAATTAAATTTTGAGTTTTTGATAAAGAATTATAGTGTTTGCTTTATCACAATATTAATATTTATCTACAACTGAGCAAGCTACTGAGTAAAAAAAAAAAACATGTCAGATACGTATCCATGTCATTCCCAGGACCAATGTACTATTTTTCTATGGGTTTTGTGTTATTCAGTCATTATTTTGATTCTCATTACTAAGAAAAAATGTTGGAGCAACAGAAAACAACTGCTTAAAAAAGAAAGGTTGATCTAAATTTAAGGGTCTTGAAAAATTTGTCAGTCTTCAATCATTTGTAACCATCCTTTCTTTCTTCTTTAGTTCTTTCATTCTTTTGCAAATAGACTTATTTTTCCTTTTGAATTGGCAAAGTAAGATGTTGAACACACATGTGTTAAATAATACTGAAAAGTGAAAACTTGTCTTCTGCATTTTATTCCTGCAGTACCTATATATTAACATATACTGGCTTTTATTTTTAAGCTACGTATAATGCCATATTTGCTTTCAGTAATTTTTAAGATCTGAGGGATAAAATTATTACTTTCTAATGCATTAGGTTGTTATACTAATGCCTAGTACCTATTTTTATCACAGTTCTACCACTTAAAACTTCACCTACAATGAAATATTTGTAGCATTAGAGCAAAATGTGCTTAAGTTTAAGGGATTTAATTGGATGATGAGGACATGAGAGAAATGTTTCACCTCAAGCTGCCATTCATTCATGAGATGAAAAGTTCAGAAATAAGGTAACCTATCTGATGAATTATAGATAGTAATACAACTACTCATATTTCAGGCATTAAAAATGTAGTTTGTCCCAATTTAAAGTGGACACTAAATGAGGAGGCTAACAAGGAAAGAGGAAGGAAGGAAGGGAAGAAGGATTGAAGAAGGGAGGAAATGAAGAAGGGAAGAATGAAAGAAGAAAGGAAGGTAGGAGGGAGGGAGGAAAGGAGGAAAGCAGGACAGGAAAGAAGGAAGGAAGGAGGGAAGAAGGGAAAGAAGGAAGAAGGAAGAAAAAAATATGTAACACAAATCATTCTTGAACCAGTTAAGTGGTGTTTGCATATAACTACTCATATAATCTGTAAATTAAGGTTTTTAATAAAAATCTAAATTAAATACCAATAATCTTGTTTATTATTGTTCAATAATATACTTCTAGATGTTTCCCTCAAATAGGACATAGCAATCTAAATTATGTATATTATTTTTATTATTTTCTCTGTTGAATTAATCAACATTATTCTTCAGGATTGGATTCATTTTAAAGACAACTTTTTTCTATATGACCAAAAACTAAGAATGTACTATTTTAAATTAGCAAAAAAATTAAAATTCATATGTGAGACATATTTCTAATTTAGATATCAAAATTTTAATGGCATAAGTTAAATATTTTATACTATTTGTTCTATGGACCTGCATAAATCCTCTTGTTTTCATTCAGATCCCAGGTGTAAGTGTGAGTTTATGTGTCAATTCACTTGTGAATAAAATATTGCATTTCCTTTTATATTCATCAAAAATATTGTATTTTTTGGTTGGGTTATGGATAGAGGGGTTACAGTTACATTCATCAGGTATTGGGTATATTGCTTCTTTAACATTGATACCCATTCTCATGATTTTCTCCCACTTTCCCTCCCCGGATTCCCATTCATTTTTGAAGAATGGTCCCACATTTCCCTTTCTAAACTTTTTAAGTAGTATGAATTTTTATCTCAGTTATCTTTTTGTTTTTTAGGTTATAGTGTGCTTTTTGTTTTTTTCTTGTTTTTACAAAAGCTATTTGCAAAAGTGTTACAATTTTGTAAGTCAGTATTCACTACATTTCTTTACAGGAAATATGACCATAACCTTCGCTCTCTCCCAGTTTTCCATCCTCTCCCTACCCACAGGTTACATAATTCATTTTCAACCTACTCTTTATTGAATAACATTGCTGCATTTTTCAAAGGTTCAGCTGTGTTATGGTGTTTTTTACATTGTTAACCAGCTCAAGTTTTGCATGCTAGACAACATGGATTAAGTCAGAAGAAAATCAAAGAATATGTATTATTTCTATTTTCAACTTTAGCAAGGTGAGACCACCTTACTATTTTAGAATGGAGGATTATTGATGTAATTTCTGCTACCTTGAGAGAAAAATTCATGGAAGAACTCTTTTTTTCCAAATTATAGCTTAATGTCAAAAGCTTTTGAGGGACCAGGATTATGGCCTAGTGGCAGAATACTTGTCTAATATGCAGGAAGCGCTGAGTTCAATTCCTTGGTACCGCATACCCAGAAAAAGCCAAAATGGTGATGTGGACCAAGTGGTAGGGTGCTAGCCTTGAGAAAGCTCAAGGACAGTGCCTATGCCCTGAGTTTAATCCCCAGGACTGGAAAAGAAAAATAAAAAAGCTTTTGAACATATCAAGATAGAAAGAATGTATATGTCTATATTTCAGATATTTAACTTTTGAATGATTTCTACTGTTAAGGTCTCCCTCAAAGTGATATATTTTAGTACTGATTTGATTTGTCTTAAGTTGTATAGTGATAAATTTTTAACTACATTGAATCTGTGTGCGCAGGAAGGAATTCTTAGGATCTATTTTCCATAGTCATCACAGGAGAATATGACATGCTGTGACTAAGTTTGTGAGAGGTTGAACTAAGATATGAATAGAATAATCCTCACTAAATAAAGTGACTGGATAAAAAGAAATGGAAATAGGAGACATTTATGAGAAAGCAAAGATAGTAGATGATGAAACAAGTAATGTCAGAAAGTCACTAGACATGACAATCGTGATTTCATCACTGTACGAAGTTTTAGAATGAATTTAAAGTTAATTATAGAATAAAAACCAGAATTGTAAAAAAAAGTTATTGATATAAAAGTGTGTATTCATATATCTTTTAAAGATTTGGAATGGCAGTAGTGGCTACCTGGTATTATTCTAGCTGCTCAGGAACAGGGAGATAGAGGGCCAAAGCCAAAGTGGATAGAAAATTCCCTAGACTTTACCAAGAAGTAGCCTGCACAAAGTAAACTGGAGAAAGCAAAAAGTTCAGGCCAACTATTAGAAGGAAAAAAGGAAAAGAAAAATATCATGACATCATCAATATTGGTACAAAATTATGACAAATATTGTAAATGAAATATTTCAAATTCCTTGCAGAAATTATTGTCAAATATAAAAAAGAATGTAGACACAAATCCAAATTAATCAAATTTGCATTTTCATATGTTCAAAGACAACATTAACAATAAATGTGATCAAGTATTAATATTCAGAACATCTGTTCAATGCTTAGAAATGAATAGTGATAATTGACAACTTCACTTTTTTTTTGTGGGTCATGGGGCTTGAACTCAGGCCTGGATGCTGTCCCTGAGCTCTTGAGCTCAAGGCTACCACCTTACCCTTGAGCCCAACCCCACTTCCAGTTTTCTAGAGGTTAATTCGAGATAAGAGTCTGGCTTATGCCTGGGCTGGCTTTGAACCTTGATCCTCAGATCTCTTCTGAGAGGATTACAGGCATGAACCATCACGCCCAGCTGAAAATTTCACTATTTTAAGGAGCAAAGTGGACAGACATTTATCCAATGAATTCACAAAGAAAAAAATGCTTAACTCATAAAAAATTATGTAAACAAAAATTCAAAATACCATGTAATGTTACCTTGTTTCAATCATGTTAAGTCTCAATCTCAGTAGTGATTGAAAGTATGTGAAGAAGTTTTAAGAGTTGTGTATTTTTTGTGAGATAGTATGTGGTTTAGACACTGTAGATAGCACTAGAAATATTCTAAGTACTACAAACTTACCATAGGATTACTCCGTTCCATATCTGAGTATGTGTAGAAAAGGATAGGAAATAAAGCTGCACATATCATTTATATTTATATTTATAGACTACTTTTTGTAATAGTAGTCAAAGGTAGATGAAATTCACGTTCATTAAAATAAATGAATTAGTAACATTGAATATGCACATAGAAAAGACTGCTACTTATCTTAAAAAGAGAAGGATTCCTGATACATGTCCAAACTGAATGAATTTTCTAAGTGAAATCAAGCATTTGTTAAAGGACAAATACTCTAATGATTCCACTTCAGTAAGTATGCAGGTAGCTAAACAGACATGAAAAAGAGAGTGGTGTTGATCAGTGTCTAAGTGGAGAAAGAATGACAGTTATAATTTAACAGACACAGTTTTATTGTTTCAAGATTAGAGTTCAGAATTTGATTGGATCATGGTGTGAAGACGCATAAAATTTTCTGATACACGTGACAATTTGGAAAATTTTGTATCAATTGTAGTTTGGGTAGAGTAAGTTCTACAGTGATTTTTTTTTCTTTTTTTGGTCAATCCTGGGACTTAAACTCTGGGCTTGGGCACTCTCCCTGAGCTCTTCAGCCCAAGGCTAATGCTCTACCACTAGTCTCATGGACTTCCATGCCCAGGCTGACTTTGAATCAGGTTCCCCAGTTTTCAGCCTCCTGAGTAGGGAGGATTACAAGCGTAAGCCACTAGAGCCCAGCTTCTACAGTGAATTTTTAAAGTAAGTGACAGATATTGGGCTCCATTAATTATAGTCCTTGTAAGAAGGTAAAACTATGTAACGGGCAAACTGCTTTGGTTTCAAGTGTGTATATATGCATTTATTGTACCTTGTATACATGGAGATGATATCTAACATGCTAAAATTCAGTTCCCAAAACAGGCAATTAACTTAGAACAGGGACATTTTTATTTGGTTGATTTCACTGGCTATGGAAAAACACAAAATACTGAGTTCAGCCGTCTTTATTTATTTAGGCAAGGTATGAAAGTAAAGGCCTGGTAATCCCAGTTCTTGTAGGCTGAGGCATGAGGATAATAAATTTGAGGCCAAACTGTATATATAGCATGACCTTGCCTTAAGAAAAAGCACACAGATTTTTACAAATTTTTAGAGTAGTGAATTGCACCTATTAAATTATGAAATGTATTGTCATCTGATTATTTTCTAGTAATTTGAAGATTCATTCCAGAAACTTCACTTACAATGACATGGTGAAATGAATCATCTATCATTCTCTATGTACTTCATAGAAAGCTAGATTAGAGAGATTATTTTTGCCTATTGAGAAAACATGTTTTCCATATGATTATAGAAATTTCTCACCTTTTCTTTGTTATTACATTGTTCACTATGTGATTTTATAAGGTATCTAACTTTTCAAAATAAATTTTAAAACTGAGTATATGTTAAATTCTCTTGGCCAAAATATGAGAGAGATGAAGGTCTTTTCACACTGACAATGGCATTCTTTCTGAATCTAAATCACTTTGACCTCATTTTCAGCATTTGAAATTATAAAACTCCATAAATTTCTTTTTCAGCCAGGCAGGATTTTATCAGCAAAATGTATTCCTATCTTACTGTAACATAATTTATGATCTAATATTAGAGCAAAAGGCATTGAAAAATAAATGAATATCTTTTCCTTCCATGTGCACTGAGTGTATTCTCATTTTACAATTTTAAAATTGATATTTATCAGCATGAAGCAAATTTGGAAAGACACCAAAGTTGAAAATCACTTTTGTTCTATGAACCTTTTGCATAATGAGCTGTCATGCATGTCAGAGAAAATCATTCTTTAAATTTCTATGGCTTGAACTTGGAGGAAAGGTTGCTTTTTCACAAAACAGTATTTTATTGAGTTTTGGGGGATATATTTCACAGTGTAAAATTCAGAAAAAAACATAATCAACGATGCTTTCTACAGTTTATACATGCCTCTCATCACTATTTTAATATTACTGTGCAAATTTTCCTAACACATACAATGTATCATTATTTGTTTGCTTATTCATTTATTTCATTTGCACTATCAAGATTTGAACTTGAAGCTTCAAATTCAGTCTGACTTTTCTCTAGGGTAATTCCCTGTTATTGAAACCATGCCCCTAGCCCAGCCTTGTGTTAGTTGTCTTGAAGAGGGAATCCAAATTTTTCTGCTTAGGCTTTCGTTGACCCCTGATCCTCTTGAATAATTGTAATCCCAGGAATGCCCTGTGAAACACTCCTCAATTTTTCCCTTCCTTTCTCTTCTTACTTAAACCCAACTGAGAAAAATAAACAACAGGCAAACCTTTTTTTCAAGTTTCAATAGAAAAGTATACATGTTTTAGAATAGTGATGTGTTATAGCATTATTTTAAACATTTTAATATTATCTTTTTGATTGTTGTTGAGATTGTATGTAGCATTTTTTATTCATAAACACTCTGAATGGCTTCCATATTTGCTACTGTAACTAATATTCCTACCATAATGACTATATAAATATTTATTTGCTCATGGCATTTTATTTATGTATTGGAGTTATATAAACATACCCAAAATTGTTGAAACTTATTTTGGTATCACATCTACATTTAGAGCGTTAGCTATTCAATTTTCTATTTTTAAAATAGTTTTATTATCTTTAAGTAGTTGTACCAAGCATTTGTCAGTCACTGAAGCAGTTCATGAATAAAGTACATCTTGATTAATGTCATCCATTTCAGCATTTTACTCACCCTTCCCTACACAGCCTTCTTCTCCATTTTCCTAATTTCAGGTTAAACATTCCATTGTTTGCCATATAACAAAGTGGTTTATACATACAGAGCATCTTGATCTGGGTCATCCTTTCAGTATCTTCACTTCCCACTTCATCTTGCTTCCCTTATAGCTCTCAATTCTGTGACATATACAATACATTCTTGTTTCCATTTTCTCTCCTTCCATCCTTCATTCTTCTACCCCTCTCCCCTTGCTCCTATCCTACTCCCTTGAAAGAACTCATTTCATGGTACTTATTTTATTGGAGTTTGAGTTAATCTCTTTAAAGACTTACACTAGTTGTACTGTGCCGGGGCCTACCGGCAGCAAATTGGGGTTCCTGAAATAGGGGGCAGGGACTGGAAAAAATAGAAGAGAGACAAACACATGGGGTCTGGGAGGTCTGCAGCCCAGGTAAAAACTGCAGCTTCGTTTATTCTCAACTCCAGGCTTATATTCCTTCCTGAAACCAGGGAACTTCCAGGTGTTCCATTCATATGGTAAATCTCAGGTCATTTAAACAGAATAAGGCCAGAAAACAATAAGACAATAAAGCAATTGTCTGATGCAAATCAAGGTACAGTTTGATTCCACTCTGGCTCCCAACAGTACTATCCATAGAATCTATTAAACATTGGCTAATTCATTTGTAATCCTGTGCTTACCACTTATAGATTTATAGGCACATTTTAGCTACCACAAATGAGGGAAACAATGCAACCCATGTTTTTTTTTTTTTTTCTGAGCCGAGCTTCACTTCACTTAATAAATTATTTTCCAAGTCTTCCCATTTCCTTACAAATATTATCATTTCTTGTAATGGCTGAGTAGAATTGTGCTGTATATGAACCACATTCTCTGGATCCCCGTGTCCACTGAAGTGCATAAGTGCTCATCTTGGTGATGTTTAACACATCTGGCAGCAGACTAATATCCAAAATATAATTAGTGTTCAAAAAATCAATTTCCCCAAATAAACCTGCAAAGAAACAACAAATCAATGAATCAATATGCTTCCGACGTGAAGAGAGATGTCTCAGAAGTAGAAGTAGAAATGACCAATAGAAAAATCTCTGCATTTCCTTTATGGAAATACAAATAAAAACCTCAATTAAAATGGTCATTGCTAAGTAAGCTAACAATAATAAATGGTGCCATGGAAAATATCAAGAAGCAACAGTATTACATTATAGATGGGACCATTTAGTCATTCCAGAAAGCAGTGTGGAGGTTCTTTAAAAAAAAACAAACTAAACATCAAGCTACATTATGATCTAATAATTCCACTCCTGGCATTTATCCAATGGATCACAAACAAATTCACACTAAGTTATCAATGTTACAGTTTTCTTGTAGGCCTGTTGCTGGTATCCATCCCAGTAAGAATGTTCTAGGGACAGGCGCTCTTTGATTCAAAGCCAGCCTAGAAACAAAAACCCATGAGACACTTATCTCCAATTTGCTACCAGAAAATTGAAAGTTCTGTGGTTCAAGTGATAGAGCACTAGCCTTGAGATGAAGAGCTCAGGGACAGCTCCCAGGCAGAGTTCAACAGGAAAAAAAAATAATAAAAGAGTACATTAGGCTGAATTTTCTCTAACATGTGTTCTTTACTTTCCCTTTTGATAATAGCCTTCTTTGTCATATGATTTTAAATTCGCTCAGCTTGGAAGGTGCTACTGATATCTAGAAAGAAGCATCTACTGTTGAGTAGCTAACAATTTATGAAAAAAGTTACCATAACTAAAAATGAGACAGCTCAAATTATTTACGCCACTAAGTGCTTTGGTGCTCACCGGTAATCCTGTTCTTTACTCAGGAGGCTGGGGCCAGAAGGTCCTAATTTCAAGACAAGTTTGGGCTACATAATGATTTTTAACCTAGATTGAGTTACATTATCACATCCTGTCTAAATCAACAACAAGCAATAAATTCAGCCCATGCCAAGGCTTAACGAGTTTGGTTATAAGTAATCTTTTAACTTATTTTTAAGTATAAACCACCAACTCATTATATATACTAAGATAAAATTATATACCTATTTATTATGTTCCCTATAAAATAAATTTTTATTGGAAAATAACCACATTAAACTGAATTAATAAAATCTCATTGATTTTGAAATACTATGTTATGTTAAACAACGGAAATAAATGAGGCACATTATGCTAATAGTAATTTGTTTCTATTTCCTTTTCTATATATTTATTTATAATATTTGTGGGGAGGTAGGAGTTTGGGAATGATCCAGGGGTTTTAACTCAGGACTAGAATACTGTGCCTGTGCTGTTTTGCTCAAGGCTACCACTCTCTAATTTGAGACACAGAATCATGTCTACCTCTTTAGTGGTTATCTGGATATAATAGTTTCATGTACTTTCTTGCCCATAATGGATTATAACTGCATTCCTTAGGTCTCAGCCTCCGAGTAGCTAGAATTACAAGCCTTAACCACTAGAACCCAGCTCTATGTTTCTCAAATTCCTACAAATTCAAAATTCTACAGTTCTCTTTATATACTCCCTCCATATTATGGAATTACTTTAAATATATATATATATATAAAGTAAATATCTACAATATGATATGTCATAATATATTATGTAATATATAAAAAATATACGTTCGAAAATGGAAATATTTTTGACAGATAATCATGCAGCTCTATCAACATTTATAATGTTTTACAATGATTCTTGCAGCACAGAGCTACTTATGGTTGCTTCCTATTTTTAGTATAGAATTTTATTCATAAGTGTCTCATGTGAATTAATAAAGAAAACATTTGGGTGGCAATAACTATATTCCATGCAATTTTATGGTTGTTATTCTGACAGCAAATTTCCAAGGACAATAATAGTAATCAAATACCATGGGATAATCTAATTAAAGTCCAAAATAATTCAATAGTCAACTTGGTTGTCAATTATGGAGAGAAGAGGATAAATGCACTTAAATATAAAAAGGCATATTAACAATATTTCCCTCTTTATATGTAATGTGAATTAAATTACCTTTAAATGATGTAGTTAGTTGCAAGAAGTATTAATAGAAAATATCCCAATATTCTGTTTACAAGATTACTCTGTAAGTTATTATGGCAGAAAGATTATGCTTTTTTTTTTATGGTGCCAGGAGTTTGGCCTAGTGGTAGAGTGCTTGCCTAGTGTGCACAAAGACCGGGTTCGATTCCTCAGTACCACATACATAGAAAAAAAAGCCAGAAATGGTGCTGAGACTCAATTGGTAGAGTTTTAGCCTTGAGAAAGTCCAAGGACAGTGCTCAGGCCCTGAGCTCAAGCCCAGGACTGGCAAAAAAAAGAAAAAAGAAAAAAGAAAAGAGTATGCTTTTTTGGCTGTTTTTTTGTTTTTTTGTTTCTGTTGCAACTGTATTTTTTCTCCCCTCTTCTTTCCTCACATTTTTTTTTCTTTTCTCCATTCAACAAAGAGACATTCCACCTATATTCTCACTCACTCTTACTGTGTTTTGGTGTTAGCTTTGCATTCTTAGTCATAATTTCTTTCCTAATTCCTCCTTTCCCACCTTTGATGTTGCCTAACTCTTCATTTCCCTAATGAGTTATTTCCTGTCTTATGCTACAATTATGTAATTATACAACTGTCACAGTTTTCCTCATCCTCCACTTCCATACAGTAGCCTGTGCATGTGAAACATCTTTACTAGTTGGAAAGGGTAAATAAAAGAAAGAAATGTGAATAAAAATAATATTATTCTTTGCTGATTACTGAGATCTGTGTTTTTTCATACTAATTAATACTTATTTCTTCTGATATTCTTTCAACTTATTAGTTCTTTATTCTTTTCTATGTTCATGTTAGCTTAAACTGACACTTTGTTCTTTTCCTCAATATAATTTTTCACTAATGAGATTTACAAAATAATGAATTGATTACTGCAGTAGCAGTAGTCTAGTAGAGGATAAGTAACAAAAGTTGCACATTTTTAATACACACAATTGTGTATGTTATAGATTTATCTAATATTCAAAGGAAAATAGGGAACTCTGACCTTGAGTTGTAAAACCTGGAAACGGTTAGAGATGTTGGAAGGCCAGCTTGGACAGCACTAGAAAGGCTCAGAGCTGACCACGGGAGGGTCAAAACAGACAACTCTAGTGAGATTTAAAGACTGGATTGAAGCCCCACACCCCAAGCCTTTTCCTGTGGCTGGCAGCT
Organism: Megascapheus bottae; assembly: GCF_031878675.1. NCBI lineage: Eukaryota > Metazoa > Chordata > Mammalia > Rodentia > Geomyidae > Megascapheus > Megascapheus bottae. The sequence goes on from NC_143512.1 coordinate 69,873,918, forward strand.
GTGCTTGGGACCCTGACAATTTAGCCTCCCTCCCGTTACCATGTCTGATCTTCCCTGGGCTGCATTCTCCTGTCCCACCAGAGTAAGGAAACCCGTCTTTCACAAGCACTGTCTTAAAACTGTGGTGGTAATATTAATATAGATACTTTATGTTTTGCCTGTATCCATAGTAACCTCCCCTGAGTGAACTTAAATAAATATGCTTGTTTGTGGGGATCTGGGGACCAGGCATCAGAGAGGCTGGGCGCTGCGATCCCCAAATGCTCATCTCTCATCTCACTATCTATGCCTTTTCTAGTTTTCTTTGGCCCAGTATCCCATCCAACTGCTTTGGGTTGCCATTAAAAACAGAAAATTGGGAAATGAAAAATCACAAAGAAGAAAAGGAGAAAAGGAAGAAAAGAAGAAATGGAGGGAAAGAGGGAACAGAGAAGGAGAAATAAAGGAAAGCTGTATAGAGATTTATGAAAATGGAAACTTTTTAATGAAATGATGAAAACGAGGAAAAGAGTCAGAGCTACTACTGATTGGTAGAGTTGCGTTTGAAGCATGCACATTTCACTCACTTTTCATCTAACATGTCCATTGATATTCCATTTGCTTTAATTCTACACTTTCAAGCTCAATTATGATTAATTTTGTGCATATCACCATATAGTACTAGAGAATCTACCTTCTAAAGCTAGATGACTTTAACACAGGTACATTAATCTGTACCTTTTCCAGATTCTTCCATAATTCATAAAGGAATTATACATACGTTTAAACCAAACAGTAAAAATTGTTACACATTCTCTGATTAGAAATCAGTCGTTGTGAAGGACAGATCTCTCTCTCTCTCTCTCTCTCTCTCTCTCTCTCTCTCTCTCTCTCTCTCTCTCTCTCTCTCTCTCTCTCTCTCCCTCCCTCCTTCCTTCTCTCTCTCTCTATCTCTCTTCTCTCTCTCTCTCTCTCTCTCTCTCTCTCTCTCTCTCTCTCTCTCTCTCTCTCTCTCTCTCTCTCTCTCTCTCTCTCTCCTATATGTGCAGCAGATTATTTTGAAACTTTGGAAATAAAATTCCACATGACATGGCACCTAGTGATATTTAATAAAATACTATCAACGTTTTTCTCTTTTGTTCTCACATTTACACTACATGAAAATAAACAGATTTCTTGTCAAGAAGAATTCTGAATGAGAATTGCAAAAATATGCAATGAAATTCTGGTTATTTTGTCATTTAGAAATAAAATACCTTTCAAAAATTTTTCTTGCCAGTTGTGGGGCTTGAACTAAGGACCTGAGCGCTGTTCTTGGACTATTCTCAAGGCTAGTGCTCTACTAGCCACAGCACCACTTCCAGCTTTTTTCTGTGTATGTGGTACCACGGAATTGAACCTGGATCTTGGTGCATGTTTGGTGCATGCTAGGCAAGCACTCTACCACTAGGCCAAACTCCAGACCCCACCTTTCCAATTTTGATAAAGAAGATTAAAAGTCTGCTGTGTCATTCTACTGAAGGAAAATATGAAGTTATGTTGACTTAGAATATTATAGCATGTACTATTGCATATAATAAATAAACTAAATGTAATTGCCCTTATAGCAACAGATATTTTAATGGTTTGTGATCACCAGTCGTAAATGGTGACTTCTCAGGCACACTCATCAATTCTGACATTGATTTAAGAAAGAAAAAACAAAATAGCACATACATGTTGATATTGAGATTAAAATACAGTGTTGTTATGGATGTAAAATACATTCTATAATGCATTATTCTTAGGGGTGGATATTAAAATGTCTGTTCATATTAAGGTGTCCTCATTTATTTCTGTAATTTCGGAATAGTCATCAAAGTAAGTCTTTTCCATAATTAAAATTACTGGAACAATTTGCTTAACTACCCTATACATACTTTTATGTTATTATTAAGACATATATCACTCTCACTCTCTACATTTTGTTTATTTTAATTATCTTATTCTAATCTTAAAGTAACAAAAAAGATCATACTATGATGATAAACTCTGACATCAGTGAAATAGAGGCTTTAAAGGAAACCAAGTATGTCCAGATTGGTTGTACTTTAAGAAATTAAAATTACCTATTCAGGAACTACTTTTTTGTGGGAATAAGAAAAAATTACCACTAACTTTGTACCACAATGATTAGGGACTTTTTAAATGTGGTCTAATTCCTCTATTTTTCAACAGGAGTCTGTGAATCAACTTGTGCTCTGAGGAAAAAAAATGTACTTAGAGTTAAAAAGTCACAGATGAGATGATAAATACATTTTTTTAGTTCATTAGCTAATGTCTCATTTGTTGTGATCATTTACTATGTAAAGTACTAACTTTGTTCCTGAAGTATTCTTAAAGTGCTAATGATAAACCTTGAAGACCTCAGTATAATTTGAGGCGATGTTTTAACATTCATTGAAGAAGTAAGTGATGCTTTACATGAAGGGAAAAGGCACCTTCCCTGAGAAGGACCATACTACATCTGACTACTCAAGAGAAAAGACAATCAATCACACAAAGAAACAGTAAGAAAATTACCTATTCTTATAGGTAATTCTTATACTATTCTTATAGTTTGGAGCACATAATGCATTAAAAGTGAGGCTTGGAGAATGTAATATCTAACTAGCAAGTAAGGTCTAAAGATGACAATTAAATGTTGAATTTAAGTGAAATGCAAATTACTTTGTGTGATTAAATTGGTTAGGAAAAAATCAAGTGAAATGATACAAGGAGATTATGCATAAAGTATCTGAAATATTTTATATTGTATTTTATATATTATATGTTTCATATATTATATAGAGTATCTAATACAAAAATACATGTTTAGGAATTTTGATTTTACAAAAATCTTTTAAAGAAAAATAAATACAATATACTACTTATAATTATGCTAATATTAATTGCTTGCTGTTAATATATTCCTTACCCACCTTTTAATGTGGGATGGAAAGCATGAAATAATCATTTTAAATTTAATGCAAAAGCAAACACTTTTGTAGAACATGACAATAATACCCAAGGCAGATAGACACTTAAGCAATTACAACCTTAATGGTAAGACATTGAATGATTTCCGTTTATCCTATTGGTTTATTCCAGAAAATGAAGAGTGTTTAAAGTTGAATTTAGGCACAATGAGACTTAAACTTTAGACAAGTCAGTGGAACATTCTTATACAACCACATAGCACATGACGTTTTCACTGAACCATGCACCTTTTATGAGGTTCAGATATAATGGTACTGAAAGTTTCCTGTTACCCAGTGTCATTGTATTCATTTTAGGAGTACAGCAATGCCCTCCTTAAATGTGTGGAGATTTGAGGAAAATGTTTTATGTATCATGATAGATCTTGATAACATCTTTTTTTGCCAGTCTTGGGGCTTGAACTCAGGCCCTGTGCACTGTCTTTGGGCTTTCTCAAGGCTGGCACCCTACAACTTGAGCCACAGCATGGCTTTTTCTACGTATATGGTACGCCAAGGAATCCAACCCAGGTTTCTGCATGTTAGGCAAGCAGTCTACCACGAGGCCAAACTCCCAGCACCGATAACACCTTTGAAAAAACACTTGACATAATAAAAGATAATGAAAATACATGATAGTTTTTCTTTTGAGTGCACTCTGTTCTTATGAACAAGTTTATGCAAAACAACTTTGTATGCTTCAACAGGAGCCTCATAGTATAGTTTTTACCCTTTTCACAAAATTTATCATTTTTTAAAATTGAATCTCAAATTGTTTGGCTCAATCATTCCATATACCCCAGTAGGTTCCATCTGGTTTGTAAAAATACTCTAAATATTTCACACAAGGATCAGTCACCCCAAAACCCATGCTTTATAATCTGTCATCAATGTTAAGTGATATATGACTCTAATATATTCCATATATGTAATATTGAGATAATGTATGAAATGTTGAATCATTTGTAATTTGTATTATACTCCAGATATATGATTTATCACTTAAACATGAATTTGTGCCATTTGTCTGAATAATCTTGCACAAAAACTACTTCATGGATTTAGTAGAATTACTTTCTTATGGGGATTTATTTTTAAATCTTGTTTTTCACAGTGCTTGAATTTTGATTCCATTTGTTTCACATCTGTCTCATCTATCTCTAAGAATGCTAAGAACAAGACATGACTGAAAATATGATATTACATATTTACATTTACATTATCCATTATTCATTACTTCATGTGATCAATTTTACAGCAGTGACATAGACAAAGGAAAGGCAAAAAATATACTTCATCTTGCTTGAGTGTTGGATAGTCCTACAACAGACTGAAGTTATATACTTAAACTTTTATCTTTTTCTCTTGGAACATATAAAAAGAATACTTTTCTTAAAAAATATTTGGTCCAGGAATGTGGCCTAGTGGTAGAGTGCTTTCCTTAGCAAGCATGAAGACCCAGGTTTGATACCTCAGTACTACATACATAAAAAAGACAGAAGTGGTGCTGTGATTCAAGTGGTAGAATTCAAGCCTTGAGAAAACCCTAGGACAGTGCTCACGCCCTCAGTCAAGATATCACTGTCAAGTACACATACTTCAGGGATAGTGCAAAGAAATTGATGATTAACTACGTAAAATGGATCTTGATCAATGTCATTTCTTTCTACGTTCTTACCATCTCTCCCCTACCCACCCTGACCTTACTCTCCTGAATTATATAAGGAAACACTTTGACTTCTTCACTACATTCTTCCCCTCTTCTCATTTTCATTTATGTCCCACTCTCTTAACCTCACCCCATCCTCTTAGAGCCCAAACTCCCTGATGTTTATTTTATTGAACTTTGATTTAATCTTTCTAAGAGATTACAGTATTTCAGTTTTTCCTTGAGTTTAACATTTTTCTTGCATTTGCTGCATATTAAACGCAAGTCCTTGTACATGCTATGTAAATATTCTGCCACTTAGTTCCATCCTGCTCCTTCTGTTTTCTCACCATTTATTTTGGAATCATAATCTTCTTTTTACCCATATTAGAGCATATTTAACAACATGGTATCTTTTTTTATTATGGGGAGTGAAAACATTGATTGTATATGGATATTCTTTTAGAAAATGTGTTAAAGGGGAAATTCACTTTTCTTCTTACATTCACTTTTCCAGTTTTATGTGCAAATTAGACTGCATTGTCAAAAGCAAAATGTTACCTATGACTGTCATATGTAGACCAATACTGCAGTTCTGTTAGGTGTTTTCAAAAATTTCTTCCTTTATTTCTCTACCATTAACCGATTATACTGTATAGAGATGCTCTTTATGGAAATTTAACTTAGGGAATGAGTATTATTTCCAGTAAGTCAAGTGACTATTCATTAGTATGCACTCTTCTTTCAACTACAAAAACTATTACAGTATTTGTAAAGTTACCAAAACATTAAAATTTGGCATATCAAAATTTAAGATAATATTTTTAGTCCACTAGATATAACATAAAAAAGACTTAGCATGCTTGCATACACACACACACACACACACACACACACACACACACACGGAAAAACACAGTAGATTTTAAAAACAGTATTGAAAAATACTATTGAGTAATGTTTCATGTGGGCTCCTCAATCTCCACTCTGTTAAAGCATTGTGTGGGTTAGTTTGTTCTCTACATTATAGGATGCCAGAAGCCTTTCCAACTGCCCAATGGCAATAGGGAAACTTGTACCAAATATGCATTCATAAAGAGCCATATGTTCCTCAAAGAAAAATAACCATTTAGATATTGTTCAAAGCCAGTGATGAAAAATTAAATAGAAAAGAAAATAATTCTTCAAATATAAAGTAGATATAAGAAAAAAAGAAATAAAAGTTTTACATTGTGTGGCATGCAAGTTTATAGGATTGTTTTATTGTTATCCTTGTTGTTTGTTTTGTTTTGCTGACCCTTGGGCTTGAACTATGGGTATGGGCACTTTACCTGAGCTTTATTAATGTATTTATTTATGTATTTTTGTATGTATGTATGAATGTATGTATGTATGTATGTATGTATGTATGTATGTATGTATGTATTTATTTATTTGTCAGTCGCGGGCTGTAGCTCAAGGCCTGAGCATTGTCCTTGGATCTTCTCAATTCTAGTGCTCTACCACTTGAGCCACACAGCAATACTCCCTGCTTTTTCTATGTATGTGGTACTGAGAAATGGAACATGAGTCTTCCTCCACACTAGGTAAACACTTTACCACTAAGCCAAACCCCCAGCCCACCTGAGCTCCTTTTTTATCAAGGTTATAGCTATACCATTTGAGATACAATGGTATTAACTGAAAGGTAAAAGACACAAAGTTTATCACAATAAAACACCGGGAAGCAGATACTGGAAAGGGGTGGGTGGGGAAAAGGGAAGATAAATATGTAGGAGAAGGGGGGAGAAGGCAATCACAAAGCTAATGTATATCTTACACAGTGCTTAGGTGAGGATAGGGATGTGTAAGGGAGGGCTAGATGAAAATGTTGAAAGAGGTGACATTAAGTTGTTTGTATTCATATACTGCTTTGTTAATGGCAAAACTGTTATAAAACCGCTTAAAGATAATCATAAAAAATAAAAACGAAAGCTTAAAAGTTGCTATTCATAGTATTAAATTGATTAGTTCCATACTACTACTTTCCTCTGAAAAATAAATTCTCACCAAGCAGACATTTCTGGATGAATTATCAGGTAATAAGATTGTACTGTGCCAGGTCAGCTGGACTAAAACTATTTTTCCCCGAATATTACCATTTTAATTGTACATTAGCATTGTCTAATTGAAATACTTTGAAAGAAAAAAATTGAAAGCAAATATTTTAGTAGACACATTCATTTTACTCTCTGACATTCTTTTATATTGTTTCTAAGTGAACTGATTTTTTTAACAAAAATCTTAGAGAAAGAAAATGACAAGTGAAGGACATCAGTTTTCTAGCTCATATTTTAAAGTTTCTTTTTCGAACATAAAATAAACGTCATTTAATGAAAATCATACCTAAATTTGTAAGGTCTCAGGTAGCTGAATCACAATGCAAATTCAATTATCATGATTCCAGTATGACTTAGGATAAACCTAGAATATTAGTTGAAAAAGAGTAAGGCCCTAAATGAGAATAGTTGAATGCAGAGATATTCTAAAGAAAATATCTCCCTTGCAAAGTGTTGGTGGCCTCCTTCATATCTTCTTCCCAACAACTCTTCCTGCTCAAGCATCTGTAACCAGATTCCATTCCAACACCATCTCCAGGATAATGAAGGGAGAGACGTAATAAAGTATCATCTATAAAAAAAAATGCTACACATTAAGCCGGGTGAGGTGGCTAACACCTCTAATCCCAGCTACTCAGGAGGCTGAGATCTGAGGAACTTGACTCAAAGCCAGCCTGAGCACTAACATCCATGAGACTCTTATCTCCAAATATCCATTAGAAAACCAAAAGTGGTGCTGTGGCTCAAGTGGTATGGTGATAGCCTTATGCTGAAGAGCTCAGGGACAATGCCCAGGCCCAGAGTTCAAGGCCCACAACAGATTAAAAAAAAAAAAGCTACACATACCAAAAATAGCTCACAGTTTTAATGGTTTATATTGACAGAAATTTGTGTAAATGGAGGATTATACTAAGAGTGTAGGACTAAGAAGAAATACCGATTGATTTATACTCAATAGATGATATGCATTCACTCAACAAACATTTTGTAATCATTATACTAAATTTGGTACATGAAATTAGGTTTCAAATTTTTCTTTCCTATTGACTAAATTTTGAGTTATTCAATGGATTTTATTGAGGCAAATTGAAATGATACAGCTTTATTTTTGTTGGCCAGTTCGGGGCTTGAGCTGAGGGTCTGCATACTGTCCTTGGACTTTCTCAGGCCTAGAGCTCTACCACTTGGGCCTTAGCACCACTTCCGGCTTTTTTCTAGGTATGTGGTACTGAGGAATCGAACCTGGGTCTTGGTGCATGCTAGGCAAGCACTCTACAAGTAGGCCAAACTCCTGGCCCCAGCTTTCTTCTTTTTAAGTAAAAACTAACTTTATTATAAAAGTAACCACACTGAGTTCCTATAATTGGATGAGTAAAAGGCACCAAAATCTCAATTACTCAAGGATTTTGATAGAATTTCACATAGTTAAAATTCAAGAAGTTAACCAAATTATTCTTTTCTTTATGTCATAATAGAAAGCTAAGCTAAGTTAGATCAGAATGTTAAATTTATAATGTCAGACCTGTGTATTTATCTCTTTCTTGCACTACTCCTCAGGTAAGTCTAGAATGTACTGCCTTCACTCAGTGTAGAAAGAAAATATGTAAGTGGCACACCTAGTCTCTTTAATAAGTTTCCTTAACAATTACTTTTTATGGGCCTCATATGTAAACAGTTTCTCCAATACAACACCTTGACTTCCAAAACTGAATGCAGACAAGACAGCAGAATGCAGGTGTGAGCAGTGGAATTTGTTCCCAAGAGTAAAGGTGACTATTGGGAAGCTGGGCTGAAAGAGTTCTAAATATTCAGTGCTGAAAAATATCCTGGTTGATCCCTGGAACTGAATTTGAGGAACAATATTATTATATTCAATATGTAAAAGTTCCTAGATCTATTGAATAAATTCTGTGTTAGCTGATAATACATAGACCTACCTTGTTTATACTGAAGAGAAAGCTAAGGCTGAAAAACGACCCAGTGGTTTCCCCTCAAAAAATGGAAATATTCACTAATGTTGATAAACATTGGCATCCAATTTAACTTTACTATGAAAACCATCATGCCACATCTCTAACTCCTTGATAATTCGCAGAAACTAACTAATAATTTTGAAAAATTTGGCTTCTTAAATTGTATTATGTTTCTATGCAATTTTATTATGTAGTTGTACAACATGGTTTGAATTTATTCCATCAGTTTAGAGTACAATAAACCTTGATCAAACTTCATCACTTGCTTTTATATTAAAAACAACAATCTCAAGTAATTATCATTGATGATGAATGTGAAGGTTGCCTTTCCAAGATTGCTAGGCTAAGGGCTTGAACTCAGGAGCTGAGTGCTGTCCATGAGGCTTGGTTTTGCAAATGGCGATGGCAGACAAAGAAAAGCTCACAATAGTGGGTGGGTGAATAGAGAGTGCAACTTCTCCATGTTTCACTACACCCCAGCTGTCTCTGTGTGGGCAAACGCTGGGAGAGTTTCCCCTTTCATAGATTTATTTAGGGACAGGGTATGAGGAGGAGCCAAACCTGCTAGTAGATTGAAAACTACTTTAATGCTAACCTCTTTACAAACGTTTTTGTTTTTGTTTTTTTCTCTTTTTCCTCCATTAGAAAACAAATTGTTGCCTGATGTTGCTAGCTCACTCCTAGAATCCTCGCTGCTTAGGGGTATGATATCTAGGATTACAGTTTGAAGCAAATCCAGAAAGGAAAGCTCAGGAGACACTATTGTCTAATGAAGTTACAAATACAAAGGTGGGAGTGGAGCTGTGGCCCAAGTCTTAGAGTGAAAGTCTTCTGTGTCACCTTTTGAGTTTCAGAATGTATCATCTGATCACAGATGTTCATAAACTGAATTTCCATGTCCTTATTTCAATGACTCATGGAAAGGTGGTTGGTAGGAAAGCCACACAAAACATGGATACAAAATCAGTCCAACATTCTAAAAATCTGTAGAGATGAGTACCACACGCAACACTTAAAAGTGCTGGAAAAGTGATCACTCCTAGTTTGTCCAACTCATGTGTTTTGCCTGTGCAGAAGACTGGTGTAGATGGCAACTAGAAATTAGAAGATGGAGAATATAATCATGCAGTGATTCAGTTGTGTTTGGGCCACAAACATGATCTTACTGCTGCAAGCAATCCTCCTTAACTGATGGTCAGTATTGGGTTGTTTCCTTATATTGTTTAGAAAAAAAAAAGCACCAATTTCTTTCACTAGACAAGAACAAAAATATATTTGTGTGCCTCTTTCACAGTGTTATATTAACTGTGTAACGTTTTCTTTCCACACTTGAGGTTTTAATGACTTAGGATTTCTCTTATTTATGAAAAATGATATTTTTGTACAATATTGTGAACTTCAATTTATTGAACAAGTATAGCTTCAATAGAGATTCTCAAAAGAAACAAAAATCATACTCTCTGTGGTATTACAGACTAAGGTTTTGTCAACACATTAAGCACTATTTTTCATGAAATCAAAGTAGTTATTGACAATTTGAGAGCAATAAACACAACTGTAATCAATACTTGAGGTAGACTATTAGTGATTACAAAGTATAAGTCTATATTTGTAATTTCAAATTAAGCAGGAAATATGATTTCTGAATAAAGAAGCTATTGTCATGGAAATTTAGAAAATACATTTGTAGTTCATAAGAATTCTAATAATACAATAATTTCCAATATTAATGGGTACTGTATCAGATTTAATTATTGTTTTAAATGTTTTAATTATTAACATTGCATGGATCCAAGAATTTAGTAAATTAAACTCAAACCTCTCAACATAAGATATTAAGGACAGAAGGAAACATTGGAGACTTTTGCTCACTGTTTGCAACTCAGAATATATACAGGATATTTATCATTTGATTTATAAAGAATTAAAAAGGCATTGTGAAACAATGAGTTCTTCGTATTATGAATGTTCTATTTGTTTTTATTTTATTTTAGCATCTGATACTTTACTAAGTTACATTATTTTCCATTTTATTTATGTGAGACATAATCATGTTATGAAGAAAAAATCTCAGGAAATATATCTATCCTACAGTTAATTCATTGTGAAGTCATGCACTTAAGGCTGATTAAATTTGAGCAACCAGTATTATGTAAACAGACAAGTTTTACCCTCTGTATGACTGGTGATTTAGTAAAGACTTTTCATAGTAAGTCAAGAAAATTGTAGAATGATCACTTCACCATAAATGAAACAAGAGAATCCATTCTTTACACAGAAAATGGCTAATGTGGAAATTGGATTCTCTGACAACTCATTGAAAAAACAATCATGAGAACCACAATAAAATGTAATTTCCTTTATCTTAGATTCTTTCAAGTTAGCAGTTAAAGCTGGAGCCTTATATATGCCATTCTATATAGTTTACCTTTCCAGCAGATGATTTTATATGTCAAGTATCTGTAGTACAGATAATTCATGAGAAGAGGGTTTAGGGGTGAAGAAAGAAATGCAACATCATCCTGCAGCTTTGATTTTTTGCAGCAAAGTCATAACTGCCTAGTGCTATTTTTCCCAGTTTGTAAGCTCATATAGCAGCAGGAAAACATAATATAATCAAAGCAGCAGGGAGCTTCTCTCTTCAACAAGAAAGGATTTACATTTGACTATTCTGGAAATGATTCACCATTTTCTTACTTCCCTATTGGAAGAGGTGAAAGAGTAAATTTCCATATACACTTATGATAACATTTTCAAAAGTCTTTATGTAGTGAAGCTTTATTTTTTATTAATATGAAAATAGGTCACTCAAGTATTTCTTCAACAATAACAACAGATTTCTTGTTTTCCTCACATATCTTGTACAATCTTTAACTGTAAGGATACGTTTGTAAGATATTTTCTGTTTAACTTGAGATCACAATGACTAGAGATCGAATGGTGCCCATTAAGTGTTTTTTTTTAAAGTAATTTGAAGAGCCTTTCTTTTTTTTTTAAAAGGCATTATTTTAAGGTAAAAATATAATGCGTTTAACCATTTCTGTTTTCTGATATACTCCCTCAAAACTTGTAGAAATTTATCAAATAGAATGTAGCCAGACACAGTGTTTGAATTATTTCACTCTAGTTTCATTCTCATGTGATAGAGTTAATGTTTTAAAGATCAAGCATGAAACATTAATTTCAATCCCAAAAGAAGTTATAATTCTACTTAAAAATTATACTTTTCTATGTATTTCATTTAATTATCATTTTAAACTGAATGAATGCCATGTATTTTTATCCCTAAAATTCGGTTCTGTTTATAGCAGCTACACACATAGTCATTCACTCAGTCAGTCCAATTAATAACAGATGACAGGCAAGTTGTAAAAGTGTTCAAACCATTTATTTTCTATAGTATAGACACTTGGGGCAGTTTGGTATGGCACAGGTTTCCCAATAGTAAGCAAGTTTTTGTTGTATAGTGTTTTATTTTATTTTTCCCCCCTAAGTTTTGTTCAAATGAGAATCCAAGCAGAAAACTTCATTCTTCTTGCTGAATACTTCTCTCAATTATTCATCCACAATTGTTCCCGTAACCCTTACCTTTGTGTTGACAATGCTCAGATTCACAACCAGAGTTCTAAGTTTTGGTTCTCTTTTTTTCATATATTTTTATTGTAATTAATAGAAGGATTACATGATATTTGCCAGATAGATGGTGCATTAATTCCCATACATCGATACCCTTTCACATGTCTTGGTCCCCATTTCCCTCCCCCCCACCTCCACCCCTCATCTTGTTTTCCCCCATTTCCTATCCAATTTCAAGTAACCAAATACAAATATATCCGATATATCAGGTAACAAAGTGAGATACTGTAACAATATGAGATAACCAAGGGACAGCAAAAGAGATGAGAGATAACATAGTACCTTAAGAACAAAATCATTCATTATATGGCTTATGTTAAAAGCTCTGGAGAAACTAGGAATCCATGGAACATTCCTCAATGTAATAAAGGCTGTGTACGAGAAACATACTGCTAGTATTACACTTAATGGTGAAAATCTAAAGCCATTCCCTCTAAAATCAGGAACGAGACAAGGATGCCCACTCTCTCCACTCCTCTTTAACATAGTACTAGAATTCCTAGCCAGTGCAATAAGGCAAGAAGCAAGCATAAAGGGGATCCAAGTAGGGAAAGAGGAAATAAAACTATCCCTCTTTGCAGATGACATGATTCTGTATTTAAAGAATCCTATAGACTCTACTCCCAAGCTCCTTGAGCTGATTCAAAACTTTGGAAGAGTAGCAGGCTATAAAATCAACCCTCAAAAATCAACTGCCTTCCTTTACGCCAACAGTGAGAGGAAGGAGGCAATAATCAGGAAAGAAACTCCTTTCACAATAGCCTCAAAGAAAATAAAGTACCTAGGAATTAGCTTAACTAAGAATGTAAAGGACCTTTTTGCTGAAAACTTTAAAACCCTAAAAAAGGAAATTAAAGCAGAACTAAGGAAATGGAAAAACCTCCCATGTCACCTTGCACTAGAATTAACTCCAAATGGATCAAAGACCTGGAGGTAAAAGCTGACACACTGAAAACTTTACAGGAAGGAATAGGAGATACACTAGGCCTCCTTGGCACAGGTCGAAACTTTCTTAATAAGGACCAAGAATCACAACAAATCAGAGAAAGGCTGGATAAGTGGGACTGCATTAAACTGCAGAGCTTTTGTATGGCAAAGGACATAGCTAGTAAACTAATCAGGAAGCCTACAGAGTGGGAGAAGATCTTCACCAACCAAACAATGGACAAAGGCCTCATATCTATAATATATAAACAACTCAAAAAATTGAATCTTTCTTTATTTTAAAGACACAGACAAGAAGATATTTTGTCTTCTATGACTTTGCCTTCATGTCAAGACTTGAGAATTGTATATGAATTTTAAGTCACCTTGTAACAATTTGAAGAAAAATATAAGAAAATTTTCTTAATGTCTACATTCACTTTGTAAATTAATTTGAGTACTGTAATCTACAAAGAAGATGGGATATGTATAAATGTAGGAGGTCTTTATTTTTTTAATTTTATTTGTTTATTAGTCAATTGTGAGGCTTGAATTTGGAGCCTAGGCACTGTCTTTGAGCCTCTATGTGTTCAAAGCTACTGCTGTATCATTTGAGCCACAGAGCTAGTTCCAGACTTCGACTGCCAGGTAAGAGTCACTCAGGAACTTTTATGCCCAGGATGGCTTTCAACCGCAGTCCTTATATCTCAACCTGCTGAGTTGTTGGGATTATAGGCTTGAGCCATCAGTACCAGGCATAATTTTATCTTTGTTGTTTTACCATTAAAAATTTTCCAGTCTTAACTATTTATGGAGATTTTTGAATCTCCATACTTGAATCCACATTCTGTTGTTTCAATGCGCACTAATCTAGAAGAAGTTAAATAATTTCTTGCATTTGGATATCAGTTATCTGAATTTTAGTATACATGACATAGTTCATTGTTACTGGGTATGATTTCTATTTGCTGAAATTTCTGTTAGAGCCATTTTTCAAAGCTCAATGATATATTTTTACATCATTCAATCTTTGAATAATTTTCTATTTTCTTTCAATTACTTGCATATTGTTTGAATGGCTTTTTTGAGAATAATCTGCTTATACATGGAGAAATACTAGCTTTTTTTCATGGGTTTGGGGTGAAATTATTATCATGGATTGATAGTAAAGTTTAAGAAATATTTCTCTGCATCTTTTGAGATAGTTCTGTTTTGTGTCATATAATTTATTAATGTGGCATGTAGTATGTGTAGATTATATTACCTAATCAAGGATACATTAGGTTGATAAAGCATTCCTGGTTATAAAAATTAATTTTATATATTTCTTTCCTTCACTAATATTTTTAACTATTTATGACTTTTCAAAATGAAGAGTTAGCCAAGAATTCTTGTTTGTACTGAAGGTAAAATAGCGACCTGTCTATTGGGTATGACAAAAATTGTTTACTCAATATATAAACCTGTGTTTTCATGATAATATGCAGAGAGTATGAATACTTATGTTAATAGTGGAAAATTAATCCTTCTTATAAAGAATTTCTTTTGAATGGGGTAGTGGCATGCAATTTCTCTGTTAAGATGAACATTTAAGAGAAAAATTAGGCTTATTTTATGGTGCTTTGCAAAATGATTTGATTTCTTTCAATGTTGCTATTTTAAATCCTATTTATAGTGGCATTTATGCCTTCTATGTGGTTGGCCATAAACACTATTTAAAATATTCGAGGTTTTGCAATAGAGTATTATTTCTTAACCTCTCAACTAAACTTTGTAAGTACCTTTTTCTGGCATTGTGTACATTACAGTATAAATGAGCTAATGGTACAATATGAAGCCCTTACTATTACTGGTCATTAATGTTCACGAATTCTTTATGTTGGAGAAAATAAAAACCTTGACTATCACTAGATAGAAAACAGAAGCATGATTATCCCAGAAAATAGGGCAGTAAATGGTTCATTTGTTCTCTTTCCATTTTCAGAGATGTAATAAAAATGCCAAGTAGATTGATATTTAGGCAAACATCATATCGCAATAAAGTTAAGATTACTAGCAGAGATGCATTAATACAGAACATTCCTCTTTGCATTAGCTTTCTACTTCAATTTCTAGAGGATTTGACTATTTTAATTTTAGCTATACATGCACATTTAGCTTCTGATTCAAAGTAAATTCTCCTTTATAGAATAGAACTATGGAAACATCTAAGCTATCTTTAAAAAATTGTCTTGTTTCCTTTAGTTTATTACTGATACCAAATGTTACATTTGAAGAAGTCGAAGGAAGTCCTGTGAATCATGCAAAGTACTGGATGTCTCCCTGTTTACATCATATTATGTTTTAGCTGGTCCTGAGGCATGAGACATAGCACAATATATGGTGTTTATACTTCCATTTATTAATGAAAAGCTGAATTAGAAATCCCTCGCAACCAACTGGTGAAGTTGCTTAGCAAAGCTATAGCACATATTATGTGTCATTATTAAGTGCTACCTTTTTTTTTTCTTGTGAATAAAAGCATGACAGAATGATGAAAGGATGGTAATAAAGAAAAAATGTAAAGTACAAAAAAAGGAGGTGGGCGGAAGATGGCGGTGGATCAGAGTGACTCATTCTGAGCTCCCACCAAGATACCAGTTCTGGCAGCATAGGGGAAAGTTCACAACCAAAAAATTGATCCTAAGTGAGCTTTAGAGACACAGAGATTTCAGTCACAGAGGAAAAAGGCAAAAACCCGGCACAAAGAAGACAGCGTTGAGTGGTGCCAGCCAACCAGAGCGGCCACAGAGAATAAGCTTCTCTTCTCAATCCAAGCACACACCGCCTCATGGCAGCGCAGAAAGGCCAGCTGCAGACAGAGCCACACAGAGCCTGCTCGAGCCCAGAGCTGACACCCAGCAGTGCACAGACCTGCCAGATTCATGGAACCGGAGAATCCAGCAGTTTGTGAGTCCCTCCTAGGAGAAGTTTCCATTTCTACTCGGGGAATGGCATTGGGAGGGAGCCCCTCCACCACAAGCTGAGAGCAGCGCCATCTAGACTGCTGTCAAGGATCCAGCCAAAGCAATTGGAATGTGAGAGGTGGTGCTGGCAGCGCCATCATTCTAACAGGCAAAGGATTTCTCAGAGATCCCTTAGCCGGAAATCCGGCCCCAGAGCTGCTGAAGTCCGTCCCCTGTGCCAGTCACAGACCTGGTAAACAAAGCCGCCCGCAGTTCTTTCAGCTTTGTTTTCCCAATCAAGCAATCTGATCTAAAAAACCTCAAAGCCAAATCATAAGAGAAAAAGACTCTGTGAAGTGTTTGGATCCCGAATTTAGTGGAGACACGTTTCCTATCCAGCCCCCCCCCAAAAAAAAAAATCCCTGAAGAATATCCTTTTTTGTTGTTTTTTTTCTTTGTATTATTTTTCTTTTTTCTTCTACCCCTTTTCATTTGCATTTTTAGGTGTTCTTATTTCCTCTTTACCATTTTACCTATACCTTTTTTTTCAATGTTATGATTCTTTTCTTTTTTTGTTTTTTTCTCTTTCCTTTCCCGCATTCCTCTGTCACTGTGGTTGTTCCTGGAAACATAGTGACAGCTTTGGATACAGTCTGAATACAAACGATATCTATATTGATACAGTCACCTGCTTTTTAATCTCCTGGGTCACAACCCTAGTATTTCTTGGGTAAAAGCACACAATAATGAGGAATCTCCCTCCACCTTTTTCTTTTTCTTTTTTTTTTTTTTTGTTTTGTTTTTCTCTTTTTCGTTTTGTATTTTTTGGGGGTTATTTGTTGCTGTTTTTGTCTTGCTTTGCTTCTTTTTAAAATTTTGTATTGTTGAAATCTCCTATATCTACCTCCCTCTTTTCTCTATATATCCTTCTTATTACTCTTCTTACTTTCATAAGTTTTATGTAATCTTTTCTAAACACTGTACTCCAATATTCTATTTGCTTATCACCTTAGGTCAGTTATCCTTACGCTATACATCTTCCTCATTACTATAATAATCTTACACTCCTACGTTATTCTTTTCATAATTTGCAGGATATTTCACCAAGCAACAACACAATGTAAGTTTTTTCAGCAACACATGGAACATTTTCCAAAATAGACCACATTTTAGGGCATAAAACAAACCTGGGAAGATTCAGAAACACTGAAATCATTCCCTGCACTCTCTAAGACAACAAGCGCAGCAAATTGGAACTGAACACCAGACTCCACAAACAAAAACCCTGTAACTCATGGAGATTGAACTCTTGAATCACCAATGAGTCATCGATGAGATCAGAACAGAAATTCAACAGTCTATGAAATTCAACAAAAAGGAGCACACAAATACCAGCTCTTTGGGACACAGCAAAGGCAGTATTCAGAGGAAAATTTATAGCTCTGAGTGTCCACAATAACAAATTGGAAAAATTGCAAATGAACAATTTAACGTGTCACCTTAAGCTCCTGGAAGAAGAGCAACAAACCAACCCTAATCCCAGTAGAAGGAAGCAAATTATTAAAATCCAAGCAGAATTAAATGAATTGGAGTCCAAAAAACTATAGAAAGAATCAACAAAACAAGGAGTTGGTTCATTGAAAAAATTAACAAAGTTGACAGACCCACAGCAAATCTTACCAAAAAAAGAAAGGAACATACCGAAATAAACAAAATCACAGATGAGAAGTGTAATATCACAACAGAAATGACCAAAACCAGAGCATCATGAGGGAATACTTTTCAAACCTTTATGCCAACAAATTTGAGAATCTAGAAGAAATGGATGAATTTCTAGCCAATATTAACATACCCACACTGAACCAAGAAGAACTAACCCAACTAAACAGGCCTAATTCAAGCACTGAAATAGAAATGGCAATAAGAGAACTTCCACCTAAGAAAATCCCAGGGCCACGTGGATTCAGAGCTGAATTCTATAAGGTCTTCAAAGCAGAGCTCACACCAATACTCCTCAAGCTCTTCAATGAAATTGAAAATGAAGGCTCTTAGCCAAACTCATCCTACGAAGCCAGTATAACCCTCATCCCCAAACCAGACAGAGATTCATCAAAGAAAGACAACTATAGACACATTTCTTTGATGAATATTGATGCAAAACTTCTCAACAAAATACTGGCTAACCGTCTACAACAACCCATCAAAAAATTATACCCTATGATCAAACAGGATTCATCATAGGGAGGCAAAGCTGGTTCAACATATACAAATCAATTAATATATTTCAACACATCAACAGGAAAAAGGACAAAAATCACATGATTGTCTCAACAGATGCAGAAAAGGCATTTGACAAGATCCAACACCTCTTTATGTTAAAAGCTCTGGAGAAACTAGGAATCCATGGAACATTCCTCAATATAAAAAAGGCTGTGTATGACAAACCCATAGCTAGTATTATACTTAACGGCGAAAAGCTAAAGCCATTCCTTCTAAAATCAGGAACGAGACAAGGATGCCCACTCTCTCCACTCTTTAACATAGTGTTAGAATTCCTAGCCAGTGCAATACATCAAGAAGTAAGAATAAAGAGGATCCAAAGAGGGAAAGAGGAAGTAAAACTTTCCCTCTTTGCAGATGACATGATTCTGTATTTAAAGAATACGATAGACTCCACTCCTAAGCTCCTTGAGCTGATTCAAAGCTTTGGAAAAGTAGCAGGGTATAAAATTAACCCTCAAAAATCAACTGCCTTCCTCTATACCAACAGTGAGAGGAATGAGGCAACAATCAGGAAAGCAACTCCTTTTGCAATAGCCTCAAAGCAAATAAAATACCTAGGAATTATGTTAACTAAGAATGTAAAGGACCTTTTTGGTGAAAACTTTAAAACCCTGAAAAAGGAAATTAAAGCAGACCTGAGAAAATGGAAAAACTTCCCATGTTCCTGGATTGGAATAATCAACATCGTGAAAATGACAAACTTGCCAAGAGCTATCTACAAATTTAATACAATACCCATCAATATCCCAATGTCATCCTTTAAAGAAATAGAAGAGGCAATCCAAAATTTCATATGGAATAATAAAAGACCCCGTACAGCAAAAACACTTCTTAGCAGAAAGAACAGCGCAGGAGGAATTTCAATACCAAACTTTAGACTCTATTACAGAGCTATAATAATCAAAACAGCTTGGTACTGGCACAAGAACAGGCCTGAAGATCAGTGGAATAGAACTGAGGACCCAGATATTAAACCACAGACCTATGGCTACCTAGTCTTTGACAAGGGAGCAAAAGAAATAGAATGGAAGAAAGACAGCCTCTTCAACAAGTGGTGCTGGCAGAGCTGGTTAAGCACCTACAGAAAACTTCAGTTGGATCCTTCTTTGTCACCCTGCACTAGAATTAACTCAAATTGGATCAAAGACCTCGAGGTAAAACCCAACACACTGAAAACTTTACAAGAAGGAATAGGAGATACAGTAGGCTTCCTTTTCACAGGTTGAAACTTTCTCAACAAGGGCCAATAAACACAACAAATCAGAGAAAGGCTGGATAAATGGGACTACATTAAACTGCAGAGCTTCTGTATGGCAAAGGACATAGCTAGTAAATTCATTAAGAAGCCTACCAACCATACAACAGACAAGATCTTCACCAACCATACAACAGACAAAGGCCTCATATCTAAAATATATCAACAGCTCAAAAAATTGAATCGCTCCTAAACTAATCTCCAAAGAAACAACCATCCTATTAAAAGATGTGCCAAAGATTTAGAGTCTTCTCTCAAGAAGAAATAACAATGGCCTATAGACACATGAAGAAATGCTCAACATTTCTGGTCCTAAAAGAAATGCAAATTAAAACAACTTTAAGATTACACCTCATTCCAGTTAGACTGGCCAGGATCAAGAAAACTAATAACAACAGATGCTGGAGGGGATGTGGCCAGGAGGGATCACTACTACACTGTTGGTGGGAGTGCAACTCATTCAACCACTATGGAAAGCATTATGGCAGTTCCTCAAAAGACTAAACATAGAGCTCCCCTAAGACTCAGCAATTCCACTACTTGGCATTTACCCAAACATCCAGAAACAAGGGCATACTAAATCCACTAACACAATGATGTTCATTGCAGCACTATTTACCATATCAAAGATATGGAACCAACCCAGAAGTCCCTCAGTTGATGAGCGGATCAACAAGATGTGGTATTTGTACACAATGGAATTCTATGCTGCTGTCAGAAAAAACGACATTGCCCCATTTGTAAGGAAATGGAAAGACTTAGAAAAAATCATATTAAGTGAAGTAAGCCAGACTCAAAGGAACAGGGGCCCAATAGTCTCCCTCATTTGTAACAACTTTGGGCTCTCCTAGCAGAGATGTACAATTGAACAAAATCTAGAGACATTAGGCCAAGTAGTATGACACTAAATATAAGGAACTCCAGGATAAGGAAACAAAAATCATATAATGAGTGACTGTTGTCTTTAATGTACTATGTTATTGCTCATCTCTTTTGCCATCCCTTGGTTATCTCATATTATTACAATTTTTTAACTTGTTATCTGATATATGTGCTTAATTGGTTATTTGAAATTGTATAGGGAAGGGGGGAAATCAAGATAAGTGGGGGAGGGTGGAAGAGAAATGGGGACCATGTCATGAGAAAGGGTATCAATGTTTGTGAAGTTATGCACCTTCTATCTGGTGAATACAATGTAACCGTTCTATTATTCACAATAAAAAATCTGAAAAAATTTAAATAAAATCAATTACTGTGAAAAAAAAGAATTATAAAATGAAGAAAAAGAAGAAATGTAAATAAAAATATAATAGTTGTCTGTAAGTTTGGCCTAGTTGTAGAGTGCTTGCCAAGCATGTGCAAATACCAGGGTTTGATTCCTTGGTACCACATGCACAGAAAAGCCAGAAGTGATGCTGTGGCTCAAGTAGCCGTATCCTTGAGAAAAACCCAGGGCAATGCGCAAGCTCTGAGTTCAAGTCCCAGGACTGACCAAAAAAAAGGTTGTGGTTGCTAACCCACAACAGTAGCTTTTTAGCAGTTTCTTAAAAATTAAGAGTCATAAAAAGATACTGTTTTTTTTCTGATTTATTGATTGCAGGATGGAGAGTGCATGTGGCAACTAAAAAGATATCTCACTATTTAAGAGTCATGAAAATTTCAGATTAAAGATTAGTGAATATAATACATATAATATGTAATAGAATATATTTATACTAAGTAAAGTAAGCCAGATCCACAGAATCATAGGCTGCATTGTTTCCCTTATTTGTAATAATTAGAATGTACATAAATATTGACAAATAATCCAAATGGATAATAAAATAAAAATAACTACACCTGGACATGATTAAATAAATAGTAATCTAAACAGTCACACAGTGAGAATAAATGACTATATTTATAGGAGATAATCATAAGGTCTCAATAACTATGTGCAGGAGATATCATATAATGATTGATGCTTATCCAAATGAACTCCAAGAAATAAAAGTGGGGTTTTTAATCATACGGTTTGAAGTTCTTTTCTTTGCTTTTCTTCTTTCCCTTTGCCTTTGGTTAATTCCCTTCTGTCACTGTTTTTGATTTCTGTACAATTTGTACATTTTTCATTTAAAATATATTTTTGTAATCTATGAAAATATTTAAGGCCCTATAAAAAAACATATTTTACAATGCAACCCCGTACACTACTTAGGCATCACACATCACATGTGGTTTATTGAAACCACATTTTTATTTTATTCCTGGAAATCTTGAATTACATAAGTTCCCTTTCTTAGTAGATTAAGTATAATTTTCTAAATCATCATTGACAAAATAAAGATTTATTATTACATGACATTTTTGTAATTCTGAGTACTTCTAGAAATTAAATAGTACATGCATATTTAAGTGAAATGTGTTTATTACTAACAATGAAGAAAACTTTTTCATGGATGTAGATGTATTTTGAGTAATATTAAATATCCATTTTTAGAATATTTTTAAAAACATACAACTACCAACTATCTAACATTTTATGATTCTGAAACACAGGAATGTATTTCATTGATTAGATTTACTTTTTATAATTGTATTTTATTATTGGGGTGGTGTGTAGAGGGGTTACAGTTAAAGTCATCAGGTAGTGGGAACATTACTTCTTTTTTATTTGAATATTTTTTAAATTGTAATTAATAGAAGGGTTGCATTATATTCTCCAGATAGTCAGTGCGTTATTTCACAAACATTGATATCCCTTCTCATGTTTTTTCCCCATTTCCCTCCCTCTACCCCTTCCCCTCATCTTGTTTCCCTCCTTCCCTAGCCTACTTAAACTAAACAAATAAACATATATACAATATACCAGATAACAAGTTAAGATACTGTAACAATATGAGATAAGCAAGGGACAACAAGAGAGATGAGAGATAACATAATACATTAAGGGCAACAATCACACATTATATGGCTCTTGTTTTCATATCCTGGAGGTCCTTTCATTTAGCCTCATCCTATATGGCCTTATGTATATAGGTTTTTCCCTATTGTAAACCTCTTCTGTGCTGCCATCAGAAAGAATGACATTGCCCCATTTGTAAGGAAATGGAAAGACTTGGAAAAAATCATATTAATTGAAGTAAGCCAGGCTCAATGGTTTCCCTCATTTGTCATAATTAGTATAAACCTTGGACTCTCCAAGGAGAGGTACATTACTTCTTGAACACTGATACCCCTTTCCATATATTTCTCCCACTTTCTATTTCCCAAACCCCTCATTATCATCTTGATTTTCCCCTTGTATTGTATATAAAATGTATATACAATATACCAGGTACCAAAATCAGATCCAGTAGCAACATCAGACAAACCATAAGAGGAGAATAAATAGAAAAGATATAATTTCACATAACATTAAAAACAGCAATCACTAAGATAAACCTCTTGGTTCCATATCCTGGAATTCATTTTGCTTGGCTTCATTATTTGTGATCATATGTACATAACTTTTGAGCTATTGTGAATCTCTGCTAGGAGAATCGTAGACCTATACTAGTTATTACAGATGAGGGAAACAAGGGGCCTATGTTCATTTGGTTCTGGCTTAATTCACATAATATGATTTTTTCCAACTCTTTTCATTTCCTTATCATTCTTTCTGATGGCAAAATGGAATTACCTGTGTAAAAATACCATCTCTTCTTGATCCATTCATGTATTGAGGGGCATCTGGGTTGGTTTTATTTCTTAACTATGGTAAATAATGTTGCGAGGATCATAGTTGTGTTAGTAGCTTTAGTATGTCCTTGTTTATGGGCATATTTTTCAGTGTACCCTGTCACATGATTTCAGGATTCTGAATAGTTCAATGGGAAAATGTGGCAAAAAAGCTTTAATTAATTTCTTTCCAGTACTTTCTCAGTGCTGAACAATAATTTGTCACATGCCTGTGAATTCAAAGGAAACAGTAAGAACCAACTCAAGCCTGGATCTTTTTTTTTTATTTTATTGTCAAGGTGATGTACAGAGCAGTTACAGTTACATAAGTAAGGTAATGAATATATTTCCTGTTAACACTGATAAGGCAGTCATTGTACAATAAGGTTATTAAGAGAACATTTCAATTTTCTTCATTAAAGTTAATGCATTTAATGCTAACACCATTCAAAAACCATATTGCAGCCCAGCAATTTCATAAAATATTGATTGCTTTGGCATATTCTTATGTACTAACATATTTCTAAGAAGCTCTGTGAGGCAAAGGTTCACATTATTCAGTTCTAGTCTATGAAAGACTAATCTTGTAATGGCTTGAAATAGCAATATTTCAATCCATTGGAAGTAGGAGCTATCTAAATCTAAAATGGAGTACATGCCTTAAAGCTTCTGGTGTATTTTATCTGAAGTTTTTCTTTTCTCTGTCTCAGGGTCACAGAGAGGGATAGGAGATTAATGAGGTGACATCTTACAAAGTTTTATGACTAATAAATATTATCCTTTTTTTCTCTAGGCAAAATGGAGTCATGTGCAGGTTAAGTAACCATTTAAACAGATATCCTTTAAAAAAGACCTTTTTATGCTGCATTTATCTACATTCTTATTACTTATTTCCTTCTGCTATTCTTATCTTGTCACTTTAAGTGCCAAACGTGAGTTGAGACTGAGTATTATGTATAAAAGTATGCAAATTTTCAGTCACTTGTCACCTTTTATACTATCAATAATATCAATAATATCAATAATACAATAATAGCTACTTTTACTGTGATTTTTTTAACATAATGGAGAGGAAAATAGTTTTGCAAAAGGTAGACAGCCCTCTCAGCAATTTTACTTTGCCAAATACTTACTCATAACATACTCATCTACAAAGACACTACAGAAAGATTTCAAAGTTCATATTGAAGTTTGGTTGGAAACTGTCTCAGACTGATAGCTGAAAAGACTGTATTCAAGGGAATGGTCAGAGAGCTGGTACTGGCTGACACATGTGATATTTCTATCCTATGATGTATAAAAGTGCCCATAAAAATGTGGCGATTCGAGGCCAGGAGTTAAGCCTAGTGGTAGAGTGCCTGCCTAGCATGCACAAAGACAGGGTTCAATTCCCCAGTACTACTTACATAGAATAAAAGCTGTAAGTGGTGCTGAGGCTCAAGTGGTAGAGCTTTAGGCTTGAGAAAGTCCAAGGACAGTGCTCAGGCCCAGAGCTCAAGCCCAGGCCTGGGCAAGAAAAAAATGTGGTGATTATGCTGGGTGCCAGCCAGTGGCTCACTCCTGTAATCTTAAATACTCAGGAAGCAGAGATCTGAAGATTGTGGGTTCAAAGTAAGCTAGGGTACAAAAGTCCATGAGACAGTTATCTTCAATTAACCACTACAACAACAACATAAAAAAACCCATAAAAATAGAAATGGCACTATAGCTCAAGGGGTAGGGTCATAGCCTTGAGGTGAAGAGCCCAGGCCCAGTGTTCAAACCATGTAACTGCCAAAAAAAGTGTGGCTATTTGCAGCTAATTTACATAAATGTTACAGTAGTTTGGAAACCAGAACTGATTATGTCTTCCTGTACTAATTGTGTGTTTTCAATCTTCCTTTCAAAAGAGACTCTTTCTTGTCAACATTTGATCATGTTCTAGCCTTCTACAATTAAGAGTTGAGGACAAACTTTTTGTTCACTATCAGTTACCAAATTTGTACTTCATTAACTATTTGGAGAAGTTTTGTGTTTTTAATATTTACCATTCTTTCTCCTCACCTTGGTGAGTTTGCTCCATCCTCTTTTCCGATGATCTTAGGGGAACATTACTGTTCCAGTTTGGTTTCTCCTCCACCTGTATCAGCAGTAATTGTGACTTTGTACATTGTTTTCCATTCAGAATGATATGCACAGATTTCCAGCTCAGATCAAAATTCAACTGTGAGCTATAGGTTCTAAACAAGAGAGGAATTGAGAATATACATGAGTAGAAACTGACTTGGGATAATTACCAATAATCCATAATGTCTCAGAGGGTGGTGAATGAAAAATGTATCACATGCTTACTTGACAATTGTTAGTAGAATAGGAATGGTCAAGGTATCCACAGAAAACTGAATCAATCTGGGACTCTGAAAGGTTTACATTCTCAAGAAAAAAATGTATATTTGGGGAAATGTATACTTCTAATGGAAGATATTTGCTGATTTGGCTGGAACAATGGAGAAATTAAGGGAAATTCAGATAACTACAATAACATGCGTAGGAGCAAACTTTGGGGGAAATTTAGAACATCAAGGTAAAAATATTCAGAAATATTTAGCTATTATGATTATTAATATTGACTATCAACTTGATTTGGATTCAGAAAAATCCTAGGACATTATTTTCAAATATTTCTGGTGTATCCGTGAGGGTGCTTCCAGGAAAGATTATGGAACGAAACTGATCTGGACTATGAGAGAGAAAAGAGGGGAGGGGGAAGGAGAGAAAGGGAGGGTGAAAATGCTGGGATATGTATTAGCCTTGCTTTTCATCATCATATTGTAAGACACTCAGGTCTATTCATGGTTTGCATACAATAATGGACTGATAACTTTGCAACCATGAACCAAAATAAGTTGTTTCCATTTTAAGATTCTTTCAAGTTATTTTGATGAAAAATCATAACAAATACAGTCCTCAAAATCTACTAAAATGTTACCAAAAGGCCAGGAACTCAGGGCCAAATGCTTCACCACAATGCACATACCATAGGACACCAAGTTCCAAACACAACTGAACAATTAAGTTTATCTCTTTTTATTCTGCATACTGAGTTCTAGGACATCACCCTATCCCCTCCACAGATAAACTAGAAAGAGCATAAAAATATTGAAAATATTCTCCTCTCACATTATGATTATCTTGGGTTTTACTATTAAAATGTCCATGTATCCCCAATTTAATTGTTCTGGTATCATTGGTCTTGTGGGTCAACTTTATATTCTATGTAATGTCAAGATTGACCAGGCTTTCATGAATTGCATTCTCTCACGGAAGATAAGATAATATACTCTTCTAGCAAGATAGATAAAACTTTAAAAATAGAGTGGTGGAAGTAAGATAAGACCCTGTCGACATCTTGCTCATAGACAAACAAGTCCATTTGTTTTCACTATCCAGATAAGATATAAATTATAGGGCCAGGAGTTTGGCCTAGTGGTAGAGTGCTTGCCTAGCATGCACGAAGACCCGTATTCCATGGTACCACATACTTAGAAAAAGCCGGAAGTGTTGCTAATGCTCAAGTGGTAGAGCTCTAGCCTCGAGAAAAATCCAAGGACAGTGCTCAGGCCCTGAGCTCAAGCCCAGGATTGGCAAAAAAAAAAAAAAAAGAAAAAAAGATATAAATTATATAAGACATTTTCTCAAAAGATAACAAATTTCACAAAGGTTATTTAACAGACTATCTGCTTTATCCCTGTCAGTTATCAGGGTAACAGACATTCAGAATTCATGCTGTAGATAGATCTATAGCCCCTGATTTTCATGAGGTAGGGTGTGTGAGGTTGTGTAAATCTAGACTCACTGGAGATTCTGTGCTATGCCATGACTATCAATGTTTGTTTTATCAGTCAGCACCTAGAACAGGGAAGATTGCTTAAATTCTGGAAAAAGGAGGAGGAGGAGAAGGAGGAGGGGGAGGAGAAGGAGGAGGAGGAGGAGGAGAAGGAGGAGGGGGAGGAGAAGGAGGAGGAGGAGGAGAAGGAGGAGGAGGAGGAGGAAGAGGAAGGAGGAAAAGGAGAAGAGGAGAAGAAAGGAGGAAGAGGGGGAGGAAGGAGGAGAAGAAGGGGAAGAAAAGAGGAAGAGGGGGAGGAAGGAGAAGAAGAAGGAGGAGAAGGAGAAGGAGAAGGAGAAGGAGAAGGAGAAGGAGAAGAAGAAGAAGAAGAAGAAGAAGAAGAAGAAGAAGAAGAAGAAGAAGAAGAAGAAGAAGAAGAAGAAGAAGACTACGAAAGAAGAGGAGGATGAGAAGGAGGAAGAAGAGGAAGGGAGGAGGAGGAGGAGAGACACTGGCACATTCTGTTTGGTTTGTTTGTTTGCTTGTTTTTTGTTTTCATAGGTCATGGGGCTTGAACTCTGAGCACTTCTTTGCAGGCTACTGCCCTAACCCTGGATCTGAGCATTCTCCCCGATCTCTTCAGCTCAAGGCTATCGCCCTACCCTTGTGATTCCATTTTCCAGTTTTCTAGTGGTTAATTAGATATAAGTTTCTCACGTGCTTTAGTGCTCAGGCTGGTTCTGAACCATGATCCTCATGTGGCAGCCTCCTGAGTAGCTAGGATTACATGCATGAGCCATTGAACCCAGCTGGCATAGTTCTGTTTTTAAGGCTGAAATGAGTTGTGAGGGAATAGAAGACAAAAATAAGTTTGACTTTGAAATCTCCCAGAAGATCTTGGACTGTACTGATTTGTTAATCATCTTAGGGATAAAAGCTACCCATTTTCTAATTATAGTTTTGCATACTATAGGAAGACTTAAATACCATTTATCTAGAATGAAGGCAGAAATACAGGCTCAAGGTAGCACTTCAGTTATTTAAATCTTATTAACACCAGGAAGAAGAGAAAGATTGCATAGTTTTGGCTTTAGTGTACCATTTCTGAATATCCCAGTGGTTAACTATTAGTTATGCCAACTTCAGAATCTAAACTAACTGGGCTGGACACAAGATGCACTGAAAAGAAATCTGACTCTCTTTGCAGTGGTCCAATTTAGGTGAAGTATTTTACCATACAATTGTTGGTTAATAAAAGACAGGAATTGTAAAAGAACTAGAGAGAAATGGATTCCTTTCCTTTCTTAAATGGAGCTATTTCTGAGGTGCTGACTTTCTCAAGCAGGTGTCATCATAAATTTAGCAGTCACCATTGTGACATTAAATCCAAATGAAACTTTCCAATTTATTACTTATCCTTACTTTTTCATAACTTACTTTTTTATTATCTTTGCAATATCAATAAAAATTTAACATATGAGATTTGGCTCAATGCTCTCTATGAAACAATGGCCAACATATAATATTTGTGGGATAGAGACATAAGAAGAAATTTAAGGAAAGATTTTTAAAAACTATTTATGCATTTATAATTTTATGAGGCACAAAAAGCATGCCTTCTGTTACTAACACTAAATTCTGTGATACTGAGTATATCTAAGCAACAAAATCATGTGCCTTCACTGTAGAAAAGCCACTTATAATTAGATTGTTTTTCAAAAGTATATTTCTTCTAGAACGTTTTACATATTTTACAAGATTAATTTTTCTCCTCTTGGATGTATAAAAATATTGTAGATAATTTGTCAGTAATGGCCTAAATCTCAGACTAGTGAAAATGCTCTAAAATGTGGTTTCATTTAAAACAATCTTAAAGTCACTCACGGGAATGGTTGGAGCAAAACTAAGGAACAAGATGACATTGGTTGCTCATGGCAACTGTATCCTAGGAGGGAAAAAGTTAGGGTGGCAATTACTTTTCACATCCAAAAAAGAAGTGTGCAGTTGTGAAAATCTTGCTGCTATAATATGTACTACTAATTTTTTACACTATGTTCAGCAACATCAAACAATTTATTTTAGGAATAAAAGAAGCTTGTATAAAAGGATTATATGATAATGAAACACATTTGAAACTGTGAAAAGTTAACACTAAAAGGATTGCTTATATTACAGTGAAGTTTTTATTATAATACCAATGGAAAAGCTGGAAAGGTCTCTTTTTTATATATTAGAGAAGTTCTGGATATTATCTGCTATTTTTCTAAAGCTTAAGAGGGAATCTTCTACATCAGTCTATTCTTCCATAAAAATACATAGTTGTCCTTAGTGTACTATGTAAAGTTATTTCTTTACTCTTTTTTCCACTTTATAGATTATGTCATGTTGTTACTGAGTCTGACTTTGGTACCTGTTATATAGTATATATGTTAATTTGTTTATTTGAAATTGGGAAGGGAAGGGAAAAACAAAATGGTTGGGAGGTGTTAAAGAGAGGGAAAGTGGGAGAAAAAGGGGATCTATGTTCAAGAAGTAATGTACCCACCACTTAAGGAACATAACTGTAACCTCTTTATATATAATCCTGATGATAAAAATACAAATACATAGATTACATATGAATGACAAACCTAATTTTAAACCTGTATCTCCCTGACAAGGTTCCAGTTGCATTTCCAAGTTCTTAGATAGAAAAAGAGACTATCAGGACATCTGTCAGTACTGACACGCCTTCCTTTTGGGTTATCATATCCAGAAATTCTGAGCATTTGATCAAGCAATGAGAGATTTATGGAAGATAGCAAAACAGTATGGCAATATCAAATGTGTTTATAACATTGCTTCCAGACACTTAAATTCAAATTAAAGTGATGTTCCCAGCCAGGAGCTTGGTGGATCGTGCCTATAATTAATCCTACTTAGATGCTGAGATCTGAGGATCAATGTTTTAAGCCTGCCTGAACAGGAAAGTCATTGGGATTCTTATCTCCATTTAACCACTACTCTGGCTCAGAGAACTATGAATAAGAACTCAGGGACAGAGCTCCCACCCTGAGTATAAGCCCAATGACCAACTGAAAAAGAAAAATCATGTTATCATCCAATTCACACGTTTCTGCCTCTGGTGTAGGTGAATTGTAGCAGTGGAACAACTCAGTTTAATTACAGACAACATTAAAATGTTTGTTATATAAATCATTCAACTACTGAAGTTTTCTAACTGATAGGGAATGCTTTCACTCATTTGACTGTAATACAATAAGCTTTCAGAAAATGAAAAATCTATAGTATAAACCAATGCTCACTTAAACATAATACATCATCAAAAGTAATTACTATGTCTCTCTACTTTTGCGACTATGCTTTTATCTGTGCAGAAACTTTTTATTTTTAGGTAGTCCCATTTATTGAGTCTCCAATCTGTTGTGACCCTGGGGTTCTGTTCAGGAATCTTTTGCTTGTGCCTATGAGTTCCAGTGTCTCTCCTACTCTATCATGTAGCAGTTTCACGGTTTCCCATCTGACATTGAAGTCCACTTTGAGTTAATGCTTGTGCATGGTGAAAGGCTAGGGTCAATTTTTAGTTTTCTGCATGTGGCTGCCCAGTTTTGCCAGCACCAATAATTGAATCGACTCTGTTTGTTCCACTGTATATCTTTGGCTCCTTTGTTAAAGAGAAGTTGACTATAGGTATGTGTTCTATTCTGTTCCACTGATCTTCTGGTCTGTTTTTGTGCCAGTACCATGCGGTCTTTGTTATTATGGCTCTACAGTAAAGCTTGAAGTCTGATATTGTAATACCACCTGCATTGCTCTTTTTGCCTAGAATTGTTTTGGCTATTATAGGTCTTTTCTTGTTCCATTTGAGCCAAGCAACTGGGAAAGGGTATTTACAATAATACATATGACAAAGGCTTATTATCCAGTATCTACAGGGAACTCAAGAAACTAATCCCCCCAAACCCAACAAACCATTCACTAAATGCACAAGGGAAATAGAGACTTATCAGAAGAAGAGATAAAATGGCTGAAAAGCATATGAGAAAATGTGCATCATCCATGGTCATAAAGGAAATACAAACAAAAACAACCCTAGGATACCACCTTACCTCAACAAGAATGGCCAAGATTTTAAACTCAGATAATGACAGTTGCTGGCGGGCTTGTGGAGAAAAAGGAATCCTACTACACTGCTGGTGGGATTGTAAACTAGTTTAGCCACTCTGGAAAGCAGTGTGGGCGTTTCTTAAAGAACTGAAAATTGACTTGCCCTACGATCCTGCCATACCACTTCTGGGCATCTACCCTGAACACCATAACCCAAGATATGATAAGGACACCTTCGTAGCTATGTTTATCTCTGCACTATTTACAATAGGCAGGTGATGGAAACAATCCAGATGCCCTACTGCAGATGAATGGATACAGAAAATGTGGTATAGATATGCAATGCAATTCTACATAGCTAACAGGCAAGATAAAATAATGGCATTCACAGGGAAGTGGATGAATCTAGAGCAAATCATGTTGAGTGAGACAAGTCAAGACCAAAGGAACAAAAAGTGCCTGGTATCCTTAATATGTGGCTATTAGATCCATTAGATCCAAACAGTACAAGACAGAGGACTCAAAATTTGCATACCCAATACTAAGGAAATATAAACATAACTACGTAGACATAAAAACCTATGACTCTATAACATAATGTTTTATATCATAAATCAATATGTATCTATGATATACAAATCCTTAGCCTGATTTTGATTATGTTCTAGAAACTAAATACCAGTGACTGTATATAGTTTCCCTTCTTGAACACTCGTTTGTTAAATATGTCATTTGAAATATGATTTAAAAATCAATGTTAATAAATTCTTTATTTAAAAAAAACACATTATAGTTATAGGCAATTCAGGAAGATAACGGTGAAAATACAAGGCCAAAAAGCAACACAAGTAATTAGTATGGTTCATTGGCTCATTTTTCTCTACCTTGGTCAAAACAATTTCCAAAAAAATAAGCTGAAAATTCAAATTTCACTGTTACTCAAAATACCATAACACTTCAACACCAGAAGCCAAAGTTGTATTCTACAATGAAGGACATCATAGCATTTATTTTAATGAGTATGCACATGATTAGAATTAGAAATGAAAACACGTCCTAAACATGTTTGAAGACTATGAAAATTTTAATTTAGTTATTGTTAAAATGTAAAACACACCACAGTATGAGTTGGTATGTAATTGATAGCTCAGAAGTACGTATGTGTATGCATGTGTGTGTTTCACAAGTGCAAGAGTCTACAGATAGCTGTGTAGTTATGTGTGTGTGTATGTATGTATGAGAGAGAGAGAGAGAGAGAGAGAGAGAGAGACAGAGACAGAGACAGAGAGACAGAGACAGAGAGAGACAGAGAGTTAGTGAAAGAGAGACAGAGAGAGAGGGGGTGGGGGAGAGAGAGCGCAGCATGGTAAGTAGTGATTCAAAAGAAGACATACATAGAAAAACATAGAATAACAGACAAGTTCAACAAGCTGCCTTATGTCAAATTCAGGCCAGTGTCACTGAAGACAGATTTTGATTGCTTCACAAACTTGCATAAAATGATGCTTTATTAAAGGTAGGAGAAATTGCATGAGCAAATGAGCACTGCTATAAATATCACACAAATGCAACCATTTTCTTCTGTGTGTATGAGACATAGACAGCCACTGGAAAAGAAAGGAAGAGAGAAGATATACGTGTGTTTGACATTCCCTTCTGTCCTAATTAACAGCCATCTTACTACCTTCATACCATCTCCTAGGTATATAATACTGTGGAAACTTCAGGCTAATGTGCAGAAGAGACAGGTCTGAGCAGCACAGATTTCCCCTGAGAGCTAACATTTTCAGAACAAATCGGACAACTGACAAATATTCAGTCTCCAGATCTCACAAGACAGTTAAAACTGGTAATCTCAGAATGTCTGGAGAAAACAATTACCAAGGATTGTCTCAGAACCCAAACATTTGTTGTAACTGTACTCAAAGGGCTCTTCCTTGACACTTTTGTCAAATAGGTGTTTGTGGGTTTTGTGAAGTTTTCTGAATTCCACTGTCAAAAACAATCAAGTACTTTTTCAAGGAACAATAATGTTTTCTGAAGACATTTTGGTATGAATGAATCAAAATAACCAAATTAAAAATAAGTTATTTGATTCAAACAAATGTCATCTTTAGAATACAGAATGTGAATATATATTTCATATTATTATTTCTTGATATGTTGTTTCCTAGAAATCTGCAAATATTAATTGTTTCCTCATCAGTAAATATTTCCATTTAATGGAGAATTAATGATAATCTTGTTTAAAACAAGATTATTTACATTTCACTTCCTTTCCAAAAGAGATTTTATAATGTTCCCCTCATGTAATGTACTCAGGCTTAAAGTTTACACCGAGATGAGATTACTCAGAACATTTTATCAAAACATATTAAGATGACTAATATGCTTGAGAACCTTAAAAATAAAACTGAAACATAGTATAGCTTATCTTCTTAGTCTTATGCCAAAAATATTAAAACATGAAGCATATTTATTTATTCTGGTTGATAATACATGTAACTAACAGCATGCATTATCCTCTAATTTTTAGGAATGCAGTCTTATGGCCAATTTTTTGTTCTAAAATAATAAGTCTGCCCTGAATTGGTTGCTTGCTTTGGCAAGTTGTTTAAATTTTCTTGTGACCAATACCTCATTGATCAAATGGTTCCAATGTATGTATGCTCTGAAGGCTCATCCACTTGATTACAAAAACACTTTAAATGTGGGCTGGCTATTATAGTTTTTATGGTACAATGATTTCATTATAGTGTTATCATATGGCCAAACAAAATCATTTTAAAATACAGAACAAATATAACTTCTTAGAATAATTTTATTTTGTTACTGTCTATTTAAAAATTATATAGAAGTTGGGCCGTAGTGGCTCATGCCTTAATCCTAGCTCCTCAGGAAACTGAAACATGAGGATTGTGGTTCAAAGCCAATTAACACCAGACAACTGAAAGTGATGCTTTATCTCAAATTGTTAGAGATCAACCCTTGATCAGAAGATCTCTGGAACAGTGCCCAGGCCCAGAGTTCAAGCCCCATCACTGACCAAAAACAAAGAGCTTATATTCCACTAGACTGAATGGGGCTCCAATTCACATGGCAGTTCATGAGTACATTACATGTTGATGAATGCCAATACTTTTATTTTTCTTCATCATTTCTCAAATTCATCTATCCCTTCAAATTATCTAGTTTCTTTTAAACACACATACACACAGACACACACACACACACACATATATGTATATGTAGAGAGAGTGACTATTATGAGTTTTCAACTACACTTCTCTCCACTTATCTGACCTTCCTCCCCTTGATCTCCCCCTACTCAGCTAACAAGAAATGTTCCAGCTTCTTAGCATTTATTTTGTTAAACTAAGTTATTACCCAATTGGACCCCTTCTGTGAAAGCATTCTACAACAACTATATTCCAACATCTTAAGTATAAGTTGTTGACTCATGATTTATATTATTTATTTTGCTCATGCACTTATGTTTCTAATTCCACAGCTAATTGATTCTAATGCTGGTAAGCCTATATCACCAAAGCAAAAAAAAAAAATAGATAAATTTTCCTCTCAACTTTAAGTAGAGAAGTTTGCATTATCACCCTAAAGCTTAGCTAAATTCCTTTGTATCAATTATCATCTCTTCATCTTAAGAAACTGGAAGATCTGATATAGCACAAGTTACATTCTGCTTCACTTCTGTCATCTATAAACAACTTAGTTTTTAATTCATTAACATTCAGTTGATTCATACTTTATATATCTCTCTCATATATACAGATAAAGAGAGATAAAGGATAAATCAACTGAATGCTCAAACCCTGAGTTCAAGCCCCCGGACTGGCACAACAAACAAAAAACAAGTGATATACTAAGCGGTTACATTTATAAAACTCAAGTAATGGTTACACTATTTTCCTTTCTTTTTTTTTTGCCAGTCATGAGGCTTTAACTCAGGGCCTGGGCACTGTCCTGGGGCTTACTAACAAGAAAAAAGGTAGTGACAACCAAAAGAGCAATATAAATAAAGTTCTTCTTTCCATTTCTTGTAGCTAATTTCAATAAATATTATTTTTTGATCACATCAGTGTAAATTTTATGATGCTGTTAAATCAATTTAGATTAAATCAAAATTGAAAAAGTAATATCAAGTATAGTCAAATTATCTTCATATTTATGTTGTTGTACTACTTCAATAGTGTGGTGCTAAGCATTCCTGTTTTCCAGAATGTTTTTCTTTGTAAATACTGAAATATTTGTATACTTACTAATGATTTAATTTTCAAAATTACTGATTTAAAGTTTTCAGTGTGTTGGGTTTTACCTCGAGGTCTTTGATCCATTTGGAGTTAATTCTAGTGCAGGGTGACAAAGAAGGATCCAACTTTAGTTTTCTGCAGGTGCTTAACCAGTTCTGCCAGCACCACTTGTTGAAGAGGCTGTCTTTCTTCCATTCTATTTTTTTACTCCCCTATCAAAGATTAGGTGGCCATAGGTCTGTGGTTTAATATCTGGGTCCTCAGTTCTATTCCATTGATCTTATCTTCAGGCCTGTTCTTGTGCCAGTACCAAGCTGTTTTGATAATTATAGCTCTGTAATAGTCTAAAGTTTGGTATTGAAATTCCTCCTGCGCTGTTCTTTCTGCTAAGAAGTGTTTTTGCTATACAGAGTCTTTATTATTCCATATGAAATTTTGGATTGCATCTTCTATTTCTTTAAAGAATGACATTGGGATATGGATGGATATTGCCTTGAATTAGTAGATAGCTCTTGGCAAGACTGTGATTTTCACGATGCGGATTCTTCCAATCCAGGAGCATGGGAAGTTTTTCCATTTCCTCAGGTCTGCTTAAATTTCCTTTTCCAGTGTTTTAAAGTTTTCATCAAAAAGGTCCTTTACATTCTTAGTTAACACAATTCTTAGGTACTTAATTTGCTTTGAGGCTATTGCAAAAGGAGTTGCTTTCCTAATTGTTGCCTCATTCCTCTCACTGTTGTCATAGAGGAAGGCAGTTGATTTTTGAGGGTTAATTTTATACCCTGCTACTTTTCCAAAGCTTTGAATCAGCTCAAGGAGCTTGGGAGTGGAGTCTATCGGATTCTTTAAATACAGAATCATGTCATCTGCAAAGAGGGAAAGTTTTACTTCCTCTTTCCCTCTTTGGATCCCCTTTATGCTTACTTGTTGACTTATTGCACTGGCTAGGAATTCTAATACTATGTTAAAGAAGAGTGGAGAGAGTGGGCATCCTTTTCTCGTTCCTGATTTTAGAAGGAATGGCTTTAGCTTTTCACCGTTAAGTATAATACTAGCTGTGGGTTTGTCATACACAGTCTTTATTATACTGAGTAATGTTCGATGGATTCCTAGTTTCTCCAGAGCTTTTAACATAAGGGGAGTTGGATCTTGTCAAATGCCTTTTCTGCATCTGTTGAGACAATCATGTGATTTTTGTCCTTGCTCCTGTTGATGTGTTGAATTATATTAATTGATTTGCATATGTTGAACCAGCTTTGCCTCCCTGTGATGAATCCTGTTTAATCATAGTGTATGATTTTTTTATGTGTTGCTGTAGACGATTGGCCAGTGTTTTGTTGAGCAGTTTTGCATCGATATTCATCAAAGAAATAGGTCTATAGTTGTCTTTCTTTGATGAATCTCTGTCTGGTTTGGGGATAAGGGTTATACTGGCTTCATAGAATGAGTTTGGTAAAGAACCTTCATTTTCAATTTCATTGAAGAGCTTGAGGAGTATTGGTGTGAGATCTGTTTGGAAGACCTTATAGAATTCAGATCTGAATCCATGTGGCCCTGGGCTTTTCTTAGGTCGAAGGCCTCTTATTGCCATTTCTAGTTCAGTGCTTGAAATAGGCCTGTTTAGTGGGTTAGTTCTTCTTGGTTCAGTGTGGGTATATTAATATTGGCTAGAAATTCATCCATTTCTTCTAGATTCTCAAATTTGTCCTCGTAAAGGTTTGAGAAGTATCCAGTAGGGATACACTAGGCCTCTTTGGCAAAGGTCAAAATATTCTTAATAAGGACCAAGAATCACAACAAATCAGAGAAAGGCTGGATAAGTGGGACTGCATTAAACTGCAGAGCTTTTGTATGACAAAGGACATATCTAGTAAATTAATTAGGAAGCCTATGGAATGGGAGATCTTCACAAACCATACAATGGACAAAGGCCTCATATATAAAATATATCAACAGCGCAAAAAGTTGAATCACTCCAAATCTAATCTCCAAAGAAACAACCATGCTATTAAAAGATGGGCCAAAGTCTTAAAGTGAGTCTTCTCTGAAGAAGAAATAAAAATGGCCTATAGACCCATGAAGAAATGCTCCACATCTCTAGTCCTAAAAGAAATGCAAATCAAAACAACTCTAAGATTCCAACTCACTCCAGTTATAATGGTCAGGATCAAGAAATCTAATAAGAACAGATGCTGGAGGGGATGTGGCCAGGAGGGATAACTACTACACTGTCGGTGGAATCTAGTTCACCAATATAGAAAGCAGTATGGTAGTGCCACAAAAGACTAAACATAGAGCTCCCCTATGACCTAGCAATTCCACTAGTTGGCGTTTACCCAATTATCCAGAAACAAGAACATACTAAATCCACTAGCAGAACAATGTTCATTGCAGCACTATTTATCACAGTGAAGATATGGAACCAAC
This sequence comes from Megascapheus bottae, assembly GCF_031878675.1. Classification (NCBI taxonomy): domain Eukaryota; kingdom Metazoa; phylum Chordata; class Mammalia; order Rodentia; family Geomyidae; genus Megascapheus; species Megascapheus bottae. The sequence continues at coordinate 69,911,962 of NC_143512.1, forward strand.
CCAGATGTCCCCCAGTTGATGAGCCAATCAACAAGATGTGGTATTTATACACAATGGAATTCTATGCTGCTGTCAGAAAGAATGAAATTGCCCCATTTGTTAGGAAATGGAAAGACTTAGAAAAGATCATATTAAGTAAGCCAGACTCAAAGGAACATAGGCTCAATGGTTTCCCTCATTTGTCATAATCAGTAGAAACCTTGGGCTCTCATAGCAGAGATCCGCAATAGAGCAAATCCTAGATACATAAGGCCATATACTATGACACTAAATGAAAGGACCTCTAGGATATAGAAACAAAAGCCATATAATGAGTGATTGATGTTCGTAATGTACTGTTATCTCTCATCTCTTTTGCTGTCTTTGGTTATCTCATATTGTTACATTATTTCACTGTGTTTTCTGATATATTGTATGTATTTGTATTTGGGTATTTGAAATTGGATCGGGAATGGGGTAAACAAGATGAGGGGTGGGGATGGGGGGAATAAAAAACAAAAAAAATTAAAAAAATTACTGATTTAACTGTTGATTTGCAAGTGATTGTATGGCTTTGAATATTACTCTGATTTTACTTCTAGAGTATTTTAGATTTTAAATATTTTTGCAATATTATAAATACTACACACAAGACTGGTTTAGCTTTAACTTTTTGTTTTATTTTGTTTTGTTTTGCCAGCCCCAGGACTTGAACTCAAGGCCTTGCACTGTCCTTGAACATTTTTATGTCCCAAGCTAGCATTCTTCCACTTGGGCCAAAGCTCCACTTCTGTTTTATTTTTATTTATATATATTTTTATTGCAATTAATAGGAGGTTTGCATTATATTCACCAGATAGATGTTGCATTACTTCACAAATATTGATAAGCTTTCTCATATTTTGTTCCCCATTTCCCTCCCCCCAGCCCTGCCACTCATCTTGTTTTCCCCCTTCACTATCCTATTTCAAATACCCAATTAAGCACATATAAAATATATCAGATAACAAGGTGAAATACTGAAACAATATGAGATAACTAAGGGCCAGCTAAAGAGATGAGAGATAACAGAGTATATTAAGGACAACAATCACTCATTATGTGGCTTTTGTTTCTATATCCTGGATGTTCTTACATTTAGCATCATACTATATGGCTTTATGTATCTACATTTCGTTCTATTGTGAACCTCTGCTAGGAGAGCCCAAGGTTTCTACTGATTATGACAAATGAGGGAAACCATTGAGCCTATGTTCCTTTGAGTCTGATTTACTTCACCTAATATGATTTTTTCTAAGTCTTTCCTTTTCCTTACAAATGGGGCAATGTCATTCTTTCTGACAGTAGCATAGAATTTCATTGTGTATAAATACCACACCTTGTTGATCCACTCATCAACTGAGGGGCATCTGGGTTGATTCCATATCTTTGCTATGGTAAATAATGCTGCAATGAAAATCATGGTGCTAGTGGATTTAGTATGTCCTTGTTTCTGGATAATTGGGTAAATGCCAAGTAGTGGAATTGCTGGGTCATAGGGGTGTTTTATGTTTAGTCTTTTGAGGAACTGCTATACTGTTTTCCTTTATGTTAAGCAATTCATGTTATTATCATTATTGAACTATTTTGAGAATAAAGGCCATTCACACAGAATTTATTGGTTGAATGTAAAACAGGTATGACAGAGGAAAAGCATTGCTTTCATCCTTTGCCTACAGCTTTGTGTTATAAGATAATTCTTTTTTATTTACAGGAACACTTTAATGAAGATTTTCCATTTCAAAACCTGTCTTCAAAAGGGATTTCTTTTCTCAACATTCCAGCTCTATTTGTATTCACTTATTCATTTGAGATTTGAGATTGCTTTTGGAGCACACATCATGATGAGATTTGTCTCAACGTAATTGGAATCTCCTTGTTGGAAGGAAGGTTTTATGATCTTTCATATGCTTCTGAATTTAAAAATTAAAGTCATGGTGTTTATACTGAAATGATTTGAGCTTTGTTATAGGAACAATGGCTCTAGATTCAGAATACTGTTCTGCATGTCAGAAAAAATTTAAATGCAATAACTAACAACAAAATAATTATTTTGATATGATTGGATATAATAATCTACCCCATAACTGTCTATGTCACTTTGAGAACATTTTTACAATGTATTATAGCTATCTATACATCCTTACACAAATATATTATGTACAATTTTATATACACATATGCACATATGAAACTACAGATAAAAAATTATGTAAAAATACATGTATTTCTGGGCTTTATCATCTTAGCTTCAAAATGCATTTGTCTCTATGCTTCTAATAATAACATAAAGAATTCTGTCTAGTAGAATATAACCATTATTTATTCATTGTAGCATCTTCTTGGATCTTAATTAATGAGAATCATGTAAAAAGAGTATAATTTATATCAGGTTGTCAGAGCCTCACACTTGTAATTCTAGCTACTTATGAGGCTGAGGTCAGAGGATTATGGATGATGCAGGCCATGTAGGAAGGTGCATGAGACTTTCATATCCAACTATCAACCAATAGCCTGGAAATGGCACTATAGCTTAAGTGGTAGAACACTAGTCTGAGCAAAAAACTCAGTGACAGTGCTCAGGCCAGAGCACAAAAATAAATAAATAAATAGAATTTAAAAGAATGTACTTTTATTAGAGAAATAGTGAAAACACTAGCATCTGATGAGCCCTGACACACTGTGGCATAGACATCATTAATAATAAAAAAAAAACAGTATTTTACAAAACTTCACATGTGCAAGTTTATCCCATTCTATTGACTACATTTCATTCATTTATAACATTAATTTATATCTGAATTTAGGTACCAGTTCTTTTATACTGTGGAAAATTTGTTGAAATTTGCAAAAAGCAATAGTTCCCGAACTCAGAGTTACCATCATTTTGGTTGCTTTAAAGATTGCATTAGTGCTTTACTGAAATAGACCACCCTCCAAAGGACTGAAATTTAATTTTGCCATTTATCTGAAACTGTAAAGAATTTAAAAAAACAAATGTGAGAGAACACCCTGTGCATCTGACAGACAAGATGGTCAATTACTTCAGTTCATGAAGAATAAAAATGGTTAGGCTTTACTCACACTTCCATGACCTTCATGATTTCAAGAGAAAGTGTTCCTGGCATTTTTGTTCTTACTAAAAGCAAATTTTTTTCTGTGTTTTCACCTGATTTGTGCAGCACCAGGGTATAGAGTAATCAAAGTCCTTTACCAGAACAGCCAGCAGTATAGAGATACTGCCTACACCTGCACTTACCTCTGAAGTCTATCAACACAGGATCTTTCTGTAATACAGAGAAGCAGATCAAGTAAAGTGAAATTTCTGCCCTTTCACTTTTCAGTAGAAGGAAACTGGTTCTTTCTCCCCATTCCTGTTAAAGGTAATAGATTTGATCCTGTTCTAGCCCAGAGTTTTGATGGACATTCTTCTAAACAACCCCTATACACAAAAAGCTTTCTCCTCAACTTAATTAGCTTGAATGAAATATTGCAGCCTAAAGGAGATTGAAACTATTTCTTGACAAATCAAATATTAGCTAAAGTTACTAATGATCCTCAATAATGTGTGCATGTCCCAGTTCTAAAGCCTGAAACTCATGGCTTACTATTCATAGCAAAACAAGACAAATCCTTTTGTGGACTGGATTCAGGTAGACATTTTTAGAAAACAGATTTTCCTGAAATGTCCTAGTGGGCCTAACTTCTCATTATTTGTCTTCTCAGGTAGGGACACACAAAGAAATTTGATGAATGTAGGGAAAACATTTCAGGAAAACAGAAGAAACTTCTTAATTCTAAATCTGAGAACTAAAAATGCCCTTTGTATGATAGGAGTGTGGAAGCCATTAGTAGCTACTGACATTTCTGCTTGGCTTGTAGGGTTTCCTGTTTTCTCTTGCAGACCATTTTTGTGTCTCCATGAGAATCTATGGGTTGCCATGAATATAACCTCTTATTCTTTTATGATAGGGAAAATGATGCTAAGCTTTCTGGCACTATAGAAAATACAGATAGGCAACTGAAAAACTCACATAAGTTATTTTGACATTGTTTTTGTGGTTCTTGTACTATTAACTGGTTTGAAGTTTTGCTTTGATACCTCTGCCAAAATGGTCATACGTCATGACTAAAGACAAAGGTAGAAATAGCCACACCTTGTACATTCAGGAAGGGAAAATTTTAAAAAAAAATGGATTTGATCCACGAGCGCAACGATGTTCATTGCAGCTCTGTTTACCATGGCAAAGATATTGAACCAACCCAGATGTCCCTCAGTTGATGAGTGGATCAACAAGATGTGGCATTTATACACAATGGAATTCTATGCTGCTGCCAGAAAGAATGGCATCGCCCTATTTGTAAGGAAATGGAAAGACTTAGAAAAAATCATATTAAATGAAGTAAGACAGACTCAAAGGGACAGAGGCCCAATAGTCTCCCTCATTTGTCATAATCAGTAGAAATCTTGGGCTCTCCTAGCAAAGGTTCACAATAGAACAAAATCTAGATACATAAGGCCATATAATATGATGCTAAATGTAAGGACCTACAGGATATAGAAACAAAAGCCATATAATGAATGATTGTTGTCCTTAATGTACTATGTTTTCTTTCATATCTTTTACTGTCCCTTGGTTATCTCATATAGTTACAATATTTCACCTTGTTATCTGATATATTTTTATATATGCTTAATTGGTTGTTTGAAATATAGGAGGGAAAGGTGGAAATCAAGTTGTGAGGGGGAGAGGGGAGGGAAATGGGAAACAGGACATGAGAAAGCTTATCAATATTCGTTAAGTAACATACCTTCTATTGATGAATATAATGTAACCCTTTTATTAATTACAATAGAAAATATATGAAAAAAAATATATGAAAAAATGGATTTGATTGCAAAGTTTCCACAATGGCATACCCTCCACTGACAGGAAGACTTCCAGTAAATCTCACAATTGATCACTTCCAGAAGGGTGACAGTAAAGAACATAAATTTATCATGTGGGTTTCTGGGGAGTTTTCAGGTACAAACTATCTCATGGATAAGTGAGAGAGAGGAGTTTAGCCCACTTTTTTTTGGATAACATTTTAACAAAAATGTCCCTTGAAAGAAGTTAACTCAAAGTCACAATATAAGAATGAATTCAAGAAATGAATTTTGAATTTAACCCAAATCTAAGAATAAGAAAACAGCTTTATCATTGAAATATCCAGATCTAAAATATTTAATGTTGTAGTCTCTTCAAATACAGGTTTATGTTCAATTTTTGTATGGTGTTCATTTTGTTAGTAAGTTATTTTTTTATTGCTGCCAAAAATATGTTATCAGTTTAACATTTAAACTCTCTAGTTTATAGCCATTATTCTACTTTCTGGATTCTGAAATTGCTGAAACTTGAAAAACAATAAATTATTTCAACCATATTTATCTATCATTTATGAAGTTATAAGCCTGATTATTCAGTATTGTTGATTAGTAATGAAATGTTGTGTTTCTCTGAGCCATATGTCTATTTTAAATGGTTGCAATTTTTGCTCTCAAATTAATTTTCATTATATATATATATGGATAACTTTCTCATGAATTATAAAATTTTCTCTATGTATTGTTTTGCAAGTTTTCCTAATTGCAATGAATGTAGCTTCTAAGAGTCTTATTTTTCATATGTTTTTTATTGTAATTAATAGAAGGGTTACTTTATATTCACCAGACAGAAGGTGAATCACCTCACAAACATTGATAACCTTTCTCTTGTCATGGTCCCCATTTCCCTCTCCACTCACCCCACCCATCTTGATTTCCCCCCTTCCCTATCTTATTTCAAATAACCAATTAAGCATATATAAAATATATAAGATAACAAGGAGAAATACTGTAACAATATGAGATAACCAAGGGACAGCAAAAGAGATGAGAGATAACAGAGTACATTAAGGACAGCAATCACTCATTATATGGCTTTTGTTTCTATATCCTGGAGGTCCTTACATTTAGCATCATACTATATGGCCTTATGTATCTACATTTCGTTCTATTGTGAACTTCTGCTAGGAGAGCCTAAGGTTTCTACTGATTATGACAAGTGAGGGAAACCATTGAGCCTATGTTCCTTTGAGTCTGGCTTACTTCACTTAATATGATTTGTTCTAAGTCTTTCCATTTCCTAACAAATGGGGCGATGTCATTCTTTCTGACAGAAGCATAGAATTCCATTGTGTACAAATACCACATCTTGGTGATCCATTCATCAACTGAGCAACATCTAGGTTGGTTCCATATCTTTGTTATGGTAAATAGTGCTGCAATGAACATTGTTGCGCTAGTGGCTTTAGTATGTCCTTGTTTCTGGACAGTTGAGTAAATGCCAAGTAGTGAAATTGCTGGGTCATAGGGGAGTTCTACATTTAGTCTTTTGAGGAATTGCCATACTGCTTTCCAAGAGGTTGAACGAGTTTGCACTCCCACCAGCATTGTAGTAGTAATCCCTCCTGGCCACATCCCCTCCAGCATCTGTTGTTATTAGATTTAAGAGTCTAATTTTTATAATTTTGTTACTCCTAATTTTTGGCATGTTCATGTTTAAAAACATTGTAGAAGCTATATTATTTAACAGAATCTATACAATGTTCTTCAATAACTTATGTTTAACAGTTTTATTACTACTAATGATTAATTTGCTTTTAAAACAATTTATAGTTGTAATTGTTTTGCATATTAGTATTATAGTGGGATAATGGCTTATCAGTATAATTGTATTTGCTTGCTATAATGAAAGTTATTTTTACATATTGAAAGCCAAAACATAGTAGTGGGCAATTACCATCCAAATATGCAAACAAAAAGTGTCCTTTCATCTTCTTTTTAGAATGCTTGGGTTATTTATTTTTAATTTGTAGTTAATTCTTTACACACAGATGTCCTTGTGAAAACTCTTTTCATATCTTTATAAATTCATTGGCTCATAATCTGTTTGGATTCTAGATATCCAAGTTTAGTTTTCTGATGCCCTCATTCTGTTTGTAGAAATAATTAGGACTGTTTAACTAGATAGTGTTAATCATACACTGAAAACACATATTAAAGCGAATCTAAAATTTAATGAATAAAAGTAAAATAAACCCAAACATTAAGCATTATACACTACACTATATTATAAATTGGTAGCTTACTTTAATATGTACTTAATCCAAATTTTATTGTGTATCTCATAATTATTTTTTCTATTAGATATTTGTTTATTTTGACATATTTAAACATAAGAGTTTCATTTGAAATTACCTTGCATTTTTCTTATTTTTTGTGTTTTATATTTTCACATTTTTAAAATAATTTATTAACATTGATTTTTTGCATCATATTTCAAATGATGTGTTTAACAAACAGGTATTCAAGAAGGGAATCTCTATACATGATCACTGGCACTTAGATTTTAGAATACAATCAAAATTAGGCTGAGAGTTTGTATGTCATAAATACATAATAATCTATGTAATATAACATTATTTTGATAGAGTCATAAGTTTATATAACTATGTAGTTGTGTTTATATTTCCAATACCATGTCCATAGCATTGGGTGTGCAACTTTTGAACCCTCGGTCTTGTACTGCTTGGATCTAATAATCACATATTAAGGATACCAGGCGCCTTTTTTTCCTTTGGTCTTGACTTGTCTCACTCAACATGATTCACTCTATATTCATCCACTTCCCTGCAAATGCCATTATTTTATCTTGTCTGTTGACTATGTAGAATTCCATTGTGTATATATATGTATGTGTATATATATATATATATATATATATATATATCACATTTTCTGTATCCATTCATCTGCAGTAGGGCATCTGGATTGTTTCCATTGCCTGGCTATTGTGAATAGTACACAGCAGGTATCCTTATCATATTTTGGGTTATGATGTTCAGGGTAGATGCCCAGAAATGTTATGGTAGGAAGGTCAATTTTCAGTTCATTATGAAACTAACACAATGCTTTCCAGAGTGGCTGAACTAGTTTACAATCCCACCAGCAGTACAGCAGGGTTCCTTTTTCTCCACAACCCCTTCAGCATATGTCATTGTCTGAGTTCAAAATTCTGGCCAATGTTGTTGGGGTAATGTGGTATCTTACCATTGTTTTTATTTGCATTTCCTTTATGAGCATGGATCCCATGAAATCTATCTGATCACAGTGAAGTCAGACTAGTTCTGAACAATGCAATAAAAGTCAAAAAACATTCAAATAATTGGAAGCTGAACAACACACCTCCAAATAACTCCTGGGTCACAGATCAGATCAAAGAAGAAATTCAAAACTTTCTTGAATGTAATGAAAATCAAGAAACATCACAAAGGAACTTATGAGACACAGCAAAGGCAAATTTATCACACTAGGAATGCATATTTAAAAGACAGAAGAAGAGCATATAAATAACCTAAAAACAAAATTGAAACACCTAGAGGAGAAAGAAAAAGTTAATTCTAAAACAACTAGAAGGACAGGAATAGCAAAAATGAAATTGGAAATATCAGAGATTGAAATAAGGTCCACTATACACAAAATTAATAAATCAAAAAGTTGGTTCTTTGAAAGAGTCAACAAAATAGACAGATCCCCGGCAAGATTAATAAAAAAAAGAGGGGAGACTCAAATAAACAAGATTAGAGACCTCATGGGAACAATCACAACCAATATCCAAGAATTTCAGTTCATTATGAATAAGTACTACCAGGGCCTATTTTCTTGTTTTTTAAATGTTTTCCTGGATCCCTTTAAAAATGTCTGTCTAGAACATTGTTTGTATTTCCATAGATTTTTATACACCAAACTTAAATTATGACATCTGAAATTATAAACACCTACTGCCAACTGATCACATGTTCATATGCTGTAAAAAATGCACCCACAACTATTGATATAATTTCCCTCATAGCAAAAACATTTAAGATGGATGTTTTGTTTGTTCAACTCTTCATGCTTTTCCAAAGTCAAGGTTAGGTCATCATATTATCCAAAATAATCTATTTATTTCTTATCTACCACAGAACTAATAGCCTTTCTCTGCTTCATGGTTCATCTACTATGATAATCTCCTGGCATCGAGACAAACACCAAAGACTGAACCCTTGAAGCCATAGCTTAAATAAATCCTTCCTCTCTTAAGTTCTTTAAGTCTGGTTATTGATCACTATGGTAAATTAATAACCAGCAATGATAACTGATTCTTAAGAAATTATTTCCTCAAAACTCATCTTGTTTCATAGTGCCTTGTCTGCTGTTGTTCAAAAAGACAACAAAAGTCAACATTTGTTTTGTATTTTCTTCTTGGTATTGGGGATTGAACTCAGAACATTGAGCTTGTTGTGTAAACATTTTGCACTCCCAGCCCAGTATCTTCTGTTTGATACTGGTTTTGAAGCCATGCAGGAATGAAAAATTACAAAGTCTACCAAAGTTTCAGTGGATAGCCTGATAAACCAGACAATGTGTAACAAGATAGAGTCGCTGCTGGAAGCACGGGAGAGGATGATTTGTGTGGTCAAAGTAGATATCCAATGAAATTAAATATGTTAAGAAAAGGGACTAAAGAAAGCCTCAGGAGCCAAGGAGAGGAATCTAAAGAAGAGATAAAGTTCAGTAAAATTCCAACTCACAAATTCAAGTTCCTTAGTTGCTAGTTGCACAGTTGCAGGATAAATATTTTCCTCTTTATTTAGGTCTTTACTATATCCTCTTCTTTATTGCTAGGTGCACTATTCCTTCATCTTGAAGGGAGAAATTATAATCACAGTTTTTTTTTATCTTTCAGGTGTTCAAAGATAGCAATTTGGCTTGAGCCTTCAAGGAGTCTGCCTGTTAAGTAATTGGATATTCTTGGAGATGGACTAAATTCACTTTGTGTTATGAGATGATGTGAGCCTTTGGGTACCATGGATGCCCTGCTTTGATTTGCATGTTATGTGCCACACACCAGCTCATTTTAAGAATATTTGGTGTCCAGCTAGTGGTCTTATTTTGGAAGGTGGTAAAAATTTTATGAAGAAGTGGGAAAGAAGATGGCACCGAGACAATAGGGACGCTGCCTAGCTCTCTCACAAAAAGAGAGAACCAGGGAGTCCCACGAGCCAATTATCTTAAGAAATCCACAAAAACAAACTCAAGAAGCAACGGACAAGGACTCAAACTGGAAAAGAAATCCAGATAAAGCTCACATACAACTTTCTCAAAGAATTAGGAACGCGAAGACCCCTCCTACACCTTTCTCCGCCGGCTCCAAGCTGAGAAAGCCACGAAAAGCCACGAAAAGTGGCAGTGGGTGGAGGGCGCCCAGCTGGGCAGCCTGGCTGCTGCAGAAACCAGCACCAGCGAGCGGCGGAAGCAGTGGAACCCAGACACGGAACACAGGTGGCCACGGAGACCCGAGAGGAGCGAAAGACTCCCCACCACCATGCAGTGCGTCCCCAAACACATAGGGAAAGCAGAGCTCATGCCAAGGAATAGAACTTAACTCAGACCCCAACACCCCGCCCAAGAAAGACTGGTGGGAGCAGGGGCAAGGAATTTAGTATCCTGTCCTTCCTCAACAGCCTCCCCCCTCAGGCCATTGACTGGAGATTGACAGGTGAGCTACCTAAGACCCAACACCCCACCAAGGGAGACGGAGCTGTCCCAACTCCCACCCGCCCAACGGGCTCAACCCCCAGCCCTCTGACTGGAGACTGACAAGCAAGCGGACCCTAAGATTTGGCACGCCACCAGGAGAGACAGAGCTGTCACAGCTCCCACCCGCCCACCAGGCTCCTCTCCCAGGCCACTAGATCTGGAGAGTGGAGGGCACTGGGACCCTGCCTTACAACAGCGGGTAGGGTGTGCAGGAAAATAGAAGCCAGCATCTGCCCCCCCTCAATTATTGAGCAGGGCATCCTCCAGTTGGGAATCCTGAGCAAGACAGCACCAAGGGGCCCCCCACAGTCACAAATTCTCTGACAAAGCAGTGGAAACACAGCAGGGTTCTGAAGGGCCTACCAGCAGCCAAGCTCATCTTCTGAGAATCAAAAAGGCGAGGCCCCACCCTTGGAGCCCACATCCTCAGCTGGGCCCCGCCCCTGGGAACAGAGGGGTCTCCTGCTGGTCCTGCTGAGAGCCCCTGGAAACTCTCAATCCCCAGACCCTTGGCTGGGGGCAGCCCCTGGAAGCAGCACAGGAAAACATCTGCCTAGCACGCTCAGACTGAAGCTTGCAGATCCATCCCATGGTCCACTGTGAGGCCACTGGTTGGGCTAAGAGCTAGTCATGCAGCAACACATAAGTTTTATTCTAATACTTTCCAAACTTTGTACTTAAATATGCTGCCTACTTACCAACTTAGGTCAGTTATCCTTACGCTATACATTTTCTTCATTACTACAATATTCTTACACTCCTACGTTAATCCTCTTGTACCTCACCTGACCTCTCTCATTCTATTTTTCTATCTCTGGACTTCTCGTCATTCAACCCTTATACTGCATGGATCTACACTTGATGGCTGTTGAGCAATATTGTCTATCTAGGTGTTTAATTATTTTCTAAGCTCAGAGGGACTTAAAGACAATAGAGATTGGATTGAGAGGCATATTGTTTTGGGTAAAAATCGCTTATCCGTGGATGTATTAAACTGGTCAGTAAGTGCACAAAAAGAAAGAGGGATAACACCAAACAAAACTTGTGAACTTCTAGTATCTGCCAGCTACAGAGGTCTAGGTTGGTTATATCTGAAAAACTATAGTCGTGTTTGGTATTAATCTTGCTCCCATTTTCAAATGGGCAGAACAAGAAACTCAAGAAAAATGTCAAATCAAGAAACAACATCCCCCACCCAATGTAAACAGACAATGGAACAGTCACTGGCAAACCTAGAGGAGAGTCTTCCAAGTGCTATACAAATGCAATTGATAAACATCATTAATGAAAAATGTGAAAATATAAAGAAAGAGATAATGGAGGAAGCCATAGCTAAACAAGAGGAAACCATTAACAAGGTGATAAGTGAAAAAGAAGCAGCCATAAAGGAGGCCATAATAAAGGTTTTTCAAAGAAAGATGGATGAATTCATAGAATCCACAAATGTAAAAGTGACAGAACTCCAGCAAATGTTCAAAGAAAATAAAGCTACTGAGCTAACCACCCAAATGGAAATCAAGGAGCTAAAGAAATCCATACATGATCTAAAACAAGAGATGCAAGGCATCAAAAATGAGCAATTAGAAGCAAGGGAGATGAAAAATAAAGTAGATAGCTTTGATAGCAGGTTAGACAATGCAGAGGAGAGAATTTTCAGGGCTGAAGATAATTTAGTTATTATAGAGAAAGAACAGAAAATGAGTCAATCCAAATCTAGGAAATATGAGTGAGCGCTTCAGGAGGTCCAAGATACAATTAGGAAGCCTAATTTAAGGCTAATTGGCATTGAGGAGGGTGTGGAGAAAGAGGTCAATGGTATTGGAAATATACTTCAGGGAATCATCTCAGAGAATTTCCCAAATATTCAGAAGGGCAGGCCCATCCAGATACAAGAAGCTTTTAGAACCCCAAACAGACCTGACCAGAAAAGAACATCCCACCGCCACATCGTAATCCGAACTGGATCAATAGAAACCAAAGAAAAGATCCTAAAGGCAGCCAGGGAAAAGGGATCAGTAACCTATAAAGGCAAACCAATCAGAATAACCCCAGATTTCTCAGCAGAGACCATGCAAGCAAGAAGTGACTAGAAGCATATATGTCATGCCCTTAAGTCAAATAACTACCAACCAACAATACTGTACCCAGCTAAGCTCTCATTCATAACTGAGGGAACAAAAAAAAACATTCTATTCCAGGGAAAAGCTGCAACAATATGTCACAACAAAACCAACACTACAGAGAATTCTCAAACATGTTCTATACATAGAAAACCAAAATAAATGCAATATAGGGGAAGAAATGGCATCTAAACAGCATACCATCTAAGGACCACAAGAACTATCAAGACACAGGCCCTAATAAAAGCTTTTAAAAATGGTAGGAACTAATAAATATCTCTCAGTCCTAACTCTCAATATCAATGGACTTAACTCTCCAATTAAACGGCATAGGCTGTATAGTTGGATCAAAAAGCAAGAGCCATCGTTCTGCTGTCTTCAAGAGACACATCTTACCCAAAAAAAAAACAATCATCTTTTGAAAGTGAGAGGTTGGAATAAACTCTATCAAGCTAATGGCCCCCATAAACAGGCTGGAGTTGCCATCCTCATATTAGATAAAATAGACTTCAAACTAATATTAGTAAAAAAAAAAAGACACAGAAGGTTACTACATACTACTAAAGGGATCTTTCCTCCAGGAAGACATAACAATTCTAAATATTTACACACCCAATCCCGGAGCTCCAAACTTCATCAAACAAACTTTACTTACACTGAAACCATACATAGATCGAAACACAGTGATTGTCGGTGACTTTAACACCTATGGATAGATCAACAAGGCAAAAACTCAACAGAGAAACCTTAGAACTGAACAACTATATAGACCAACTAGATCTAACAGACATCTGCAGAATATTCCACCCAGCAACAACACAATGTATGTTTTTCTCAGCAGCACATGGAACATTTTCCAAAATAGACCACATCTTAGGCCATAAAACAAACCTGGACAGATTCAGAAACACTGAAATTATTCCATGCACACTCTCACACAACAAAGGCATCAAATTGGAACTGAACACACATCTCCACCAACGAAAACCCTGTAACTCATGGAGACTGAACAACACATTGTTGAATCACCAATGGGTCATCGAAGAGATCAGAACAGAAATCCAACAGTTTATGAAATTTAACAATAAGGACCACACAAAATACCAACTCCTTTGGGACACATCAAAGGCAGTACTCAGAGGAAAATTTATAGCGCTGAGTGCCTACAACAACAAGTTGGGAAAATTGCAAACCATCAAGTTAATGTCTCACCTTAAGCTCCTGGAAAAAGAGCAACAAACCAATCCTAATCCCAGTAGAAGAAAGCAAATTATTAAAATCAAAGCAGAATTAAATGACTTGGAATCCAAAAAAACTATAGAAAGAATCAACAAAACAAGGAGTTGGTTCTTTGAAAGAATGAACAAAATTGACAAACCCTTAGCAAATCTTACCAAAAAAAAGAAGAGAGCGTATCGAAATAAACAAAATCGCAGACGAAAATGGTAATATCACGACAGAAATTACCAAGATCCAGAATATCATGAGGAATACTTCTCAAACCTTTATGCCAACAAATTTGAGAATCTAGATGAAATGGATGAATTCCTAGCCAATATTAACATACCCACACTGAACCAAGAAGAACTAAGCCAACTCAACAGGCCTATTTCAAGCTCTGAAATAGAAATGGCAATTATAGAACTTCCACCTAAAAAAAGCCCAGGGCCAGATGGATTCACAGCTGAATTCTATAAGGTCTTCAAAGCAGATCTCACACCAATACTCCTCAAGCTCTTCAACAAAATTGAAAATGAAGGTTCTTTACCAAACTCATTCTATGAAGCCAGTAAAACCCTCATCCCCAAACCAGACAGAGATTCATCAAAGAAAGAGAACGATAGACCTATTTATTTGATGAACATCGATGCAAAACTTCTCAACAAAATACTGGCCAACCGTCTACAACAACTCATCAAAAAAATTATACACTATGATCAAACTGGATTCATCACGGGGAGGCAAACCTGGTTCAACATACGCAAATCAATTAATATAATTCAACACATCAACAGGAGCAAGGACAAAAATCACAGGATTGTCTCAATAGACGTGGAAAAGGCATTTGACAAGATCCAACACCCCTTTATGTTAAAAGCTCTGGAGAAACTAGGAATCCATGGAACATTCCTCAATGTAATAAAGGCTGTGCATGAGAAACATACTGCTAGCATTACACTTAATGGTGAAAATCTAAAGCCATTCCCTCTAAAATCAGGAATGAGACAAGGATGCCCACTCTCTCCACTCCTCTTTAACATAGTATTAGAATTCCTAGCCAGTGCAATAAGGCAAGAAGCAAGCATAAAGGGGATCCAAGTAGGGAAAGAGGAAAGAAAACTGTCCCTCTTTGCAGATGACATGATTCTGTATTTAAATAATCCTATAGACTCTATTCCCAAGCTCCTTGAGCTGAGTAGCAGGCTATAAAATTAAACCTCAAAAATCAACTGCCTTCCTTTATGCCAACAGTGAGAAGAACAGGGAATAATCAGAAAGCAACTCCTTTCACAATAGCCTCAAAGAAAATAAAGTACCTAGGAATTAGCTTAACTAAGAACATAAAGGACCTTTTTGATGAAAACTTTATAACCCTAAAAAAGGAAATTAAAGCAGAACTAAGGAAATGGAAAAACCTCCCATGCTCCTGGATTGGAAGAATCAACATTGTGGAAATGACAATCTTGCCAAGGGCTATCTACAAATTCAACGCAATACCCGTCAATATCCCAATGGCATTCTTTAAAGAAATAGCAGAGGCAATTCAAAATTTCATATGGAATAATAAAAGACCCCGTATAGCAAAAACATTTCTTAGCAGAAAGAACAGTGCAGGAGGAATTTCAATTCCAAACTTTAGACTCTATTACAGGGCTATAATTATCAAAACAGCTTGGTACTGGCACAAGAACAGGCCTGAAGATAAGATCAATGGAATAGAACTGAGGACCCAGATATTAAACCTCGGACCTATAGCCACCTAATCTTTGACAAGGGAGCCAAAAAGAAAACAGAATGGAAGAAAACCAGCCTCTTCAACAAGTGGTGCTGGCAGAACTGGCTAAGCACCTGCAGAAAACTAAAGTTGTATCCTTCTTTGTCACCCTGCACTAGAATTAACTCCAAGTGGATCAAAGACCTGGAGGTAAAAGTTGACACACTGAAAACTTTAAAAGAAAAAATAGGAGATACACTAGGTCTCCTTGGCACAGGTCGAAACTTCCTTAATAAGGACCAAGAATCACAACAAATCAGAGAAAGGCTGGATAAGTGGGACTGCATTAAACTGCAGAGCTTTTGTATGGCAAAGGACATATCTAGTAAATTAATTAGGAAGCCTACAGAGTGGGAGAAGATCTTCACCAACCAAACAACAGACAAAGACCTCATATCTCAAATATATCAACAACTCAAAAAATTGAATCCCTCCAAAACTAATCTCCAAAGTAACAACCATCCCATTAAAAAATGGGCCAAAGACTTAAACAGAGTCTACTCTGAACAAGAAACAAAAATGGCCTACGGACACATGAAGAAATGCTCAACATCTCTGGTCATAAAAGAAATGCAAATCAAAAAAACTGTAAGATTCCACCTCACTCCAGTTAGAATGGCCAGGATCAAGAAAACAAATAATAACAGATGCTGGAGAAGATGTGGCCAGGAGGGATCACTACTACACTGTTGGTGGGAGTGCAACTCATTCAACCACTATGGAAAGCAGTATGGCAGTGCCTCAAAAGGCTAAACATAGAACTCCCCTATGACCCAGCAATTCTACTACTTGGCCTTTACCCAACCATCCAGAATCTAGGGCATACTAAATCCACTAGCACAACAATGTTCATTGCAGCATTATTCACCATAGCAAAGATATGGAACCAACCTAGATGTCCCTCAGTTGATGAGTGGATCAACAAGTTGTGGTATTTGTACACAATGGAATTCTCTGCTGCTGTCAGAAAGAAAGACTTAGACCCATTTGTTAGGAAACGGAAAGACTTAGAAAAAATCATATTAAGTGAAGTAAGTCAGACTCAAAGGAACTTAGGCTCAACGGTTTCCCTCATTCGTCATAATCAGTAGAAACCTCGTGCTCTACTAGCAGAGATCTGCAATGGAGCAAAACCTTGATACAGAAGGCCATATAGTATGAAGCTAATTGAAAGGACCTCCAGGATATTGAAAGTAAAGCCATATAATGAATGATTGTTGTCCCTAATGTACTATGTTATTCCTCATCTCCTTTGCTGTCCTTTGGGTATCTCATATTGTTACAGTATCTCACTTTGTTATCTGATATATTGAATTTATTTGTATTTGGTTATTTGAAATTTGATATAGAAGGGGGGAAAACCAATACAGGGAGTGGGTGGTGGGTGGGGGGAGGATAATGGGTAACAAGACATATGAAAGGGTATCAATGTATGTGAATTAATGCACCTTCTATCTGGCAAATATCATGTAACCCTTTTATTAATTACAATAAAAATATATTAAAAAATTTTATGAAGTGGGACCAAGTTCTGAAATTTAGAAAGTAGCCTATCGAGACCGGGGTTTGAGCCTTACTCTACTGTAGTATATCCACTGGGAGGTAAACTGCAAGAAAAAAATTGAAACAAAACCTTTTGTCTACCAGTTATTTCTCCTAGCATTGTGTTCTGCCCCAGACCCTGATACCAAGCAACTATAGATAGGACATTCTGAAGCAATAAGACAAAATAAATATTGCAGCATTTGTTTTGTGTTCTAGGCTATTTGACAATGATAATAATGAGAAAACAAGTAACACACATATTTTAAAATAGCTAAAAGTAGGGGCCAGGAGTTTGGCCTAGTGATAAAATGCTTTCCTAGCAAACACAAAGACCTGGGTTCGATTCCTCGGTACCACAAACATAGAAAAAAGCTGGACATGGTGCTGAGGCTCAAGTGGTAGAGCACTAGCCTTGAGAAAATCCAAAGACAGTGCTCAGTCCCTGAGCTCAACACAGGACTGGCAAAAATACCTGTATATTTAAAAATGCAACTGACACACATATTTAAAAAGAACTAAAAGTGAATATTTTAAATTGTTCTCCAAAATATATGAGGTAATGGATGGCTTGGAATTCCTTGTACAAATGTATAAAACATCCTATTGTAAGTGCCTTCAGGAAATATTGGTCTAAAAGCCAAAAACTGAAAAACCTGAGTATTCTTAAAAGTATTGAATAAAGTATAATATTCATTATAATATATAAAATAAATATTATGCACCTTTTAAATAAATGACTGTCATATACTTCTTGATTGTTGTCTCTGATTACTTTTTAAAAATTATTCCATACATTTTTATTGTGATTAATAGAAGGGTTACATTATATTCACCAGATAGAACATGTATTACTTCACAGACATTGATACCCTTTTTCATGCCTTGGTCCTCATTTCCATCCCCCAATCCGGCCCCTCATCTTGTTTTTTCCCTTTCCCTATCCAATTTCAAATAACCAAATATGCATATATCCAAAATATCAGATAACAAGGTGAAATAATGTAACAATATGAGATAACCAAAGGACAGCAAAAGAGATGAGAAAGATACTTTTATCATGCAGTTTTCCTATGAAGCAACAAGTTTCACAACTTCACATGGTTCACTGCTTTAGAATTTTTGAAAGTGCTTCATTCTTTCATTGTTGATTTTTTATAAATTTGTTTTTTATTATTTAATTTAATTTTTGATTGTCAGGGTAGAGTTAGAGTTACATTCACCAGGTAGCAGGTGCATTACTTACAAATTTCTTTTTTTGTAAATTTTATTTGATTAGCAGTGTGATGAATAGATGGGTTACAGTTACACTTGTAAGGTACTTCTTGAATGTTACCCCTTCCCATGTTTTTATTCCAATTTCTACCCTCCCGCCGCATCCCAGATTTAGAATATATTTCCAACATATAGTCTTGTGAATATGGCTGTTACACTGTTTAATTCTTTGTCTTTTGTGTCATCATGCTGTTTTTTCCCCTTTCCTTCTCTGATACAAACAAAAAAAAAAAATATATATATATATTATACTGCAGTCAGTATAATATGGTTCCCTTTTGGCCACATCCCCACCAGCATTTGTTATTGATAGTTTTTCTGATAATGACCATTCTAACTAGAGTAAGGGAGTTTCTCAGTGTTTTGATTTGCATTTCGTTTATGGCCACAGATGCTAAACACATCTTTATTTGTCTATGGTCTTTTCTAGTTTCTTCTTCTGAAGTCTCTCTTTTAGTTGTTAATCAACTTATTGATTCAATTGTTTAGTTTTTGAGGATTTTTTTCAGTGGAAGGGCCCAAGTTGCAGTTGATTTATATTTTTATGTAATTCTGATATTCCATCAATTTTTCTCAGTTATAGATTATTAAATATGCAATATTTCTCTCTTCCTTCCCTCAATTTAAGTTATTCTTATTTTTGAAATGTAAAATAAACCTGTAATAAAATTGGATCTATAGTAAATTTTTCACTTTGAACTTAGTTGGCACTTAGAACACTAATCGTTGAGTCAAATATTTACATGTGGATTTTATATCCAACAGAATCAACAGAAACACCTAGTATAGTGATACTTACTAGGCTTTCACCTGCAATTTGGATGAAATTCAGATGGATCAGGTGAGGACATAGAGAGTGAAAACCTTTGGAGAGAATGACAAAAATATTATGAAGTTTGTGAAGTAAGTTAGCTTTTGACCTTCAGAACATAAATACATCTTGGTTCCTATTTTAATCCATTTTTTAATTTTTAAAACATGATCTATCAAAAATTGAATGTTTACTCTTATAGACCATTCCCAAATAGTCTCTAAATTTTAATATTTGTTATGCCGCTGCTCTCTCTTTCTATGCACATGCAAAAGATGACAAAATGTATCTTTATTAAGGATCTATTCATGACTTAAAATTAGGTTTTAAATAGTTCATTTGGTAGACCATAATTCAGGCTATGTTGCGTAATAGTCAAAGTCATCCCATTTCTAATAAATCTCCTCAGTGGTGAATATAGCCTCAACATGATCATTAATCCCTACCAATAAAGGTGAGTAAGTCCCGACAGCTCCTACAGCTTGACTGCCTCATTGGTTGGTCTGCCCTTATTCTATGTGAAGGTATATGTTCCCTTTGGCATTTGATTTTGCTTCAGATAAGCCTTTCTCTGTTAAAATTCTGTACATCTGCCCTTGAATTGTTTCTTTGGTGAGACAAAGTACTTGCGATTCATCTCCAGTGACAGGTGGAATTAAAAATGTATCAACTTACTAGTTGTTTTATATTTACTTTACTCTATTTTTTCCTGCTTTTCTAGTCTCTTAGTATTAAGGACCAGCAATAATAATAATAATTCTCTATTACTGAATCTTATCCCCTGACTTAATACTTGCACATATTTTATTAGCTGTTGATTAAGCATCATAACCTCTTTATTAGTATTTTTTCTAATCAGTCAGTTGTGACTCCAAATATTATTACACCGCTTTAAACCTTCCTGACTTTGTCTCTTTCTTTGTACAAAGGTTTTTTTTTTTTGTGTGTGTGTGTGTGTGTGTGGTGAAGGCAGAGAGGAAAGAAGCTTCTTGTCATTTATAAATATATCTCTCTCTACTCAGCATGGGAATTCCCTATTATATTTTTCAGACTTTTTCTGAAAGAGGGTGGAGGTATTTTTGGACAGAAGTATTTATCAAGGCAACTAGATCTTGCAAATTCTTTGGGCTTCCTTCTTCCTACCAGCTCATAGGCAGGTCTTCGCCAATTTGCTATTGTTCTAGCTAAGCTTCTTTTCGTGTGTTTGACTCAGTTCACCAGTTACATTTTGTGTTTTAAGAATGAAGCTTGTCCTTTCCCTTCTTCTTTCTTATTATTTTATTGTTTGTCACTTCTAGGGATGGAACTCTGGGTCTGGGCACTGCTCCATGTGCCTAGCTTAATTTATCTATCTTTAACAGCAATATGTAACTGTTTAGAACATTGATCTCTTTTGTTCACATCCTAAGAAACATGCCTTGAAACGTGATTACAAATTGTGTTATCAAATTTACATCATCTCCAGGAAATCTCCCACAATAAATGGCACAAGTGACAATGGATATAACTTATGGGAGAAGTTTGCACTTGTGGTATTTACACAAAATTTTATCATTTGTAACTGATAAGGAATTAAACAAATGTGTTTAAAGCATTCTTGCCCAATTGACATACTTCTAAAAAAAAAAAACCAATTAAAATAGTTGCTTCTTTCTTAAACATCCCTATTTTGAAACTACAATATTGTTGGGAGCCAGAGTGGAATCAAACTGTACCTTGACTTGCATCAGACGATGGCTATATTGTCTTATTGCTTTCTGGCCCTATTCTATGTAAATGACCTGAGAATTACCATATGAATGTAACACCTGGAGGTTCCCTGGGAGAGGAGGAGGGAAGAAGGGGGAGGGGAAAATAAACGCGGCTGTCTAGTCAGTCTTTGCCTGGACTGCGGACATCCCGGACCTAGTGTGTCTGTCTCTCTTCTTTTTCTTCCTAGTCCTTGTCCCCTATTTCAGGAACCCCAATCTGCGAACCCTGGTTTGCTGCCGGTTGGCCCCGGCACAATATTCCATGAATAGCTAAAAATCAATTAACCAATTGACTACTCATGTGGCAAAGTACAATACATTTTTAATAAATCATTAAGAATGACATTTAGCCTTGAAATTCAGGTAATACTGTGTGTATTCAAGATCTTTTCTATAGTAGAAAATATTTTTGTTCTTAAATGATGCCAAATTTCTGATAGTGTTCCAATATTAAGCTTTGGAGAATAATTGTTGTGCATTTTATAT
This sequence comes from Megascapheus bottae, assembly GCF_031878675.1. NCBI lineage: Eukaryota > Metazoa > Chordata > Mammalia > Rodentia > Geomyidae > Megascapheus > Megascapheus bottae. The sequence continues at coordinate 69,933,626 of NC_143512.1, forward strand.
TTTATTACCCACAATTTCCACTATGCCAAGTGTAGACAACACAACATTGAAATAAAAAGCATCCAGACATGACAGCATGGAAGTGAAAGGCACCATTAGTTTTTCTGGTCCACTCTAAGTATTCCATTAACTTTCATTGATTTAGAGTTATATACTTTTAAGTTCAAACACTAAGGTTTCTGAAAGTCCTAAATGACATGCTTCTAGTTATTGGTTACACCAGATGGCTTCTACTATAGTTTTATAGCTACTGATTAGCCAGTATTGAATATCACATCCATCAAATGTCTAAAGAGGATATGAATTAGAGCTCAAATTTAATTTAAATGACATCACAAGAAAAATGTCAATAATAGTATAATAGGAACAGAAATTTATGTCAATTAAAAACTACATATAAATTATAGTTTTGAGATGAAAATAAAACAGTATACATTTCTGTTGTTCTGCTTTGGAAATACATTGTCTATGTCCATTACATAAGGATTTTGGGGTATTTCTTCCATGCAAATTAAATGTCATATTCTGGACACCACGGACAATTCAGTTCAGTCTCCTGTGTTTTTACTGTTAAATGCAGAACAAAAATATTTCAGATAGAAAATACTATCTTTCAATATGAATGGTACATTAAATATAAGGATATTTATAGACTCAATCTATGCAGCTACTGGGCATAATTTCTTCTCTTAATTATCCTAGGTAGTGTAGTCCTCACAATGAGGTGAATGCTAATTATCAAAAAGAATTTTTAAAGTAATTTAAAGATTAATGATGCATTTACATATTATCCATATTGTCTCTTCTTCATGTTCAACACAATGTGACATCAAAATATCCTTTCCTTTCTACATATGGAGGAGAAGCCCCATTCCAATCATAGCAGAGCAGGCAGACACAATACACTTGGGTGTGTGAAGGCATCAGCAAGGAGATAGAACGCCTAGAAATATGTTCTACCATATTTGTCAATCTGTGAATTAGACTCTTTGATTTGGCTTTGTTTATCAACTGAATTATAAATGTAACTTTTGTCTGTCTCAGTGGTACCGAATAAATGTAGCATTTTTACTATTTGTCTATACATTATAGCCACATTCATTTATTTAGTAAAGTGATAAGAAAGTGTCATTGTTTTATATATCCCAGGTTTCCAAATAACTAATGAGGTACTTAAAACATAAGCATATCAAATGTTCATGTAAGGTATATATTCCTACTTATAAAATTTAAACAATAGCAAAATTAAATTTTAGCTCCTAAATCATCAACCTCTTTAATTTTCTGATCAAATATCCAGTGACCACTCACAGTATAATATATAATGGTCATGACATTTTGAATTTGAAAATAAAGTCACAGAGTTTAAACAAAATGACTGACAGTTTTCTGCAAAGTACAGCACATTCATATGCCTAGTGAAGATTAAATTCCAGTCTAGTGAAATATGAAAGAGAAAATTTTTAAATCCAGCCATTTGTGTTTTATTGACTTCCTGGATGGGGAAAAATTAGTGAACTTGGCTAAGAGCAGATGCCATATGGAAATATTCATTATGCTTAAGTGAGAAATAAAAGAGCATTTAATATGACACATTAGATTATTTGGTCACTTTTTCATTGACATATTTACAATGCAAAATGCATCCATGATTTCAGTATAAATTTTAGGGAGAACGGGAGACAAGTTGTACATTCTGAGTGAAAGAGACTAAATTCCACACTGTCAGTACACAGACTACAATGGGACATGCAAGTATCATGGAAACTGCCAAAAATGACAAGAAGTTTAGCAGAGGTGTGGACTAGATTAGTTTTACAGAGCATGCTGACAGAAATGACACTTAAAAGCAGTGAAGAGAACATCAGAAACAGCTTTAAATATATTGCCAAAAATGCATTTTACTTCAAGCTAGACTAGGAAATCAATAATGGATGTAAATTGCAGAGATATTTCCCTATTTCCATTTCAGAACAATCACACTGACAGTGACATGGAGGAGGATAGTAAGAAAGATCAAATTTGAAGTATGCACCTGAACTAAAAATAATGAGTGCTAGCATTGGCATAGTGACAGGGGAAATGGGGAGGAAGAGAGCTTTGCAAACAATTTAGAGTTGAGAGTATATCTCAGTGAGAGTACTTATGGAGCATTCATGAAGGCATGGGATCTGTATCTAGCTCAACAAATGGAGAAAGAGGAAAGTAAAGAGTTGGAGAGAGAAAGGTACAGTGGAGGGGGAAGGACACAGTGAGGGAGAGAGAGAGAGAGAGAGGGAGAGAGGGAGAGAGGGAGAGAGAGGGAGAGAGGGAGAGAGTCAAACTTAGAGTCACAGAGACAGAAACAGAGATAGATATAGAAAGACATAGAAGGGGAAACGGAAATAAAGGGAGTGAGAGAATCAGAGACGGAGAGCAAGAAGAAAGAGAAAGGGGAAAGAGGGAAAAGTGATGGTGGGAGAGAGAGAGGGAAAGAGAGAGAGGGAGAGAGAGAGGGAGAGAGAGGGAGAGAGAGAGAGGAGAGAGAGAGAGAGAGAGAGAGAGAGAGAGAGAGAGAGAGAGAGAGAGAGAGAGAGAGAGAGAGAGAGAAGGGGGAGGGGGGTAATGAAAACGAAAGCTGCATTTTAAGATAGGGATTTGGGAAGACTAATGTAATAAAAATAAGAAGAAACAGTGAAAAGAAAATTTAGGAGCTACACCTTATTGCATATAGTTAACTCTTTGCATAAACTTGTAACATAGACTGAGGCTAAGATGAAAGGAAACTTATTTACATTTAAATTTTCAAGATTCACCTAATCAGATCTGAAGCAAATTTACTTGTAACTTATGCTTTCTTTAATTTTCTTTTTTAGCACTTAAAAGCGATAACTACATTTTCCCAATCCTAGCATATTGTGGCAAATAGGAAGCATAGAATATTCCCTTCAACCAATCTTTCTTCAATATATTTGAATATTTTAAGTATCATCTGCAGCAATAATAAATAAGACAGATACATTTAAGTTCTAAGGGCAATAACTATGGAATGCAAATGTGCAGTCTATTATCAGCTTTGACAATAAAATATAAAAAGTATATTTGTCCATATTAATTTTCTGCTATGTTATATAAAGACTTTTATGTAATATACTTCAGAATGTTTCTATATAGTCCGAGACTAAAGATTAGGTCTTGCACAATAATTGAAATTATTGTCTTGATGATGTACAGTTTAGATTAAGATCTTCAGAAGATATAGGTAGTCAATGAATGTTGCTAGATTACATTATTTATTTCCACTTTAAGATGTCAATGATTCTTTGAATTTTGATGAGATCTTGAAATACTTGATATTTAAGTTATAGAAATAATATATAATTTGGAAATATATACACATATACATATACAAAGCAAGATGAAAGAAAAAAATAATTATCCATGATCTAGTATAAACACATACATGTGTCTATTAGCCTGTAGAGACAGAGTTGAAAGATTAGGACTGAAATCTAGCAATGGGTTGGATATCTACTTCACTACAGTACTTAATGATTAAAAAAGGTAATTCTCTCCTGCCTTTAATTGTCATCATTGGACATGACAACTTACCAAGGTCAGAGGAAAAGATGCCTCAATTGTTGTTTCTGGTAAAGAATGAAACACAGAGCTCCTTGTTTGTAATTGATGAAGATTTGTACAACCATGGCACAGAACATGAGAAGAAGCCTGAGATAATTCTCATATGAAGCCTATGGCTGCCAGTGCCATAGATCCATGAACCTATACTGCCTGTAGGTTCTACAGGGCCTGAGATTTATCCTTAGCACACAAATCTCTAGCTAGGGGAGCTGTACTTATCCATTGGTTAAATTAGACAAATATCAAATTGTGTAATGAAAATACACAATTAAGTAAAGGATTGAGTATGAGGGATTTACCAATGTCAAAATTTTAGCTGTAAGACTGACAAACCACACTGATGGCTAACAATTGTAATCTTAGATGCTCATGAGGCTGGAATTCTGAGGATCCCTATTGGAAGTCAATTTTGGCAGAAAATTTCATGAGAATCTTATCTCCCGTTAGCCACCCTCCAAAACAAAAACAAAAAGCCAGAATTGGAGTTGAGAATCAAGTGACAGAATGCTAGCCTTGATCAAAAAGTTCAGGGTCAGTACCCAGTCCTCAAGGGAATTTCTGAGTTCAAGTGTCAGGCGAGGTATACACGCACACACACCCACACACACACACACACACACGAAGATGAACTGCACATTGCAACTTATTGTTAGTACTTAAAGGAGATAACTACAATTGAATTTCATTTTTTTAATCTTGTTACTTTGTTTCCATATGTAAATTAGTCCATTTCATAGTAAAATTTGTGATTTCTTAAACATTAACATATTTTTTAAATTTTGTGATTAAAATAATTGAATTAAAAATGAGTCTCCAGACTTCATACTCTCCATTAAGGTTTGAAACTTTTTATAAAAATGAACTTAAAATTCAAATTACCATAAAAGAAATGCAAAAATGTCGAACATTTCCTCATGTGTCTATAGGCCAATTTTATTTCTTCTTCAGAGAGGACTCTCTTTAAGTCTTTGGCCCATCTTTTAATGGGATGGTTTTTTCTTTGGAGATTAGTTTTGGAGTGATTCAATTATTTGAGCTGTTCATATATTTTAGATATAAATCCACCAGCCCAATGATGTTCATTGCAGCACTATTTACCATAGCAAAGATATGGAACCAACCGAGATGCTCCTCAGTAGATGAGTGGATCAACAAGATGTGGTATTTATACACAATGGAATTCTATGCTGCTGTCAGAAAGAACAACATTGCCCCATTTGTAAGGAAATGGAAAGACTTAGAAAAATAATATTAGGTGAAGTAATCCAGACTTAAAGGAACATAGGGTCAATGGTTTTCCTCATTTATCATAATCAGTAGAAACCTTGGACTCTCCTAGCAGAGATTTGCAATAGAACAAAACCTATATACATAAGGCCATATAGTATGATGCTAAATGAAAGGACCTCCAGGATATAGAAACAAAAGTCATATAATGGGTGATTGTTGTCCTTAATGTACTATGTTATCTCTCATCTCTTTTGCTGTCCTTTGGTTATCCCATATAGTTACAATATTTCACCTTGCTATCTGATATATGCTATATATGCTTATTTGGTTATTTGAAATAGGATAGGGAAGGGGGAAAACCAGATGAGGGGTGGGGCAGGGCAGAGGGAAATGGGGACCAAGACATGAGAAAGGGTATCAATGTTCGTGAAGTAATGCACCCTCTATCTGGTGAATATAATGTAACCCTTCTACTAATTACAATAAAAATATAGGAAAAAAGAAAACAAAAAAGAATTAAAATACATAATGAAAAATAGGAGATTTATAGAAAAAAAACAAAAAATCCTTTCAATAGAGGAATATGTTCACTCCATAATTACTGCAAGTAATTAATAAGTATAATCAATTATCTTGCTCTTCTTGGTAGGTTATAATGCATTTCATCATATATATACACATATATAGATTCTAACGAGTGATTAAAACAAAAATTTTAATGAAAAATCATTTTTTGCATTTTATAATGGTTATTAGTTATGTCTGGATCTTCACCATCGCTCCATTTCCTGGTTTCCATAACTAAGAAAATTTTTTTAGGAAACATTTCAACCTTTGTGAGGAAGAATTTCTGTAGTCAGAATTTAGAGCCATTTTGACATTAGCAGTATATTAAATAGCTTAACTTCAACCTCACACTTATATAAGTGACTTGGAAGAATAGAGATCAATGTGTGGAAAAGACATTTTCACATAAACAAATGTTCTTGTGTGATACAAGATGCTAACATAGAAATTTAAATGGGGCTATGCTTTGGAAGATTAACATGAGGACATAATTCTTCCCTAGGAGTTGTTAGTAAATTATACCTGAAGTGAAGTGTATGTAGGTAAATATTGATAAATTGACATATGTAAGCAGTATAATAAGCATGAAACCATGCTATGTAATATATGTGTTTATGACAATCATTCAACATAATTGTACTGAAAAATGAGGAAAGGTGGAAAGAATGGAATTTTTTTCAGGATTATTATTCTATTTATACTGAAGTGATGGCTGTGTATGGACATTGGACTTAATTTGTCCAGCTGGAAATTCCTGCTTCTTTCTTTGAAAAATATATGTTAGAGTTCCTATAAAGTAAAAGGAGATGAACTGTGTATATAAATACTTGTAATCTCTGTGCCAAATATAACCAATATTTTACTAAAATAAAAATATATTTACTAAAATAAAAATAGATTTATTATTCAATTTTATATGCCTATGCTATGTTTCAATGAATATTTATCAGTTTTTTTTGACTCTTACTCAAGGGCTGATTGTTACTTCTATTATTATGCATGCTTTCTTCCCTAGCTCGTGATAAATTAGACATTCTCTTACTAATTGGAAACTCACAGTATTTTAGTCCAATGAACTTAATTGTAATGCAGAAACTACATACTACAATATTTCCAGATTTTATTTTAGCAAAGATAACAAGATTAAAAATACTCTGCAAGGAGCTAGGTTAATGTTTATTAACTCTTAAGATGTAGATAAGTACAAGCAGCAAATTTTAGCCTTCACCTGCAAGCAGCTTCACAATTCAGTGTTGTAACATTTCTAGACAAGGGAGAAGGAAAGATCAGGGAGGTTAGATTTCATCCTTCCTGAATAGAGAGGGCTTTTGTGTAAGGGTAGAAACATGAAGAGGATAGTTAAAGTCCTCCCTCTTGTGGCTGAGTAATAAAGATTATTTAGCCTGTTGTTGTCTCTGTTAAATAATATGTAGTAGTCCACCGGAGGGAATGCAAGTGGAAATGGTTGTTATGGTAGTGAGAAAAAAAGTGCATTAATCAAATAAAAGGAATTCTCTTCCAGAGACATGAACTTGGGACTCCACAAATATATCATCCAAAGGATTCCACAAAAGACAAGATGGAGTAGTCCACCAACCTAGTATACATCCCAATGTCACCAAAGGCAGAATGTTAACATGGCAGTGACCCTTTAAACAAAATTGGAAGCAGTACAAATTATACATCTTAACTGAGATGGAGCATAACAGGTGGATCTTGTGACAGGGATCATAACAGGTAGATCACATGAACAGAGAACTTCACAAGCATGGCTCATGAGCCATAAAATCGACTGAGAACTATAAAAAGACAACAATATAACCACAATGACAATACAGTTCAAAGTAAAAGTGCGTGAGAGAAAATTAGAAAAAGGTATCCCAAAATTTTAGAGAGCAAAATTGAAGTTACTGAAGATTTTTCACATAATGATTTAACTAGCAAAAGAAATGCAATAAACTGGGAGTGAAAATTGAAAAGAAAAAAAGTCTAGAAACTTCTGGACCATAAAGCTAACATCAAACGGAAATAGTAATGGTTAGACATGACAAGGAAGAAAACAGAAGCACCTGCGAATTGAATTACTGGCAAAGAGTTAAGTAAAAATTGACAAAATGACATAGTTTGAAGAAATTAGGAAGGGGATAACAGATAGTGAGCATAGAAAATATCATTTAATTTATAGGTAATTGGTGTTTCTAGAGGACATGCTAGTGAGAAGAAAAAGCATCTAACATTTTTTTCTGAAGAAGTTTCAAAAAAGAAGATATAAATTAATTTGAATCCTACAAGAATACACTGGAAATGATTCAGTTAATTCACAGTGAGACATATCAATTTCAAGTTTCAGAACTGTAAGAATTATTTTTTCTTTTTGATTTAAGCAGGCAGGCAGAAAGTAGCAATTTACTTTCGTGGGTGGAATTCAAGTTGGGCCCAGATCTCTTGTGAATGTCAATCAGCAAAAAAGATAAAAAGAACTATCAGTATATTTCTCAAATAAATAAAATATGACCCAATATTATTACCAAACCAAACTGTTCTTCCACTATAAAAATAGAAAATATACATTGTCAAACTGAAAATCCTAGAAAACGTAAGAGTCACTGGCCCTTCTTGAAATAAAAAGCTTGAACTAAATAAAAGGCATGCAAAGGAAGAGACTAGAAAAGTGTCTATTTGCGCACATAAGATAATGGGAGCATTTTAGAAAAGTCTCTCAGAGAAACTGTGAAGAAATACTTTTGTGTTAAAGGAAGTACTTACAATATTGGCAAACAGCCAGTAACTCAGACACCTGCACACTGCTTTTACAATTTTACCTTGTTATCTGATATATTGTATATATGTTTATCTGGTACTTTGAAATAGGATAGGGAAGGGAGGAATCAAGAAGAGAGGTGGGGGTGGTGGGGAAATGGGGACAAAACATGAGAAAGGGTATCAATGTGAAGTAATGAACCTTCTATCTGGTGAATATAATGTAACCCTTCTATTAATTACAATAAAATTACATGAAAAAAGCAAAGCAAATTCCAAACTAACAAAAAAGTAGATAATCAAATCTGTGAAAATAAGAGATGCTTGTGACAAAACTATTCATGACAGGGGAAGCTGGGCAGATACAGAAAAAATTTCCTTCCTGTTCACTAATGTCAAGGAATACTGAGGGATGTGGAAAGTTTGGGATTTGAAGAATTACTATTCATGTAATGGCATATGGCAGAAACATTGTTGCATTTATTATCAGCAATGGAACAAATTTTAAACCAGGTGAAAAAGAAATAATATAGATTTTTGAATGTCAGTTGGCTCTATACAATAAAATGACTGATGTATTTTAAAATATAATTTATATTAAACAGATGCAGAATTTAAAGTTAAAACATAAGTAACTGAATAGCAAAATTGGGGAATAATGAGTGGACATGTGGGAAGAAATTTAGGTGGACTGATTACCTGATCACTCAAACAAATGTGTGAATGATTCAATTTCAGATGATAGAGTTTTTTCTACTAAAAAAAATACTGATCAAAACTTTTTAATTTTTAAATAATCTATTTTTTTTGCCAGTCCTGGGCTTGATCTCAGGGCCTGAGCACTGTCCTTGGACTTTCTCAAGGCTAGAACTCTACCATTTGAGCCTCAGCACCACTTCCGGCTTTTTCTATATATGTGGTACCAAGGAATCGAACCCGGGTCTTCGTGCATGCAAAGCAAGCACTTTAACCACTAGGCCAAATTCCTGGCCTTAAATAATCTATTTTAAGAAGAAAAATATCTCTTGCAATGCGCAAATTTGTACTTGAAAACTATTTTTAATATTACTTCAGTTTGATTCAATGCTTTAAATCCAAATAAATACATTGTATTAATAAGCCATAACTCTGACTGAGTTTTTAAGAAATAACAAGTTCAATACGATGTATAAATTCAATATTGGAGATATTATCTCAGGGAAAAACTGTCTGGAGTATTAGTGTAAAGTGAAATTCAGAGAGACTAAACAAAGATTTATTATTTTGACCACCATTGAACAATTGATAGCACAACAATGTGAGTAACTGAGCAGGAGTATGAAGTGTTTATCAAGGCCGTAATTAAGTAGTTTAGCAAATCCCACATGGCATTTTTACAGAGTTACTCCCTTAATATTAAATCTCACTTTGAGATAATAAATAAACGGGAACCACACAATGTATTTAACAGTGATCCACTCTGGTAGCTGTTTCTGGGTCACATAGTGGGGAGTTTTTAATATACTTTTGTTTCAAGAAACAGGAATACATTGAACAAAATGGAATGAACTGGATTGTCACCTTAATTGAATCACAGCATCTTCCTTAATAACGATAAAGAACTGACAGGATACAGGTCAGAAACATATGATGTGGAATTAAAGTGGGCTCCCTTTTCATTGTAGAACAATTCAAAGTTGGTGACAAGAATGAAAGAGTCTGTGAATTTGTTTGGTGAAGGTTTAATTTGTTCAGCTCTTAGTATATTTTAGATATGAGACCCTTGTCTGATGCATTGCTAGTAAAGATATTCCCCATTCTGTGGGCTTTCTATTTACCTTGTTAGGTGTGTACTTTGCCATGTAGTCTTCCTTTGACTTGTGATTCTGGGTTTCTTTCTTAGGAAGGTTTGACAAGTGTCAAGGAGTCCAACCCAAGTGTTTCTCCTATTCCTTCTGAAGGTCTTTGATCGTTTTGAAGTTTCTGGTCCAAGGATCTGATGCACCTCTTCCAGCTTTTGTGTGTGTGTGTGTGTGTGTGTGTGTGTGTGTGTGTGTGTGTGTGTGTGTGTGTGTTACCAATGAATTGAACTCAGGGCTTTGCCCTTGTTAGGCAAGCACTAGGCCACTAGTCCACACTACAGGTCCCAGAGTAGAATCATTTTACCCCGGCATTGTGACTATTTCTCACTTTACAAAATGGGGCTCAAGGTGCTAGGACTTTGGCCAAGTGGTAGAGTGTTTTCCTATCATGCATGAAGACCCAGGTTCAAGTCCTTGGTACCACACACATTAAAAAAAGCCAGAAATGGTGCTGTGGCACAAGTGGTAGAGCTCTAGCCTTGAGAAAGTGCTCAGGCCCTGTGTTCAAGCCCCAGAGCTGGAAAAAAAAGGAGCTTCATAGATAAATTTGCCATCACTTCTCTGTTAAAAGATGTAAGCAGCCAGTCTTTCAATATTTTCAGTCAACCAAATGAATAGAGAATAGCAGGTCAGATTGCTCAAAAATCATTCGGAAAGCTAAATGGTATATGACATCAATATGCAAATGCTTTACATACTTGATTGGACCTAATCATGAACATTAAATTTTCATTTTATTACTGATTTCTACACCACTTGTTCACTTTGTGTTCTTACATTACTACTTGTGGTAGATAACCATGATTCTATTATCATGGGATGTACTAGAGTCAAACACAGAACCAAAAAGAAGATGTTATTCAAATATATTCAAATTCTTCATAATACAAGACCATCTTCCCCAAAGACTCTGTGGTTGGTAAAGACTTGCTAATTTTCATTATGGTATTGTCAGTCTAATTGAGTTCTCCAGTGTCATAGGAAATGCGGTTAAATAATCTTTGAGAAAGGAACTCTCAATATAGCGCAAAGCATACAGTATGGTATTCTCCAAGACATCCATTTAACAAGTATGGTAGACAGCGTGGTTCCAGGGACTCATATTTATAATCCTAGCTACTCAGGTAGCTGAGATATGAGGATCGTGGTTCAAAGTCAGCCCATGCAGGAAAGTCCAGGACACCCTTATCTCCAATTAAGCACAGAAAACCGGAAGTAGATCTGTAGCTCAAAGTGCCATAAGCTGAAGAACTCAGGGACTGGGACAGTGCCTGAGTTCAAACCCCTGATCAACAACAACAGCAATAATAACAAACAAACAAACAAACAAAGTATGGAAGAATAAAAGAGGAAGATTATATAAATTTGAACCAAACTTCAAAACACATAAACACATGAGAGCAATATCTCTAAAGTGAAAAAGACATTAAAACATGCTTTCTCATCAGAGATAGTGCAAACTTAAATTTTCATTTTCTTTATTGAATATGTCAACTACACATTGTTTTTCTTTACTGTTATACATTTACTGATTATAGCATATTTTTATTCAACATGATTATGCATACTCTCTAAAATCGATCTCTTTGCATTTCCACTAAGAATTCTTTCCTATGAATATAGAAACAAAAGCCATATAACAAGTGATTGTTGTTCTTAATGTACTATGTTAATTCTCATCTCTTTTGCTGTCCCTTGATTATCTCATATGGTGACAGTATTTCACCTTGTTATCTGATATATTGCGTATATGGGTATTGGGTTATTTGTAATCGGATAGGGAAGGGGGGAAACAAGATGAGGGGCAGGGTAGGGGGAGGGAAATGGGGACCAAGACATGAGAATGTGAAGTAGTGTACCTTCTATTTGATTAATATAATGTAACCCTTCTATTAATTACAATAAAAATATGATAGCAAATTAATGTCATCAATACAATTACCATAATAATGTCTTAAAGAATTCTTAAAATGATGCTGGAGAATACAATAGAGAGCAAGAAATGTATAATATCATCCTCCTCATATAAATAACCAATTTTGGATCATAGTTGTTACATACAAAAGACATCACATTCTAAGTTGATAGAACCCATATCCTGTCTCAGATACTGACAAGATTTAAAAGATTTAAACAAGATTTGAAAGTTCACTATCATCCTTCATGACTTATATCTATGATTTGAGTCAATATATTCTTGATAGGAACCAACATATGCTTTTGAAGAAGGTGTTATTCTTTATGATTTCTACCAAGACAGCATATTTCTTATGATTTGCTGTATTTGAGAGGCTTGAAGTGTGATCACTGGATATTTCCTGAAACAATGACATGAAAAAATTCTCAAATGTTCTCAGAGAAAATGGAGAAATAACCTTAAACTATATAGTCATAATGAAATATGACTATCTTCTTAGAAAAAAGATAACGGATCCATTTGGACAATAAAAAATAGGAGACACACTAGGTCTCCTTATCACAGGTAGAAACTTTCTTAATAAGGACCAAGAATCACAACAAATCAGAGAAAGGCTGGATAAGTGGGACTGCATTAAACTGCAGGGATTCTGTATGGCAAAGGACATAGCTAGCAAATTAACTAGAAAGCCTACAGAGGTGGAGAAGTTCTTCACTCACCATACAACGGACAAAGGCCTCATATCTAAAATATTTCAACAGTAAAAAAAAATTGAATCACTCCAAAACTAATCTCCAAAGAAACAACCATCCCATTAAAAGATGGGCCAAAGACTTAAGAGTCTTCTCTGAAGAAGAAAAAACAATGGCCTAGGGACACACGAAGAAATGCTCGACATCTCTGGCCATAAAAGAAATGCAAATCAAAGGAACTCTAAGATTCAACCACACTCCAGATAGAATGAGCAGAAATAATAAATATAATAAGAACAGATGCTGGCAGGGGATGAGTCTAGGAGGGATCACTACTACAGTGTTGATGGGAGTGCAAACTGGTTCAACCACTATGGAAAGCAGTGTGGCAGTTCCTCAAAAGACTAAACATAGAACTCCTCTATGACCCAGCAATTCCACTACTTGGCCTTTATCCAATCATCCAGAAACAAGGACCTACTAAAGCCATTAGCACAACAATGCTCATTGCAGCACTATTTACCATAGCAAAGATATGGAACCAACCCAGATGTCCCTCAGTTGATGAGTGGATCAACAAGATGTGGTATTTGTACACAATGGAATTCTATGCTGTTGTCAGAAAGAATGGCATTGCCCCATTTGTTAGGAAATAGAAAGACTTAGAAAAAATCATATTAAGTGAAGTAAGCCAGACTCAAAGGAACATAGGCTCAAAGGTTTCCCTCATTTGTCCTCCTAGCAGAGATTTGCAATAGAGCAAAACCTAGATACATAAGGCCATATAGTATGACGCTAAATGAAAGGGCCTCCAGGATATAGAAAGAAAAGCCATATAATGAGTGATTGTTGTCTTTAATGTACTATGTTATCTCTCATCTCTTTTGCTATCCCTTGATTATCTCATATTGTTACAGTATCTTACTTTGTTATCTTATATAGTGGATATATTTGTATTTGGTTATTTGAAATTGGATAGGGAAGGGGGGGAAACAAGATGAGGAGTGGGGGTGGGGGGGAGGGAAGTGGGGACCAACCATGAGAAAGGGTATCAATGTGCATGAATTAATGTACCTTCTATCTGGCAAATATAATGTAACCCTTCTATTAATTACAATAGAAAATATATGAAAAAAAGAAAAAATTATATTAAGTGAAGTAAGCAAGACTCAGAGGAATATAGCCTCAATGGTTTCCCTCATCTGACATAATCGGTAGAAATATTGGGCTCTCCTAGCAGAGATTTACACTAGAACAAAATCTAGATACATAGGCCGTATGGTATGACACTAAATGAAAGACCTCCAGGATATAGAAGCAAAAGCCATATAATAAGTGATTGTTGTCCTTAATGTACTATGTTATCTCTCATCTCTTTTATTGTCCCTTGGTTATCTCATATTGTTACAGTATTTCATCTGGTTATCTGATATATTGTATATATGTGTATTTGGTTATTTGAAATAGGATAGGGACGGGGAAACGAGATGAGGGGCAGAGTGGGGGGAGGGAAATGGGGACCAAAACATGAGAAAGGGTATCAATGTATGTGAAGTAATGAACCTTCCATCTGTGAATATAATATAACCCTTCTATTAATTATAATAAAAAGATATGAAAAAAAGAAATCGATCATGGAAATTGAGGAAATTCTTCACTAATTCCTGTTAACTTAGACAGCATACTGAAATGTACTTTGCACAGACTTAGGCATCTGCTTTCTCTTGAGCATAGCCTCTCAAAATGATGCACACCTTTTCCAGCATGCCTAAGTGAATATTCACACGTTCCCAAGACAAACCAGGCACTTTCAATTTTCTTTTTCACATTAATCTTTTTTTCATATATTTTTTATTGTAACTTATAGAAGGGTTACATGATATTTGCCAGATAGATGGTGTATTAATTCCCATACATTGATACCATTTCACATGTCTTGGTCCCATTTCCCTCCCCCCCCACCCCCACCCCTCATCTTGTTTTCCCCCCCTCCCTATCCAATTTCAAATAACCAAATATAAATATATCCGATATATCAGGTAACAAGTGAGATACTGTAACAATATGATATAACCAAGGGACAGCAAAAGAGATGAGAGATAACATAGTTCCTTAAGAACAACAATCATTCATTATATGGCTTATTTTTCTATATCCTAGAGATCTTTTCATTGATCATCATACTATATGGCCTTTTGTATCAAGGTTTTCCTCTATTGCAAATCTCTGCTAGGAGAGCCCAAGGTTTCCTCTGATTATGACAAATGAGGGAAACCGTTGAGCCTAAGTTCCTTTGAGTCTGGCTTACTTCACTTAATATGATTTTTTCTAAGTCTTTCCATTTCCTAACAAATGGGGCAATGCCATTCTTTCTGACAGCAGCATAGAATTCCATTGTGTACAAATACCATATCTGAGGGACATCTGGGTTGGTTCCATATCTTTGCTATGGTAAATAGTGCTGCAATGAACATTTTTGTGATGGTGGATGTAATATGTCCTTGTTTCTGGATGATTGGGTAAATGCCAAGTAGTGGAATTGCTGGGTCATAGGGGAGGTCTATGTTTAGTCTTTTGAGGAACTGCCATACTGCTTTCCATAGTGGGTGAACAAGTTTGCACTCCAACCAACAGTGTAGTAGTGATCCCTCCTGGCCATATCCCCTCCAGCAATAACAACATATGAATCCTTTGTATACTTTTTCTCTGAAAATAGAATCTATTCTTCTGAAGAAAGAATGGAGGGAAGTAATGCTATCATGGAGAATTCAAGAGAATCTAGATATTGCCCAGTAACCCATCTGAGGCCTGTAGGTCACATTGTTTATATCAGATCACCTACTGGAATAAGACTTGCCAATCAATGCTGGCCATTGCAGTCTCTTTGGCAGCTTTGTCACCTTTAAAATTAGATCTGGCCTGAATCCTCACACATTCTGCCAAGTAACTACATGAGAGGAGTATTTCAAAGCTGCCATGGTAATTTTCCAGCTTTCAAAATATGCATGAAGTTGACATATTTTTGTCTTGAGTCTACATTTTTCCTCCTAGTTTCTAATGCTATTAAAATAAACACATCTGCCTTCCTATGCCCTGAAGTTTGTAACTGCACCCATACTGACAGATTATATGCTCAGATGCATGCATGAGCCTTTCCCCAGACAGGAGGTGATGTGCAGGTTATGGAACTCTAGCCCAGAAGCATGGAGAAGATGTTTGGCATCTTTCACCAAGAAGTCCTAAAATCCATAGCTAATTTTCTAACACTTACTAGTCCTCCTCAAATGAAAAATCTCAGAAACAAAAGGTGCTATGTCGCCTGTTTGTCCCACTCCTAATTTAGAGCAAATCCCAAATCCTAGTCTTTAATTTACAATGTTCACAACATAGCACAGACAAAAATAATAATTTCAGAGCCTATGCATGTCAGCAATTCTTAGATATTCATCATAATAGAGAAGAATTTATTTCATTCTAAACAAAGCTCTCAGTTCTAGGTCTGGTTATGTATGCCTGTGTGGATCTTGAAATCTTCCTTAATTTTCAATCAATGCTGAAGCATTTCTACTTGAACCAGATCTTCAGTTCTGTCTCATTTTTGCCAGTCCTGAGGCTTGAACTCAGGGATTGAGCACTGTCCATGGGCTTTTTCCTCAAGGCTAGTGCTATGCCACTTGAACCAGTAACATTAACAACTTTTCTCTCTCTCTTTTTTTTTTTTCTTTTTCTGGGTCATTGAGCCTGAACCAGGCCTGGGTGCTCTCCCTGATTTCTTCATCTTAAGGCTACCACCCTACCTCTGGGCGTGGGTGCTGTCCCTGTGCTCTTCAGTTCAAGGCCACCACCCTACCCTTGAGCCAAGCCCCACCTCCCGTTTTCTATAGGTTGATTGGAAATAAGAGGCTCAGGTCCTTTTGTGCCTGGGCTGACTTTGAATCTTGATCCTCAGATCTTAGACTCCTGAGTAGATACCACACTGGGCCTTCCAGCTTTTCTATGTATGAGGTACCAAGTAATCCAACGCAAGTCTTCATTCATGCTAGGCAAGCACTCTACCACTAAGCCAAACTCCCAGCCCACTTCTGGCTTTTGTTTATTTAGCTACAGATAAAAAATTGGTACCCTCTCTCTTGTATGCACATTTCTCTGAATTGTAGAAGGGAAGAGGTACTTCTAAATGGTAAAACAAAGGACAAAGGCAGACCAATGCAACAGGGATACTCACTAGACAATATGTTGGAAATGAACTTTACCACTTGGAGGGATGAGAGAAAGTGGGAGATAAACAAAGGAGCAGGTAACAATGTTTGCCAAGAAATGTACTCATTACCTTACATATGTAAGGTCTGGTAACTTTGAACGACAGTCTGTAAATCCCCACCACCTAAATTGGTAGGATTATAAATTTGAGCCTCCTCTAACAAGCACTAAATCTCATTTTTAAAGCAGGTAAATTTAAGCTGAAGAATTTAAATTCAGATTTCTTCAAGGACCCAACAGATTTTAATAATTGTTGTTTATAGGAAGAGATTAAATATACACCAGAAATCTCCCCTGTCACTTTAGAATTTAAGCAGACATTTTAAATCCATAATGTGAGTTACCCAGAATTCTACATATTATCCACCAGAGATCTCCAGCATCATTTTGGAATACACAATAGCATGTTTGTGAGACTCATTATTTGTACAGTCTCATTATTTGTCCATCTTGGGATCAAAGAACAGAATTAATGAAGTTATAGAGAGGAATAAAGATCAAGGAAATGTATAGGCAATGCTAAAATAATTGATATCAACATTATATTTCCTTTTCCAGCTTTGTTTCATATCTTTCAGCACCTGCAAAAAATCTAGATCTGAGCCTTCACAGCAATGAAATATTTTCTAAATCTATGTGTTTAAATAGTCACTCTATTTCATACAAATGAAAGCAATATAATATGCAGCTATGATGATTTTTACTATCATGTTAGTGTTCCTCCATGTTACAGCAACTGTTAATATTTCTATATTTCCATAGACATATTCTTCATATTTTTCTTTGTAATTGAATATGGGGACATTTTTTGCCATATTCTAGTTACTGAAAATAATAATGGTAAAATCATTTGCATACAGTTTAAGTGGATATATATAAAATCTACTCTTTTTATTTGGCTTATACTTTTATTCCTTTTGAAAAACTATTTCCTGATATAATTCCATTTTATTGTGACTTTAAGTCTGAAGATGATTTGAGATATTGAGCATGATAGTAAAAGGTGTGGGATTTCTTTATGAAGTAGCAGGTATATTGTGAAATGAATTATAAGGGTAGATACAAGTTCTGTCAAAATAAATTTGAATTATAAAATTCTGCACTTTCAATTATTGAATTGTATTGATAAAAATGAACAGATATTAAGTCTTTAAAAGTTATCATTAAACAATAGAGTTAAGGATAAGAATCATATGATAATTTCTCTGGATGCGGAGAAGGCATTTGACAAAATACAACATCCATTCATGTTGAAAGTACTAGAAAAAATAGGAATAAGAGGTACATTCCTCAAAATAGTGAAAGCCATATATGAAAAACCTACAGCCAGTATTATACTAAATGGTGAAAGATTGGAACCATTCACCTTAAAATCAGGAACTAGACAGGGATGCCCACTCTCTCCACTTCTCTTCAATATAATGCTGGAACCCTTAGCTGGAGCAATAAGGTAAGAAAAGGACATCAGGATCCACATAGGGAAAGAATAAATTAAACTATCCCTATTTGCAGACGACATAATCCTCTACTTGAGTGACCCAACAAACTCCACTCCCAAATTTCTAGAATTAATAAACCACTTTAGCAAAGTGGCAGGATACAAAATCAATCTTCAGAAGTCAGTAGCCTTCTTGTACACCAACAATACACAAAGAGAAGGCCAAATCAAGAAAATGATCCCATTCACAATAGTCCCCAAAAGAATAAAATACTTAGGAATATACATAACCAAAGATGTAAAGGAATTATTCAATGAAAACTATAAAATTCTAATGAAAGAAATTAAAGAGGACACTAGGAAATGGAAAGACATCCCATGCTCATGGCTAGGGAGAACCAACATAGTGAAAATGGCTATGCTGCCAAAATTGATATACAAATTCAATGCAATTCCCATCAAAATCTCAAAGACATTCTTTATGGAAATAGAAGATATAATACAAAGATTCATATGGAACAAGAAAAGACCTAGAATAAACAAAACAATTCTAGGCAAAAAGAGCAATGCTGGTGGTATTACAATACCAGACTTCAAACTCTACTATAGAGCCATAATAACAAAAACTGCTTGGTACTGGCACAAAAACAGACCAGAAGATCAGCGGAACAGAATAGAAGACCCAGAAAGAGAATCACATACCTATAGGCAACTTGTATTTGACAAAGGAGCCAAAGATATACAGTGGAACAAACACAGTCTATTCAATTATTGGTGCTGGCAAAACTGGGCAGCCATATGCAGAAAACTAAAAATTGACCCTAGCCTTTTGCCATGCACAAGCATTAACTCAAAGTGGATCAAAGACCTCAATGTCAGACTGGATACCGTGAAACTGCTACATGATAAAGTAGGAGAGACACTGGAACTCATAGGCACAGGCAAAAGATTCCTGAACAGAATCCCAGGGTCACAACAGATTGGAGAGAGACTCGATAAATGGGACTACCTAAAAATAAAAGGTTTCTGTACAGATAAAAACATAGTTGCAAAAGTAGAGAGACAGCCAACAAAGTGGGAAAAGAATTCCACCACCAATACATCTGACAAATGCTTAATATCTAGTATCTACAGGGAACTCAAGAAACTAATTCCCCGAAAACCCAATAAACCATTCACTAAATGGGCAAGGGAACTAAAGAGAGACCTATCAGAAGAAGAGATTAAAATGGCAGAAAAACATATGAGAAAATGTTCATCATCTATGGTCATAAAGGAAATGCAAATAAAAACAACCCTAAGATACCACCTTACCCCAACAAGAACGGCCAAGATTTTGAACTCAGACCATGACAGTTGCTGGCAGGGTAGTGGAGAAAAAAGAACCCTACTGCACTGCTGGTGTTAATGTAGACTAGTTCAGCCACTCTGGAAAGCAGTGTGGAGGTTCCTTAAAGAACTGAAAATTGACCTTCCCTATGATCCCTCCATACCACTTCTGGGCATCTAGCCTAAACATCATAACCCAAGATATAATAAGGACACCTGCTCAGCTATATTTATCTCTGCACTATTCACAAGGCAGGCGATGGAAACAATCCAGATGCCCTGCTGCAGATGAATGGATACAGAAAATGTGGTATATATACACAATGGAATTCTACATAACCAACAGACAAGATAAAGTAATGGCATTCATAGGGAAGTGGATGAATGTAGATAGAGCGAATCATGTTGAGTGAGACAAGTGAAGACCTAAGGAAAAAAAGGTGCATGGTATCTTTAATATGCGGCTATTAAATCCAAAGAGTACAAGAGCGAGGACTCAATAACTGCATACCCAAAGCTATGGACATGGTAATGGAAATACAAACATAACTGTATAGACATAAAAACCAATGACTCTATAGACATAATATTTTATTTCATAAATTAATATGTTTCTATGACATACAAACCCTTAGCCTAATTTTGACTAAGTTCTAAATATTAAGTCCCAGTGATTGTAATTAGAGATTCCCTCCTTGAACACTTGTTTGTTAAACTTGTCATTTAAAATATGATGTAAACATAAGCCATATAATGAATGAGTAAGGTACTATGTTATCTCTCATCACTTTTGCTGCCCCTTGGTTACCTCATATTGTTACACTACCTCACTTTGTTACCTGATATACCGGATATATTTTTATTTGGTTATTTGAAACTGGATAGGGAACTGGGGAAAATAAGATGAGGGGTGGGGTTGGGGGGAAGGGAAATAGGGACTAAGACATGAGAAAGGGTATCAAGGTATGGGAATTAATGCGCCATCTATATGGCGAATATCATGTAACTCTTCTATTAATTACAATAAAAATATATGAAAAAAACAACTTTAAGATTCTACCTCATTCCAGTTAGAATGACTATTATCAAGAAATCTAATAACAACAGATGTGGTCAGGAGGGATCATTACTGCACTGTTGGTGGGAGTGCAGACTCACGCAACCACTATGGAAAGAGACTAAACATAGAGCTCCCCCGTGACCCCAAAATTCCACTCCTTGGCATTTACCCAAATACCCGGAAACAAGGACATACTAAACCCACTAGGACAATGATGTCCATTGCAGCACTATTTACCGTAGCAAAGATGGAGCTAACCCAGATGCCACATCAAGAAGATGTGGTGTTTATACACAATGAATTCTATGCTGCCATAAGAAAGAATGTCCTTACCCCATTTGTAAGGAAATGGAAAGACTTGGGAAAAAAATCATACTAAGTGAAGTAAGCCAGACCCAGAGGAACATAAACTCAAAGATTTTCCTCATTTGTAATAATTAGTACACATCCAAGATTCATCTAGCAGAGAATTACAATAGCTCAAAACCTAGATACATAAGATCATATAGGATGAGACTAAGTGAAAGGGTCCCTAGGATATGGAAACAAGAGCATTATCATGTGTGATTGCTGTTCTTTTTTTCCCCACCAATCCTGGGCTTGAGCTCAGGGCCAGAGTACTCTCCTTGAACTTTCTCAAGGCTAGAGCTCTACCACATGAGCCTTAGCACTACTTCTGGCTATTTCACTATGTATGTGGCACCAAGGAATCAAACCTAGGGTCTTCATGAATGCTAGGCAAGCACTCCTGGCCCCTGTTATTTTTTAATGTACTATGTTATTTCTCTTCTCTTTTGTTGTACTTTGGTTCATCTCATATTGCTACTGTGTCTGACATCGTTACCTGATATATTGTATATATGTTTATTTGTTTATTTGAAATAGTAAAGGAAAGAGGGGAAAACAAGATGATTGGGAGGGGTGGAGGGAGGGAAATGGGGAAAAAATGAGAAGGTCAATCAATGTGTGAGAAGTAATACACCTACTACCTGGCAAATACAAATGTAAGCCAGGCAATAAAAAAATAAAAATTAAAAAAAAAAAAACCTGTCCAGTAAAACAAATCTTCATGTGAAAAAAAATCCATTCAATAAAAAATAATGCTATTCAGAGTTGTGTTCTTGGGGAAACTGTCATGAGGATGATAATTTCCTATCTATGCTAGCCGTGTAGAATCATGCAAGATCATTGAGGTTCTATAAGGGGCCAAGTGATTCATTTGGCACCAAATGCAGTTGCTCATGTACAATGATGCCATATCAAGGAATTATGTCTCTCAGAGGAACAGGTTATATAAGTTGGATTGCCAGAGGCTTGTGTCAATAGATAGGTTTCTAAAATCTAAGCAGTTAGATAATGAGCAGAATGAGGTTTGGTGAAATATTCCATTTGCAAGCATCTGATGTCATTGTCTAAGCCTAGATTGGCATGGTCTACTTCCCTTTGCGTTCACCTTAACTTGATACCTTTAGAATGTGGGCTACTTTTTTTTTCTCAATCTAGAGTCATCCCTAGCTCTAAGATTATAGAATTTCCAAGCTATATTCACTGCTCTCTGGGGACATGGATTGGTCAGTCATCGACACCTTCATGCACTGACTCAATCAGATACAAAGAGCAAAACATTTGGAAAATTTTATAAGAATAATTCCTCCAAATGCTTATAAGTATTGGATTGTGATCAACATAAGTTAAAAAGGAAACTCTCTTAAGGTTGATTTAGCAGAACATGAAGATTGAAGGAGGAGAGAAGAATGCTAAAACTTATTCAGAAAACTTTTTCACACTTTCTTTTTCTTGTTATAATTTTTTCGTTTTTGTTTCTTGGCAGATCCTAATAGAAAAAGGAATTTTCCTATATAGAAAAATGATAGTTTTTTTAAAATTCTGTAATACTAATATGTTTTAGTTTAGTTTTATTTTAAATATCCTTTTATTGCATTAAATTGTTTTAAGAGTGTTGGTTTTTGATTTCAGGATATTGGATTGAATACATGTATATCATAGATAAAATAATCCTATTAATACATTCTGGCATACAATGAATATTTGATAAGGAATAGTATTTTTGGAAAGTTTTAAAAGATTCTTTCCCAAAACATTTATTACTGTAGAAATGGTAGAGATAATTTGACAGTTTAAAAGCCAGTCAAATACCATTTCACTTTAACAATCTGATTATTAACTCATAATAAGATGCAGTTAAAAGCATATTCTTGTAGGATGTCTGTTAAAGAGGAATCAACATAATGTATATAATGAGGAAATAGAAGATATAGTCAAGACTAACCATATACCTTCAAACCAAATATCACTCTGAATCATTCATTTATTCTGTGTTTCTTTATCTGTGTCTGTGTCTCTGTGTATATGTGTGTGTCCATTTCTGAGTGTCTGTGTTTCAGTTTATGGTCAAAAGATACATTACAATTACAGCAAAAATTCACTTATATAGAAATATCTACATTGAATTTGGATAGCTAACCAATAATTACTGCAGTAAACGACACCTAAAATGACCATGAACCATGGTGATAATTGAAAATATTAGAGAATTGGAAACCTATAGAAAAAGTAGGATTGATCCTTTTCTTTATTGTAGTCTGCAGGCATGAATTCCATTGTACACTACTAAAGCTGAAAGGAATAATTGGAAAAGACTCTCACAGAATTCATAAAGATATGGACAACACAAAAAATAAATATGCTAATAAAGATATGTACAACAATATAACTACACTGTATGTTCTCTTTCTCATTCCCACACATACATAAATTTACAAGACACTATCTTAAATTTGAAAATAGAATAAACAGGTGATAATTTCTAAATAGATGACTTCTTTCATTTAAAAGACATAGTTTAAGCAGTTAATAAATCAGACAGTAAAAAATTATATGTGATGGATTGCTTCCCATTAACATAATAAGCATCCAATAATTACACACAAATAATCATGGGTATTACTGTGACTAAATTCTGTTGGTCAGACAGGTATATGGGATTCCTAATCTCTGGTTGTTATTTGGAAATTTAATAACTGCAAATTTGATGAACTTAGAATGGATTTTAGGTGATTATATGGCACTCCAAATTAACTGATACATAAATAAAGACAGATACACAACACTCACTGTGAAGAAGTCACCATGCAACAGATGAATATTTAGCAAGCAAAAGCAAAGGAACAGAGAGATTGCCTGAAGCTTAAAAAAAAGTCTTCAGAGAAGCTAAAGAGAAGAAAACCCAGTTGATAACTTGATTTCAAATTGAAGCTACAACATACTCATGAAAATAATTTTCTATTATTTCTCTCATCCAGTTGGTGACATTTTTGTCTTGATAGCTCTAGAAAGCAGACACAAATACCATATGCAATACATTTACAAGTGACATTTAAGTAGGTCAAAGGTTTCTTTGAAATATTATTATATGTTTTAGCACTTATCATATCTTTATGATTTGTGATATATGGTTTTGCTTCTGAAGCCAGACATCAGATATGAGTTTTATAGCAACTAAATAAAGCACTGGAAAATAGACAGCTTTTATTCCTCATAAGGAACAATTAGGAACTGACCATAGACAGAAGTGGAGAACACATGGTATCTGTAAAATAATAGTACAGTAAATACATTTCATTTCAATCTCATTATTCACATCGTCCCGAGAATGCCACAAATAATAAAAGAACTGTGGGATGTTTAAAGACAAAATATGATGGAAAAATGATCGTGTTTACAAATCACAAATTGAACTCCAGTAGCACAAAGGGAGGATTTTTAATCCAAAGAAATCAAGCTATCTCGAAGACCACGTACATTTCCTGTAAATGACCAGCCTCACACTAAATGGTCTCTTAAAACCAGAGCAAAGATTTCCAAGTTTCCTAGGGAGGCTCTGGGAAAATTGAAATAGAACAAGGACCACATTTTTGTAAAAGCAAAGTAGATAGTTGGAAACTAAGAGCAAGCTAACAAAATATCTCTACTTTCCCAGAATGTTGTGGGAGTTATTTCACTGGGAGCTGAGTCATATAAGAAATAGATGAAGTTGAATACTCTGTCAGTCCTCTACATCTTAAACTGAGGAGTGTCTGGAAGCTGAGTGTGGGCTCAGAGCACTGTAAATTTACTCCTGCACTTTCAGCTTCACTGGAAGTTCACAAACCTTAGAGCCTTTGTGTTGCCTGTGCTTGCTTGTTTCTTCTTTTTTTCCAAAGAAGATGAGTGGAAAGAATTTAGAGGGAAGAAAGAAGGAAAGAAACATTATTTAATTTCTTCTCTTAACAAATGATTGTAGAGGTACCAAAGGGGCAAAGAAAGACTGTCTTCTATTATGGAACTTCACTCCTAAGAGAGGTATCCTCAAGAATAAATGGAAGAACAGTAGAGCGGATGGATAAACTTGATGCACATAATGCATATGCACTTTATAGATCTGTATACTAATCAATTTCAGAAAATCATGGATGAATGTAATATTGAGAATATTTAGGAAGTGTAAATTTTATTTTCTCTGTGTAATTTTCTACTAGAAAAGAACTTGATCAGTTCTTAAAAAACATGAAAAGGAAGCAAATGTGGCACATGCATTTTAACATCTGTGATATTATACTTTGATTTAAAAGAATAACTTCTAGTAAAATGAAAATATATAGTCTGAGTAAAATTTTTGCTATTTATGAATAACACAGTGAGTCTTCTGGGACTAGATGATAGATAATGATAAAGTAAGAATCAGATTGGAATGGAGCTTCAAACCATCTAGTTCAGTGAAACTACACTATCAGTGTGAAGATGTTTATTGTTCCTCTCCCCTACTGTCTTTCTGTAATACTTCCTGTAGAAGTGAAACTCTTTTATAGGTTTTCTAGTTAAGAAGAGGCAACCCACTGGCATCTGTCTATTATTGTAAAGGTGATGAACAGGGATTTACACTTACATAAGCAAGGAAATCAGCACATATCTTCTTAAATGTTAACCACTCCCTCATTTTCTCCTTAACACTCTCCAGTCCCCTCCCCCCAAGTTAGAGTTCATTTCCAACTTAGTGTCTAGTGAGTACTATTGTTGCATTAGTTCACTCTTGGTCCTGCTATTTTTGTGATTCCCTTTTCCCCTCCACAAATCAGATAAGCGTATATGCAAGAAAAAGGGTACAGAAAACTAAGATAGAAAGGAAAATGGATTAGGTGCATAGAGGATAGGTGCCTATAGGACATAATAAAAACCTCATATTTCCAACTTTTGGAACTCATTTTGGGATGCTTCATTATATAAAGTTCTTTGCACTTAGAGATTTGGCTATTGTGATTCCCTGCTAAAAATATCATAGACATGTTCTAGATATTACCAATGAGAGAAGCCATGCACCCTATATTTCTTTGATTCATAGCTTACTTCATTTAATATTAATTTTTCATAATCTTCCCATTGCCATATGAATGGGACAATGCCATTCTGTCTGACCAAAGCACAGAATTCCATTGTGTATATAAAACACATCCTCTTAATCCATTCTTCTATTGAGGGGCATTTGAGTTGGTTCCATAACTTGGCTATGGGAATAAAATGCTGTAATGAGTGTGGTTGTGCTGGTATCATTACTATGGTTTTGTTTATAATCATTTGAGTAAATGCCCAGGAGTGGGGTTGAAAGGTCATAGGAGAACTCTATGTTTAGTCCTTTTTCTTAAGTATAATTTTATTGTTATTATTGTCCTTTCACATGTCTTGTGATGCCTTTGTCATAGAAGAGGAAAGAAGACACAATAGTAGGGAATGCCTTGCTCATTCAGCTGATGATTTCCCTGCTCATTGTATATCATCCTGACTTTGTATGTCATCCACAAAGGATTTTGAGATCTTCTGTTTTTCTCAGGACCAGTTTAGAGTTAACCTGTCCCTTTCTACCATTTTAAAATCTGCATTTGTGCATCATCACATCCTGCAAGGCCCTACACAGACCACTGCATGACAGATATGTGAACCAATCCACTCATTGGAGATGTATTGTCTAAACTGGTTTCAAGACGCATAAATTGGCCAAGATGGCTCCAGTTTTCCCCTCAAATTTTCACCAATTTTAGACAGATTCTACCTGACTATGAACATCTGAACTCCCTTTACTTTGTGCTCTAACCTTGAATATTTGTGATTTTAAATTCTTCTCCTTTTTTGTCTGTTGCCTTTGAGATGCAAATCATTTAAAAACTTGTCACTTTTAAACCCTTGGCATAACATTCTCAAGAACCTGGAAGCCATTCCTTTCAAATGCAGTTATCAAAGCAGATGAAGACCCTTAACTCCCAAGTTTTCAGGGAGATTGGATCCTAACAACCTTAGGCACTGCACTCTTGGTTAGAAAAAATATCTCTACTAATAGTTGACTTTTCCTTAAGTAAGGTCAATTAGAGAACTAGCCCTAGGTGGTTTCACAGTTCAGTGATTAAATTTTTCCTAGCCTTTTCTTTTCTTTTTTTATTTTTCTTTTCTTTTCTTCTTTTACTAGACTGAATTATGGCTTCTCTTTTTTTACTCAGATAGCTCCTAATAAAATCTTCTTTGTTTAACTTTATTCAACTTTTGCTTGGACAATTTGAATAGACACTAGTATTTAGATGCTTGATGGTAATTAGTAGCCTAAGAAGAAAAAGAAAGCAAAGGCAAATAAGATAAAACAAACAAATAATGAAAAAAATCACCTAAATTCAGCTCACTTTTTCTAAGTAAAAGTATGACAGCTTGACAACAGTATTGGTATTATTCTCTATTATGTAGATGTGATAGAGAAAATGTTGGAAAATAAAGTTGCTTAAATTAGAAACTACTGCTCAGTGGAGTTAGAAGTGTTCCTTTATAAATGGAGTTATATTAAAATGAAATCTAATATTCATTTTTTGCACTAATCACAAGCAGAAATAAGAAAAAGAGAACAAGAAAGAGAGAGATCATAAAAGCTCTTAGAGAAATGATGAGAAAAATAAATTAAGGAATCTAGAAAGTACTGGCAATAGATTTACATCTAATTTTTGTATACTTAAAATGACATTCATATAAAATAAGATAAGGTTATATGTAATTAAATAAAAATATATTTGCAATATCCAAGGACTGAGAAATGATGTATATTACTATACGAGGTCATTAAGTTATTTCTCAGATTGAAATTGAAGGAAAAAAGCATAATTTTATTTTTAAGTATCAGAGAAGTATTAAGGAAGAGAAAGTTATTTTTAAAGTTTTGAAAGGCAAAAAAGAAAGTAATCACATTAAGTGGTGAAACTGTAATATAGAACTTTGAAAGTTCTTACTAAGCATAATGATTTAAAGTGGAAACATGTTGAAAACAAAAGATATATATATATATATATATATATATATATATTAGGTCACTAGTAACTCTAGAGATGATACCAGGAATGAATCTATTTTCAAAATATGATGTAAACAACCTTTAACAATTAAGGAAAGTCTTTTAACCTTATACTATTTCTCCAGTGGTATTTGGATAAGCAGTTTGAATGCCCTAAGATCAAGTGACTTGAAGTCATTTCCCATTCCTTCACTCAGTAGGATGACAACTGTAAAAGGAAAGCTGATGCTATGCTTACAAAATGAAATGAAGCCAGGTGCAGTGGCTCACTCCTGTAATCCTAGCTACTCAGGAGGCTGAGATTTGAGGATCAAGTGTCAACGCCAGCCAGGGCACAAAAGGATCTGAGACTCTTATCTCCAATTAACCTCTAGAAAATTGAAAGTGGAGGTTGGCTCAAGGGTAGGGTGGTAGTCTTGATCTGAAATGCTCAGGGACAGTATCCAGGCCGAGCACAAGCCTCCTGACTCACAAAAAAAAAAAAAATGAAATTCCAAGTATTGCACAAATATAGAACTAAAACAGACCTTGATGAAAATGTAGAGAAATGTAAGGAATGAAGGACATTATTATATAAACAACCAAAATGCATTAAAGCTCATAATTGTATTTAATATAATAAAGTCATAACTAGAAATATGAAAATAATTGTCAAAAATGGATGAGAAAATTTGAAAAAGCAAAATGCATCTCGATATAAAAGCATTAATAAATTTGTGTAATTCTGACAAATTAAGAAAATAACACATTGTGTTATGTATTGTGCATGGCTGTTTTCACTGCTGAATTGGTTTATCTCCAACTAACAACCTAAAACAAAGCTGCAAATGGCTAGGTTAGTAGGTCACTAATTTAAACAAAAAAAATCAGGAAAAAACCCAAACCTTGAGTTCAAGCCCCAAGAGAGAAATAATAATAAATCTAGATTATTGGATAGAATATTGATATTCCATGTTTCAACCGGATAATCATTTGAAACATCAATGCACTGATGTTTATCAATGCACTGATGCTAGTAAGTTTTTCTTCAATGAATAGAAGTATATAGGAAGGTGGCAGTACGTTGTTGTAGTGTCAGTACCAAGTGGCAACTTCAAAACCAAAATAAAGATTTTATTTAACCTAGGATTAGAATTATATTAGGAAGTATTCCATGTTCATGATATTAATAGTTATTTAATTGCAATTAATTTAGTTGGTGTTATGTCACCATCATTATACTCTCTATAGTTTTTTCCACAGGACATTATTAAAAAGAAAAGGCAGAAGAGAGAAGGAAACAAGCAAGAAAAAAATAACAAGAAACAAGGAGAAAAAGGAGAGAGAGTGATAAACTCAAGGAAAGCAGAAGTAGAAGGAGAAAAAGAAATCCATAAAAAAACAATAAAACACAAGAGCCTATTGGAAAATATATCTTAATTCAATACAATCACTTGAAGTTATGGTCCACCATAACTTATATAGATAGATAGATATTATGGACCACAGAGTTTTCAAGCTGTATTCTTAATCAGACTTCTTTAAGATCCTGTTTGAATACCAAATAAAACAGCAGAAAACACACAAAAGTTCTACCAGATTTTAAGTGTAAATCAAACAAACAATGCCTGAGTTAGATGGCTGTATGTATCCTGTTAATGTATATATTTTCCATGTTCTACTTGGTAAGAAATGCAGATTAATATTGTACCCTGTAATCTAGTTATCACATTTAACAAAGCATCAGAAGGGATATTATACAACAAAGTAATAATAAGAAGGAAAGCCTTCACTAGCTCTTTATCAATCATGTCCATGCATACTGTAGAAGAGCATAATTACTCAGGTCTGAGATTCAATCTGAGCAAACATTTACATTCACAGAACTGAATTCAAGGTCAGAGACCAAACATTGTATTTTGATTTGTTTTGAAGTGACCATCTGCCCATATCTAAATCTGATACAGCAGTTTGGCAGGCATCTGACAGAAATAAGTAAGTACTTCATGCACATTAGATACACAGAATGCAGTGTTGTTAGAAACAGCACAGAAAGCAAAGTTCACAACATGTGGTATATCACCAATTACAATCCAAGATTGTTTACAATTTTCTAATTTTCAAAAGTCTTTCCTAGGAAAGACTTAAGGACTTATTTTTTTCTTTTGTGATGGTCCTGGAACTAGAAATCAAATTGTGCATGCTATCTCTGAGCTCATGGCTGGCACTATAACACTTGATCCACAATTCCACTTCCAGCTTTTCGGTGTTTAATTAGAAATGAGAATATGATGACTGTCTTTCCTCAGGCTGGATTTGAACTACAATTGTCACATCTCAGCCTCATGAGTAGCTAGGGCTACAGGTGTTAGCTAATGACATTCAGCTAAGGAAAGATGAAGATGCTCAAAGGAAATATGAATAGCCATCATATTAAAAAAACACAAATATTAAGCCAAGATGTCAGATTATTTTATGAATACAAATGAAGATGGTTGTGGATTAACTACATTCTTAAAACAGAGCGAATAATAACAAACCATTTTATGGCTAAAGCCTACGTGTATATTTGATGGTTGCCAGAAGGAGACCATGGCCTTAAAATGAGACATCATCTATTTTCCAAGGCCTTCCCTGATGCAAAGAAAAGCCATGCTCACGAAGATGTAAAGCAAGCACTTTGAGAGAACCAGTCATATGGATTCCCCAGAAAAGGATTAATCCTAGAAGCTAACCTTTCCTCCTACTCTATCATCTCTGTGCAGGACTTTTGTGGTACTAGTTTCTTTTCTTTTTATGACAAATCATCATATATCCTCTTTCTCATTCATGAGAACAATTATCCAGCCTTTTCTGATGAACACTTGAGATCAAGCGAGGTTCCGTGCTCTCTGGGGATGTGGCTGCACATGTCAGCATGGTGCCATGAATCCCAGCAGAACCCATTAGTCTCTCATTCGGTGGGCTGCGCCGTAGGCTTGGACTTACTTACTAGGGTCTCAGTAGCATGATTGTACAATTGGCAAGGTTCAGAATTTTCCAAGATCCACAGAACAGCAGGAGCCTTTCACTCAACAGATGCGAATCTCGCTGACTCTCGATCCTGGAATAGAAGTTTTGATACAAGATGGCAAGCGAGTGTCATCACCCTGAGTCTCCTCAGTGCACAGACCTCACAGAACAGCTTCTGCCATTGCTAATGCCCTACAGAATTGAGAAGGGAATGCAGCTTATAAATGAATTTGAGTTCCAACTGCATTCCACAAACTGCAAAGCAAGTTGGATTCAAGAAAACAAACCAGTAAATTCCCTGAAGCTAGGGCCACCAAGGACCATTTGATGCCACTTTCCTGGACCACACAGACATCCTGCATTTTTCAGGGCCATATGCTCTGGCCCTTGTCATCTGCCTATACACGAATGAACACCAAAATAATTTAAAAACATATCTAAGATGGGAACCGGTGATTTAATATGCCTGTAGTCCTACTCAGGAACCTGAGACTTGTGGATAGCAGTTCCAACCCATCTCATGCAGGAGAGACCTTCAGGCATTTTTCTCCAATTACTACCCACCACCCACCTTAAAATAAAAGAAAAAAAGAACTGTAGATGTCTGAGCTGTTTCTAAAGTATAAAGCATTAGTTTTGAGCACAAAGCCCAGGCACTGAGTTTAACCCCAGAATCAGGATCAAAAATAAAAGAAGAAAAAAATTCAATGAAATAAACGTTGATTCACAGAAGAAACAAAAATTAAAATGATATGCTCCACATGATACAATTTATACAGGAAAGAAAAAGTAATCAAGATACCCAATTGTGGTGCAAATTAGAGTTGAATTATTAGGTACAAAATAACAAATTACATAGGTCAGAAAGGAGAGAAAAACATGTTAACTTCAGTTTAAAGAGAAATAATAAATATTATTCATACAAACTGCATAATTTAATATAATATTGAATAGCATTAGAAATCTGTGCTGCACTTATACAGGGCAGATGGAGCTAAGTATGAAACAGAATTAATTCTGTCTAATTCATAATTATTAGTTTATGGTAAAATTTGATTTTAGGATCTATATTTTTCATAGTAGAATATACATAACTTTGATACACTAAGATTTATACGTATAATCTTGTGATCATGACATAGAAAAATCAATTTTTAAGTTCTATTTCCTATAGCTTTGGAGTACTTTTCAGATGTTATTTTAACTGTTACACTACATTTGCAGTTAAAAACACTTGTTTCAATTAACTCCAAATGGATCAAAGACCTGGAGGTAAAAGCTGACACACTGAAAACTTTACAAGAAGGAATAGGAGATACACTAGGCCTGCTTGGCACAGGTAGAAACTTTCTTAATAAGGACCAAGAATCACAACAAATCAGAGAAAGGCTGGATAAGTGGGACTGCATTAAACTGCAGAGCTTTCGTATGGCAAAGGACGTAGCTAGTAAATCAATTAGGAAGCCTACAGAGTGGGAGAAGATCTTCACCAACCAAACAACGGACAAAGGCCTCATATCTAAAATATATCAACAGCTCAAAAAATTGAATCACTCCAAAACTAATCTCCAAAGTAACAACCATCCCATTAAAAAATGGGCCAAAGACTTAAAGAGAGTCTTCTCTGAAGAAGAAACAAAAATGGCCTATAGACACATGAAGAAATGCTCCACATCTCTGGTCATAAAAGAAATGCAAATCAAAACAACTCTAAGATTCCACCTCACTCCAGTTAGAATGGCCAGGATCAGGAAAACGAATAATAACAGATGCTGGAGGGGATGTGGCCAGGAGGGATCACTACTACACTGTTGGTGGGAGTGCAAACTCGTTCAACCACTATGGAAAGCAGTATGGTAGTGCCTCAAAAGGCTAAACATAGAACTCCCCTATGACCCAGCAATTCCACTACTTGGCATTTACCCAACCATCCAGAATCTAGGGCATACTAAACCCACTAGCACAACAATGTTCATTGCAGCGTTATTCACCATAGCAAAGATATGGAACCAACCTAGATGTCCCTCAGTTGATGAGTGGATTAACAAGTTGTGGTATTTGTACACAATGGAATTCTATGGTGCTGTCAGAAAAAATGACATCGCCCCATTTGTTAGGAAATCATATTAAGTGAAGTAAGCCAGACTCAAAGGAACTTAGGCTCAATGGTTTCCCTCATTTGTCATAATCACTAGAAACCTTGGGCTCTCCTAGCAGAGATCTGCAATAGAGCAAAACCTTGATACATAAGGCCATATAGTATGAAGCTAATTGAAAGGATCTCCATGATATTGAAACAAAAGCCATATAATGAGTGATTGTTGTCCTTAATGTACTATGTTATCTCTCATCTCCTTTGCTGTCCCTTGGGTATCTCATATTTTTACAGTATCTCACTATGTTATCTGATATATTGAATTTATTTGTATTTGGTTATTTGAAATTGGATAGGGAAGGGGGGAAAACCAAGACGGGGGTGGGTGGTCGGTGGTGGGTGGGGGGAGGGTAATGGGTACCAAGACATGTGAAAGGGTATCAATGTGAATTAATGCACCTTCTATCTGGCAAATATCATGTAACCCTTTTATTAACTACAATAAAAAAATTAAAAAAAACACTTGTTTTTATCCAGAGTACAAATTTCACTATTTTGTCCATTACAATGTGTTTATTTTGAGCATATTTAATTATATATTGCATTGTTAAATCTGAAACAGTGATATTTATAGTCAGGCAAGAAAGAAACAATGAGCAAAAGGAAGAAAGAAATAACATTTTTTCCCCTGCAAAATAAAGGCAATATACAAAAATAAAAAAGAAACACAATCTTGAAAGTTGTTGAGACATTTTGTAGGAACATAAACACAATATCTCCAAAATTTTCAACTTACATATGTCAATTGTTTTTCTAAAAAATATATATTTTAAGATGTGAAACTCACTCCCAAGTATTTTTTTAAAACTTAATATATAAATACGTATTTTTCTTTCTTATGTCCCATTCGCATTAGCAGTTAAGGAGCATATTAAAATTACCTTCACTTGTCTTAAGATAGATGAGAAGAAACAATAAAATATCTAATTCTGCCTTATCATTTCTTATTCTGAACCACAAAAGGTTTAGTAAACTTCCAATTTTATTCTACCACTAATTAATATTCTTATTGAGATAATGATTTTATCTGCATATATTTCTTGTTATTTATTGGAGTTGGAATAGTTAGAAACTGTCAATCCATTGACAAACATCTTGAGCTCTACCAGGAAAGTAAAGACTACAAGTTCCAGTAGCAATGCTTCTCAATGTCCAGCACATCTCGAAATCACTTGGAAGGAAAATAGAAGCACAGAGCCACAATTCTGTTTTGAAATATGTGGGTGTCAATGATTGTGTATAGTTGACCTTTCTAATAAGTGATCAGGAATTGTTATTGGTCTCAGAGACAAATTGTGTGGATGATGGCTCTATTCCATCATACCTTTGATGAGATGTATACTCTTCTATTCTTTGTGAGTTTTCAATATTCTATCAATTTGTGAAAGGCTGAACATTTAATGACTTAATAAAATGACCATGGTATCCAGGTGCCTGTGGCTCATGCCTGTAATCAGAGGATTACAATTCTAAGCCTGCCCAGGCAGGAAAGTTCGTGAAATGCTTATCTCTAGTTCAGGCATAAAACAAACAAACAAAAAAAACCCTGAAAGTTGAGCTGTGACTCAAATGGTAGAGAATGAAACCTGAGGGGGGGCAGTGGGGAACAGGACTCTCTGGGTAGCACTGTGCCTCTGGTTCAGCAGAAAAAAAGAAAAAGGAAAAGGAAAAATAGTTATCATGGTGTATTTACTTCTAGTGCCTTAATTCTTCAGTGTGTCTAAAAGTACACACTTTTACACTTTTTTGAATTTTAGCCCATGTATTTCTATTAGCATTGTAATTCTGATATTCATATTTCTTGTTTACTTTCTTCCTTTCCTGTTCTTTATTGTTAATTTATATTATTTTCTTATTGCATTAGTGTTTATTTCAATTTTATTGCTTTTATTCTACTATTACATGAAAAGATGCATAAAATCATTATTTTAAATAATCATATCAATAAATTTTATATAACAGAATACATAAACAAATTAAAAATATTTAAATGATTAAAATGTGAAGCCAGGAATCTGTCTTAGTGGTAGACTGCCTGCCTAGCATGAATGAAGCCCTGGTTTCCATTCCTAGGAACCACATACACATAAACACTGGAAGTGGTGCTGTGGCTCAAGTTGTAGAGCCCTGGTCTTGAGAAATTCCAAGAAAAGTGCCCAGGCCCTGATTTCAAGCCCAGGTCAGGCAAAAAAAAAAAATGTGATGGTAGATCAAAGAGAGATAATTATCTTTAAGGTTTATCATAAAACACATGCAAAGAGGAACAATAAGAAACACAGAAGGGAAATTTAAATTTTATACTATCGGGTATATGAAAGGAAGAGAGAAGCAAACAACTATAAATTACAAGAATAAATGTATTTCAAGTTATATCTACAAATTGACATATTGAACTGAAGCCCCTTTGCATTATTAATGATAATAACAACATTAATAAATTTTGAAAATCTCAATGATCTTCAAGTATTATTTTGGACCCAAAAAATATAATTTCAGAATTTTAAGTTTACTGCAAAGCTATGATTTTTTTCCTGGGTGAAGTATTCACTTATGTCCTGACAAGAGCATCAATAAAACTTCATGGATCTCTTACAATCTCTGGGTTCTGGGAAACTGCTTTGCCCACAAAACTGCTCAGACAATTGGCACTTCTAAGTTATTTTTATTGGCACTAACAATTATTCCAATGTGAAATTTTTCAAGACTGCATTATATACAGAGAAATCAAAACTGGTTCAGACTGAGAATAAAAAGACAGAACAACCCATCTTTCTGTATGGAACTGAAATGATGCATAGGGTTTATTTTCATATTATAGTAAAGTGAACATTATATATAATTCATCAGTAAAATAATTTTATAGTTAAATCTATAGTTAAGTGCATTAGGTTTGTGTATATTGTTTTCCAACCCTCTATATCATATGTAGAAAGAATTTTTGCACTATTCCAAATAGAAATTAACTCATATCAATCATGATACTATTTTCTGTCTCTTTTACTATTCTAGGTACTTGATGTAAATGAAATTATACCACACTTGTTTACTCAAACTGCTATATTTTGCATCAGGTGTCTTCAACATTAACAAGGTAGCAAGGATAAAAATTGTCCCATTTTACTATCTGATTTGGGAACAAGTGCAAGGTTAAAGTCAAAGAATGAAAGAATTTTCAGCAAATGAACTGACAGAGACTTTATGGACTTTTTTGAGATAGAGGAGTACATTATTTTATTTGTGTGGAAAGTGAGCTAACCTTACTTTTTACCTTTATTCTGGACAATAAACTTTGTCATTAAATATGAACCATAATAGACTTGTTGATTAATACTTCCATATTAATGAGCTTATAACATTAAGGCTTCAATTCAATAGTCATAACACAGAAGAATTAAGTCTGACCATTACATTCATGTTTTAGGACTAGATATTGTACTTCTTTCTAGGAAAATGTTAATTTTGAGCCATCCTTCCTCATAATCATTGTACTTTAAAATTAGTTTTAATCTCTTATTAAAGCACAATAACTTGGGAATATGTGGAAATTATAGTTTCCTCCTTAATCTCTTATTATATTACTTCTACAGGATGCCTAAAAATGGCTTCCAGTATACTTGACTGTGAATAGAAAAACTACATCAAATACTTTTTAAAAAAAGTTAACTTGGCTGAGAGGCATGAATCTCGAACCAACAGAATCCAAGTCTGCCAGGCACTTGCCATCAAGGATAGTTGATAAAATCAGGAAGGAATTATTTGTCATGGGTTAAGCATCTCATTATTGAGAAACAGCCAAGTGACATTTTTGCTTTAATCTTGAAAATATAACTGATGTAATATGGATATTTCTTCAATTCAGCGGAAAGTTAAACTATGTTGGAAATACAGGTGTGAAATATGAATATTCTTTTGTTTATACAGCTACTTCAATGAGCAGAAAATTACTTGTTAAAATTACTCTATTTTTACAGCTACATTTTAGTTATTGGCTCCTAATTAGAAAAAGTGTTGGTGTCTGTTTTGGTTATAATTTATTGTCTCAAAGAGTAATTTTTATACAGGTTTTATGTCACCTTATTCCATAACACTGATAATAAGGCATTATATGCTTTTAAAATATAGATTCTATTTATGTTT
The DNA here is from genome assembly GCF_031878675.1 of Megascapheus bottae. Classification (NCBI taxonomy): domain Eukaryota; kingdom Metazoa; phylum Chordata; class Mammalia; order Rodentia; family Geomyidae; genus Megascapheus; species Megascapheus bottae. The sequence continues at coordinate 69,971,003 of NC_143512.1, forward strand.
AGGAGAGGCAAATGATTTAACTCGTTCGCTCCTGTTCTGTTTTATTCCTAGACACAGCTGAAATATAACTCTAAATTTCTCTATGAAGATTTCTTTCAAAGTCAGTAATTATACACAAAATAAGAGCATATATATGTAAATATACATATAAACATATATATGGATAAATATCTTTTCTGAATTTTAATTAGCTAATATAATTTAAAAGCCATTTTACACTAAAATTGTCATCAGGTGAATTTGGGAAAATATAATAGTTTATTAAGAGTAGTTCTAGGAGTACACTGAGAGCCCATACCTTTCATCCAACTACTTGGGATGTAGGAATTAAAAGAAGGACTGTTACAAGTGAGCCTAGGCAAAAGACAGAAGACTTTA